>NC_143052.1:67386969-67690000 GCF_052426305.1 Pelodiscus sinensis | reverse complement strand
AGAGGAGGAATATACTAGCTCTTGTATCTGTCTTATACCTTAAAGGACTATAGTCTAGTACATTTATCCTGGATGCTCTACATTGAGGTACTAGAACTGAAGGCAAGTGCATTTGTTTTCAGTAGTGCAAGTCCTTGATTCAAAAGTGTACAAAATCCTTAGACAAATAAATTACACACAGGGAACAGGTCTACTGAGTACAAAGGTTCCTTTCTCTTTTTTTAAACATACTCTTCTGAGTAGCACAATATTAGGCACATGCAATTTCAATTATTCAGGTAAAATATGTACATGTCTATTTATGGATAGCCATAAATTTAAATACAACTTATCTATACTATTGTAAAAGAAGAGGTGTCAGTCATGCCGTCTGTCACAGAGAATATTTGAGAAGACTTGAGAAGATTCTAGGGGGAGGCAGGCCTCCAGCCCCACCTACAGTCCTGACCCCTCAACTGAGCTCCCCCCCCCCCGATGTTAGGGAAGAGCTTGTGCGTGCCCCAGCATCCCCTGAGCAGCGGGGAGAAAAGAGGATGCACAACCCCAACTGCCCTCCCCCTCACCCCTAGGAGCAGCGGGGAGGAAAGAGGCTACATGGCCCAAGCCTCCCCGCCCTCAGGAGCAGGGGGGAGGGAGGAGGCAATATGTACATCTACCGTCACAATGGGACAGGTAATGCTAGTATTGATAAAAATGACATTAACCAAACTGGCCTGCCTTAACTAGCACCCATTTTAAACAATAACAGCAATCCAACACCACTTGCCATCCCTTGAATATTCTGAACCCTTCCTGTACCTTGCAAGCCATGCCTCCCTTGCAGATCCCACTGGATACTCACAACCATTAAAGTGGCATTAGCAATTGTATCGGTAGGTCATATTTTCTGTTGGGCCCTGGTGTCCTGATTTTCTAGGACTATATCCGTAAAGGTACTTTAGACATTTCATTGTTCAGTGTTGCACTGCCTAACTTTTAGGTACTTCACCAGCCAATGGGATCCACAATCCATGAGTTAGGTGCCTATGCTTCTTATACAAGCAATGAAGAGAGAGAGGTGCCTAAGAATGGAATCCACAAAAGCCAACCCATTAGGTGGGGAAGCTGCCTGTTAGCCAATAGCACATGCAGATGCCTAAGCCCTGCCCCTCTCAGGGAGTTTGGTGTCACTTGAGGCAGGCATCTATTTCCAGTTGGGAGTCACAGCCCTAAACTCTCCCCTAGAATCAGGCACCTAAGCTATTTTTCTGCAGCAGGACATGCCTAACTACACACAGAATGGTAGTGACAGCCTATAGCCCAGGGGTGAAGGCACTCGCCCAGGTGGCTCAGGTTCAGGTGACAGAGACTTGGGATTTGAAGAGGAACCACCCACTTGCAGGTGAGAGCTGTGGAAGAGTCTAGTGTGGACCTTTCTCCGTCTTTCCTGGTGAAGCTGAGTCACTGTATTTCTGTATGCAATGGGCCAGAGAGCAAGCGAGACTGACTCTCTAATCCAGTACTCATGGCACTTACCTGAGAGATGGGAAACCCATATTCAAACTAGGGATGTTAGATAGCAGATAATAGAATAGTCGACTAACCACATGAATTCTTAGCAGTTAGTCGACTATTCTATAGTCCTTGGGGGTGGGGCCAGCAGTCAGTGTAATCCAGCCCCACTCCTAGGGAGCCCCCTGCCACCTTGCATTGCTGCCTCTGTATCAGTGGCTTTTGCAGTGATACAGAGGCAACAAGGGGAGAGAGATGTGAGTAGTTGACTAGATTAACCAATAAGATTAGGCTTAGTGGTTAATCGTCTAGTCCACAACTTGTTCACATCCCTAGTTCAAAACCCTTCTCCTTGGCAGGCAGAAGGGGGAATTGAAAGGTGGTTTCCCACATCCCAGGTGATGGCTCTAACCCCTGGGATAACTGTTATAAAGGAGGATGCTCTCTTATCCTTCTCCACCCCAACATTTTGTTTGGGATTAGGCAGGCTCAGAACACATCTATTATATTGTGTCTTACTGGCAAGATATGTAGGACAACACCTGTTTTGGGGTTTAAATGTGTGAAAGGCACTGAGCTGCTGGGCAAGGTTCAGACTGAGGCAGCTGTGGCAATGCCAAACTTGAGCACTTAGGGTAAACTTACAGTGGTACTCATCTAGGGCCTTTAGTACTTGCAGAGTTAGGCAGCAGCTGAGTTAGGGTTTGGAGGATCTTAGTGTTCCTAAACATGGGAGTTTAACACCGACAATGGCAGTTAGCCACCAAAGTCCTTCTGTGGATCTGTCCCTATGGTTTTTTAATTGTGAAGCCATGTACCCATGAGATGCACTGTGAACAATGGAATATGCAAATTCTGAAATTGGCAATTGCTGTGTTAAAGCAAAGTGAGAATATCAGAAACATCAGAAAGGTTGTGGGATGTCGTGTTCATTTTTCAGGTAGACCCCGGCACTGAGAAAGTCAATCAGCTCGCTCTGTAAGGAGCATTCTGTTTGCTCCTGTGCTCAGGGAATGCTCTGCAGAGCATGCTGTAGGGAGTGCAGAATTCCAGAGCAGAAAAGCTATGAAACTGGGGGGTCCAGACCATTGTATCTGGAGGCATAATCAGAACATCATATCCTGTTTTTTTATTAACATTAGGTATTTATGTAAGCAATTTAAAAAAACACAACATGAGCAGTTGGCTGCTCCCCACCATTTTGCCTTGTGTATGTTGTTTTTTCAGTCAATCAAGATGTCTAAGTATTTAGTACATATTTCCCTACTCTCATCCTCTTCCTTTATTTGTCTTCCAGGAATGTAATTGCCAATGTATTGGTGTATCACAGACTTCAGTTGAATGGAATGCCATGCCATCTCAAGGACTTGTGGTAGCAACCACTTCACACAGGGACTATACTGTTGCTCTAGTAAGGTCAATGGGAATTTTCCATTAGCTCAAGCAGGGAGAGTTGGCAGTTTTTTGGAGCAACGGATTCTGAGTTCAATCCTTGCAGATACCCCTGAAATGTAGCAGTATTTGACAATGGGGGCTGCTCAAGAGTGATAGGATATGCTCCTTTCTGCTGGAAGCCAGCATAATACCTCCTCTGCATTTCCAGCAAAGGGAAGAAGAGACAAACTACCGTAGCCACATTAAACAAGTGTTTTGTTCTATGCTTGCTTATTTGCGTGTAAAGACTGGAATGTAATAATTTAACGCTAACTTGGTAAGGTTTACAAAAACACAGCCAAAACCCTTCTGAAAGCAAGTTAAGAAATATGAGATGGGTTATAAATGCTGTACTCTCTGTGGGCCAGAATGAGACCATGGGTGAGAAGGAATTGTCCGCGTCCCTACATTGATTTTATTGTCTTGTTATTCTGTGGGAGAACATGAGAGAGTCAGGGGAAAACATGCTCCTAAATGTTTTCTGCTGATCTGCAAATGGACCATTTACAAATTGTGTGCTGATGTTCCCAGAGCATTTTTATGCCATCAACAGAGTTTTATATACAGTTTAGACAAATAGAAAAATGCTTCAGTGATAAGAGGCACTAAAATGTATACTGGGCAGCCAGTTTTGTTTTAAACATTCTCTCCACCCACAGCCTTGTAGTTGAATCCACTGCTCTTAGTTTTTAGGTTATAATCAGGGACATACTAGTTTTATCTATACATAACCAGATGTTTTATCATGAACATCTTTGATTGAAAAAGGTATCATACAGGACTGGAAATCTGCTTCTTTATTAGATATAGCAATGGGGCACAATAGACGGGACATAGAGCTCAGTTAAGTCTATGGGAAGACTCCCATTGACATCAGAGTTCTTTGAATCAGACCCTTCATGAAAGGCCTCAAGAATATCATAGGAAATGAACTGACAAAATATTTTAAACACCTGTGAGCTGCCTTTTTCAGACTTTTTCCTACTTTGTAGAAATAGTATATTTACCGAATTGTGTATTCAGTCTGATTTTTGACCCTCAAATGTATATTTTGTAATGCCCTTATCTAGAGTTAACCTGACTTTATTAGGGACGAATATTTTATAACTACTTGCACTTTGGTTCTTTTCACACACTGGTTTTAGTTTTTAATCCTCTTATCTCTTCTCTGTGTGTGTGTGTGTTCTCTGTTTTTTCTGCTTAATGCATTTTTGCACATTTAGTACACGTTTTCTTCTGTATTTTGTTGCGTCTGATATTCAGACTTCTAAATATTGAAAAAAAATAATTGAGGAAACAAAGCTGCTTTGTACTACATTCTTCTGATTCTTAGTTTCTCATTGCTGAAACCATTAGCCAATTTTCCAGAAAAGAACTATATAAGACAGAAAAAGAGGAAATGAGGTTTGGTTGAATTTGAATATATGCCAAACTATTATCCAGCAAATTCACTGTTCAGTTTGTGTTGCTTTGCACTTTTTCTGGGTTTTAAATACATATAGACAATACCATGAAATATGTATATTTGCTATTCAGAAAAATATCTGAAATCTAGACTTATTTATATATAGATGTGCCATAGCTGAGAGAAATGTCAGCTATGCAGCAATTTTGTGATATATTATTGAGAATAAAGTAGTGGATACAATTTTCAAAAGCACTTTAGTGACATAGATGAGTAAGGGTACGTCTACATAGCAACAACTAATGTTATTTTGAAATGATGTTGAAATACTATCAAGTTGGAGGACTTCTTACTCCCACTCCTGTAACCCTTATTGTACGATGAGTAAGGGAAGTCGGAGGAAGAGTGCTCTATTTCAAAATAAGTGCTGTGTAGACACTCCCTATTTCGAAATAAGCTCTTTCAAAACAAGTTATGCAATTAACGTAGCTCAATTTGTGTAGCTTATTTTGAGCTAAGCCCTGCTGTGCAGACTGTGTAGACCCATTTTCAAACGCACCTCTAGGCCAGATTTACAAAGGTATTTAGGTGCCTAAAAATACAAATAAGCACAAGGGCAACCAAGCACCATAGGTGGGAGGGTCAAGGGGCAGCCAGCAGCCAGTGGGGCCAGAGTCTCTGTGTGTCCCGGGGCACTAGCTGGGTGGGCTGGCACCTGCAGCAGAGGATGCCCTCCCAGCACTCACTGGCAACAATGGGGAAAGCGGAGCAACATGGCTCCACCCTTCTCTGCTCTCCCAGCCACATCACTTGGGGGCGGGGCAGGATTGCCCCCACACTCACTGGTAGAAATTGGAGCGACATAGCTGGATGAGCAGAGTGAACGGGGGCCATGTTGCTCCGCTTCCCCTGCTGCTTCCAATTGATGCACAGGGGCTGGCTCCCCACTGCTGGCACTGATTCCCTGGTCCTGTAGTCCCTGGGGATGCATCACTTGTGGGAGGGGGTTGGAGGAAGAGGCGGGGCAGGGGCAGAGAAAGGACAGGAAGAGGATCTGGGGTGAGGGGGGTTGTCCTGGCTCTTCCCTAACTGGAAAAACAGTCATGTAGCCAATGTGTTACCTCCCTCATCAATTGCCCCTGGATAAGCACCACGTGGGACTATCAAAAGCACCAATGCAGGTTATGATGTCAGTGGGATTTATGTACCTAACTCTTTTAAGCCCTTCTGAAAATCCCACTAGCATAGATGTATCTTTAAATACCTAAATCAAGTTGTAAGCACCTGGAAAAGAATAGTGTTGTAAAGAATGGTGATCAGATTTGTCAAGCACAAACAATGGCAGAACAACTTAATTTCCTTCACCGAAAAGGGAACTGGCCTAGAAGATGGGAAGAAGCAGTTAATGTGATACATCTTGATTTTAGTAAGGATTTTGACACAGTCCTACATAACATTCTCATAAGCAAACTAGGGAAATGAAGTCTAGAGGAAATTGCTATAATATGGGTTCAAAACTGGTTGAAAGACCGTACTCTGAGTGTAGTTATCAATGGTTTGCTATCAAAGTGGGAGGGCATATCTAGCAGGGTCCCACAGGCCTCAGTCCCGGGACCAATACTATTCAATATTTTCATTAATGACTTGGATAATGGAGTGGATGGCATTCAATTTGCAGATGACATCAAGCTGGGAGGGGTTGCAAGTACTTTAGAGAACAGTATGAGAACCCAAAATGAGCCTGACAAGCTGTAGAATTACTCTGAAATCAGCAAAAAGAAATACAATGAAGACAAGTGCAAAGTACTTACTTAGGAATGAAAAATCAAATGCATGACAGCAAAATGGGCAATAACTGAATACATTATAGTACTGTCATAATGATCTGGAAATTACAGTGGATCACAAATTGTATATGAGTCAACAATGCGATACAGCTGCAAAACAGGCTAATATTCTACAGTGTATTAGCAGGAGCATGTCCATATGTAACAGGAATATGGCCGGTCCCATATGCTGTACCACCAAGTTATTCTTAGCTGGTATGACATACCGGAAAGTCTCCCTTCTGGCCATCCACAGCCCCACAACTGGCTGCCACTTCTCTGTGTACAGGCTGGGGTCAGAGACTGATGGGGGGAGAGATGGGAGCACGACGATATCTGGAGTAGTAGCTGCTGATGTTCTGATTCCTTTCCCTGGTTCCCCCACTTCCACGCCACCCTCAGCCCTGTGCACAGGCGCAGCAGCGCGGTGGAGGGGCAGCATGGAAAGAAGCAGAACTGCCAGAAGCCCCTCCCAGATAAAGTGGGATGGGGAGAGGAGGGAAAGAGCATGTAGGTCCCAAGCTGTGGGAGGAGCTAAGTCACTTGGGGGGGCATATGGGGAGGTCATGTGTCTCCCCCTCTAGTTGTTGCACCTTCCTTCTCCTCTATCAATAAGAAATTTTCTTTACTTGTACCACTGCGTAGGAGGTGTTGCCCCACCTTACTCGACACAGGGGAGGCCTCAGTTGGCATGCTTAGGTCCCATTCTGGGCTCCACACTTAAGGAAAGATTTGGGCAAATCTGAAAGGCTACATCTACACTGGCATGATTTTCCGGAAATGCTTTTAACGGAAAACTTTTCTGTTAAAAGCATTTTCGGAAAAGCGCGTCTAGATTGGCAGGATGCTTTTCCGGAAAAGCACTTTTTCCGGAAAAGCATCCTTGGCCAATCTAGACGCGCTTTTCTGCAAAAAAGCCCCGATCATCATTTTCACGATCGAGGTTTTTTTGCGGAAAACACTACTGTGCTGTCTACCCTGGCCCTTTTCCGGAACAGTTTTCCGGAAAAAGACTTTTGCCCGAACGGGAGCAACATAGTTTTTCTGGAAAAGCACTGATGATTTTACATTAAATCGTCAGTGCTTTTCCGGAAATTCAAGGGGCCAGTGTAGACAGCTGGCAAGTTTTTCTGGAAAAGCGGCTGATTTTCCGGAATAAGTGGCCAGTGTAGACACAGCCACAGAGTCCAGCAACAAAAATAGGTGAAAGGCTTAGCCAACCTGATCTATAATGAATAGCTACAGAAAATGGGTTTGGGTAGTCTTAAGAAAAGATGACTAATAACAGTTTTCAAATAAGTAAAGGAGTGTTATAAAGATCACTATGAGCTATTGTTCTTTATGTCCACTCAAGCTAGAAGAAGAAGTAGCAAGCTTTATCTGCAGCAAGGGAGATTTAGATGTTAGGGAAAATGTTCCTTGTAAGGGCAGTTAAGCTCTGAAATAATCTTCCAAGGTAGGTAATGGTATTTCCATCATTGGAGTTTTTAACACCTGTTAGTGATGATCTACATTTACTTGGCCCTGCTTCAGTGCAGAGGCTGGACTTGATGATTCCTTGAGGTTCCTCCCTGCCCTACATTTCTCTGATTCTATAAATCTAAATGTGTTTGAAAATCTGGCTCTGAAGGACTTTTGAAAATTGTATCCACTCATTCTTATCTGATGAAAGGTATCATTGCAAAGCTGTACTTCTGCACTTATTTTATGTAATATTTTTACAGTTTAATAATTCAAAGAGGAAATTGTCCCCATTTTTCTCATATATCAAGTTCATTAATAAAACAAGTTGATAAACGTTCATTGACATAACATTTAAAACATAACCCTGAAATAATACAGGGTGACATAAGATGGCCTAATGGGTTGAGCAGTGAACAAATCCAATCAGCTGGAAGTAAAGGAATTGCATAATAAGACACAGAGAAGGCAGTATATTGATTGTACAATAATTTGCATTTACATGTTCTATAGCTGAATGAGTGCCGTCAAGTCACATAACAGAACCCAAATCTTAGTGACTCAACTTATGCTGCAAATTAGTCCCCCTCTATTATTGCTAAAGGGATATGAATATTGTTACATATGTAGTATAAGAAGAAAAGTATTTGATTTATGGCAAAAATTATTATGGCATGCAGACTAACCTTTGAAACTGATCAATAGATGTCATTTATTTGCACATACATCATTTTTAGTGTTGCTTTGAAAAGGGTTGAGAGTTTATATATTAAGAATAGTCAACATGGATTCACCAAGGGCAAGTCATGCCTGACCAATCTGATTAGCTTCTATAATGAGGAAACTGCCTCTTGGACATGGGGAAGTCGGTTGATGTGATATACCTTGACTTTAGCAAGGTTTTGATACAGTCTCCCAGAATATTTTTGCCAACAAGTTAAGGAAGTATGGATTGGATAAGTGGACTGAAAGGTGGCTGGAAAGCTGGCTAGATTGTCAGGCCCAACGGGTAGTGATCAATGGCTCAATGTCTGGTTGGCAGTCAGTTTCAAGTGGAGTGCCCCAAGGATCGATTCTAGGGCTGGTTTTGTTCAATATCTTTATTAATGACCTGGATGAGGGGATGGATTGTACTCTCAGCAAGTTTGCGGATGACACTAAGATAGGGGAAGAGATAAATACGTTAGAGGGCAAAGATAGGGTCCAGAGTGTCCTAAACAAGGTTGGGCCAAAAGAAATCTGATGAGGTTCAACAAGAACAAGTGCAGAGTCCTGCACTTGGGATCGAAGAATCCCAAGCATTGTCACTGGTTGGGGACCGACTGGCTAAGTAGCAGTTCAGCAAAAAGGACCTAGGGATTACAGTGAATGAGAAGCTGGATATGAATCAACAGTGTGCCCTGGTAGCCAAGAAGATTAATGGCATATTAGGGTGCATTAGGAGGAGCATTTCCAGCAGACCTAGAGAAGTTATTATTCCCCTTTATTCAGCACTGGTGAGTCCACATGTGAAGTATTGTGTCCAGTTCTGAGCCCCACCACTATAGAAAGGATGTGGATGCATTGGAGAGGATCCTGTGGAGGGCAACCAAAATGATTATGGGGCTGGAGTTCATAACCTACAAGGAGAGGCTGAGGGATTTGGGCTCGTTTAGTCTGCAGAGAGGGGAGAGGGGGAATTTGATAGCAGCCTTCAACTTCCTGAAGGGAGATTCCAAAAAGGATGGAGAGAGGCTGTTCTCAGTGGTAACGGATGGCAGAACAAGAAGCAATGGTCTCAAGTTATAGTGGGGGAGGTGTAGGTTGGATATTAGGAAAAACTATTTCCCTAGGAGGGTGGTGAAGCACTGGAATGGGTTCCATAGGGAGCGGGTGGAATCTCCATTCCTAGAAGTTTTTTATTCCCATATTGACAAAGCTCTGGCTGGGATGATTTAGTTGGGTTGGTCCTGCTTTGGGCAGGGGTTTGGACTCAATGACCTCCTGGGGTCTCTTCCAACCCTGTGATTTTATGATCCAGCCTCGCCCCAAGATTTTTGTTTTGTGATATATCTGTTCAATTTGGGGACTAATCCTTCAATATGAAAAACCTGACAGTTGTTTAAATAAAAATATTCACACTTCATTAATAATTTCCATCATTGTAAGTAACTTATATTAGCTTTCAGAGTATATCCACTCACATACCTTTAATTCTCCAATAGAAGACAGGAGTCCTGCCCCATAAGCACGTAGTTGTCCCTCTTGCTTGCAAATGCCAAATTCGATGGTAAAGAAATAGCACTGTGAAAATAGATATGTACACAAATATGCATAGCGAACCTGCAGACAAGCACTTCAGCAGCACCAATCAGTACCATTTTCACTTGAGAACCCCATTTCCGCAGATTTTCATGTTTTTTAAATAAGTTTGGATCAAAGACGCTTACTGTTACGTATTTTAAATGTCATGTTAGCAGTAAAGTAGAACTGTATAAAAATGGCATACACAGGGGGAAACTAGCAAAATGTTACTTTTTCTCTGGTTTCCTATAGTCACTAAGAGCCAGGTATTAAAAGGTATCTAGGTGCCTAAAGATACAGATTGGTAATGAGTAGGCTTTTCAAAAATGCCTAAGAAAGTTAGACATGTAAATCTAGATTTTTAAAGTTATTTGAGTGCTTAAATTCTACTGATTTCAATGGGAGTTTGGTGCCTAACCTGGTTGGGCACTTTGAAAATCCCAATAGCCATCTCTGCAACTTTAGGTACCTAACTCCCTCTAAAAATTTTACGTGTGGGTCCTAGTTCAGGACACTATTTAAGCATATTCTTAACTGTAAGAACATGTTTAAGACCCATTGACTTCCACGGTACTGAAGGGATTAAAGTTGAACAGATGCTTAAATGTTGCCTTGACTAGAGATAGACATAAATATATGATTAAGAACTTTCCTGAATTGGGGCCTTCATGTTCATAAGAATTTACTAACTTTGCCATAAGTGAAGAAAAATGTCACTTGCCTCCTAAATTAGAAAATTACAGCCCCTCTAGTAAACTCAATTGATCAATCCATTCCAATTATTCAATCCATAAAACCAGAAGGGCAGTTAGTACTGTATGAACAATATTATTGATGAGAACTTTTGAAAATTATTAGCATAAGAACAACTGCATCTAATTTGCATTAACTACATAAAACTATGATAAATATTACAAAAACCTTTGGGAAACACAGGTTTTTCAATCTCCCTAAACTGGAAGAGAAAAGACAAATCACTTCTGCTCCTAACAAATTGTTTGCTTTTGATGTTACATAGTAGGACTTTTTCTTTACCATTTATCAGCATATAAAGATAAACACATGTTGTTGATCACCCAAATAAAGTGTCTACGTCAAATTAGACTACAGGTTGAACCTCTCTAGTCTGGCACCCTTGGGACCTAACCGGTGCTGAACCAGAGAATTTGCCAAACCACCAGAGGTGAATATGTTCTAGCAGCATTACCAACACCCTGAGGGTATGTCTACACTACCACCCTAGTTTGAACTAGGGTGATTAATGTAGGCAACCGAAGTTGCAAATGAAGCCCGGGATTTGAATTTCCTGGACTTCATTTGCATCTTGCCGGGTGCCGCCATTTTTAAAGCCCCGCTAGTTCAGACTCCATGCCTGCGGCATGGAGTAGGTAGTTCGGATTAGGCTTCCTATTCCAAACTACCGTTACTCCTCGTCGAACTAGGGTGGTAGTGTAGACATACTCTGACTGCTTACTGGGCTCTCAGAAGACATGTAGGGGTAAATTAGAGCTAAATAATTGCACAGAACACTGAGAGCCAGGACTGGTGGCTGTAAACAACTTTATGGGACCATGGAAAACTAGGGATGTAAGCAACTTGTTGACTAAGCATATGCTTATCAGATAGTTAACTAGTGACTTGACTAGTCATTCCCCCCCTGCCCCGCTGCCTCTATCAGCAAGGTGGAGAGCAGGAGCCTGTGCTGGGGGGAGCCAGAAAGTGTTATTCGGCACTTTAATATCCAGAAAACTCAGTTAACCAGAATCTGGGAGGCAAGGGGGCAGAGGGGACCTGGCAGCACTTCTGCCTTTGAAATATAACAAGAACATGGCCCCGTGCTCCCCATGAGCTTTGTTTTTGAAATTTACAAAAGCCCCATGGGGCTCATGTACATTTCTAAAGCAGGAAGCATGGGGTCAGCAGGGGACTGCTTGAGTCTCCCACTGGCACTGTGCTTTCTGCGCGCTTTGGGCAGGTTTTCTTTAAGTCAATTGATTCACATATAGATGCCCCATAAGCAACATGAACACCAGACTGTAAGATTCTTGGGGCATTGACTGTCTCTCACCATCTATTTGCACAGCACCAAGCATGCTGTCCTTTGCTGGTGTTTCCAAGTGCTACCGTAATATAAATAACAAATAATAATAAATACAGTACAGGCTGTGTTATCCGGCACTTTAATATCCAGAAAACTCAGTTAACCGGCATCTGGTTAGAAACGGCAATACAATTCCTCCTTTCAGTTAATCAGAAAAATTCCAATAGCTATCCAGCATATTTTTTGACATTTTCTGATGCTTGTGGAAATCAAGTTTGTAAACTTTCAGCAGTTAATTTTGTTCTCGTCATGCTGCTACATATAATGCCATTATCAGATATTATCTAACCTATCTTGTAACTATGGCTAGTATACAGTGAAAGATTCATGAACCATTGGTATAAAGCAGTGGTCTCCAAACTTTGTAACCACAAGTTCAATTATTCAATATAAGTGCAATGCAAGATCTACCTCAAACCCAACTACCCTTACCCCACTTCCTTCCCGCCCCTTCTTTGAGGCCCCACTCCTGTTCCACCACTTCTCCAAGGCCTCACCCTGATCACTCCATCTCCCTTCCTCCAAAACCTCATTCACTTTCACCAGGCTGGGGTAGGTGGTTGGAGTGCAGGCTCTGGTCTTGGGCCAAATGGTTCAAGTGTGGGAGGGGCTCCAGGCTGAGCCCAAGGTGGGGGATTGGGATGTAGAAGGGGGTTCTAGGTGCAAGCTCTGGGAAGGAATTTCAGTGCAGGAAAATTCACATCTGGGGCAGGAGATTGGGTGCAAAAGGGGATTCAGGACTGGGACAGGGATCCAGGAAGCAGGCTCTGGTTGGGCACCACTTAACAGAGACAGCTCCCAGGTGGTGGAACAGTGGGGTTAAGGCAGGCTTACTCCTGCCCTGGTCCTGCACCACTCCTGAAAGCAGCTGGCATGTACAGCAATGGCTCCATGGTGCCATGTGCTGCCCCTCATCTACAGGCACTGAGCCCACAGCTTCTACTGGCCCTGGTTCCCTATTATTGATCAATGGGAGCTGCAGGAGTGGTATCTGCAGGCAAGGACAGCAGGTGGTGACCCCTTGCTCTACCTTTCTCAAAGGCTGCAGGGACATGCAAGCCACCTCCAGGAGCAACAGTTACCACAGGGATAATTACTTCAGCCAGGACAGGTTAGGCATTTTAGAACTCACTGCTCAAATAATTAAATTTAAGCATGAGAGAGAAATGAAAATTATGAAATGCACAAACCAGTCAGAAACCAAAAAATAACACACTTCGCAAGCACTAAAAAAAGTAACAACTGCCCGCCACATGAGTTGGGCCAGGAGATGAGAACGAAGGACATTGCGTCTTTGTGTGACAGAGATTTGCATTGCCAAGCTCCCTCCATCCCTTTTTCTCTGTGTGGAGACAGGCTAGAGGAGAGGGGGAAGGAGGGACACCCTGATGTCAGCACCCCCCCTTCTCCCTCCCACACCCTGCACAACAAGCAGGAGGCTCCCAGGGGGGCAGCTCCAAGGCAGAGGGCAGGAGCAGCAAGACAGTGGGTGGTGGGGCAACTGAAGTGCTAGAACTTGATAGCTTCCTGGCCAAACCAGTCAAGATCACTGTCAGAGGCTCCAAGATCTACTGGTAGATTCCTGATCTACTGGTTGGTGAGCACTGGTGTAAAGCTTGAAGAACCAGCATATTTGATTAACCAGCAACCCCCATGCCTCATGAATGCCAGATAACAAAGCTTATACTTGATTTCTCACACAAATTAAGTAGCTTTAAATCATACATTGGGCACAGGCAGATGAGTATAAAAAACTAGCCCCTAATGTCCCTGTATATATTTCTCCCTTTGTAAAATGGTGATAATAATATGTTCCTATCAGGCAGGGGTGTTTAGAGTTGCAACAAATTATATTTATTTGTAAAACTATTTGAGATCCCTGCATGGCAGGTGCTATCGAATTGCAAGAAGTGTTATAAATATAAAAGGAATAACTTTTACAAGCATGCACATGCTAAAAGGAGAGATTTTTTTTTGTATTAGCAAAATTTGTATTGGAAATCCTATATTCTCTGTGTAACTTATTTAATTCAAACATATCTAAAATGACCAGATGGTAAAATATAATGGGTATCTGCCTACTACTAATTTATGGCAATGTTACACATTAAGAAAAACCCTTTAAATGAAAAGCTGGTGTTGGGCTACATTTGCCATATGCAACAGCTACAATATATCAATATATATCTTTCAAGATGTCTCTAATTTGTTAAGTAAGAAAGCAAGATAGTTCACACAATGCTGCCATCTTCAGTCATTAGTCAGCACTACATCATCACCAATGCTGAAGATCCAGTGTATCTTGCAGGCTTTGAACAACTGTTCCACCAAGTTTAAAAACCAGAGGCATAACTATATGTGTACAATTGTATGTCTACACCTGCATGGTTAACTGCTATGTCTGCACAAATGTTACAAATGCAAATGCTGTTTGAGTTATTGAATGAACAATGCTGCTTGCTGTGCAAAATCACTCAATTTGTGCATGCAGACATAGTAACACATACAAAAAATGTGGCTCTCTGGTTTCAAAAGGATGGCCTGCAATTTATCCAGTCTACATTCATCTTCCTGCCCTGTGGCTCCAACCATGTCCGTCTCTCCTCAGTTTCCTCCACTAGCTTCCTGACTCTTTCTACAGCAAGATGGCCTCCCCTTTGGAGAGCTGCACTGTTCTGCTTCAGCCCAAATCCTAGCTCTGGAGGCTCTTCCTCCTGTGCTCTATACTACGTTGCATACTTCCTTCTACTGATGGGTGCTTGTGTGCTTTCCCATCCCTTACTCCAAGCCTCTGTGCCTGGAACAGCCTGGCTTCTTTCTGCATACCCAGTGATTTCACTCCTCTTTAATTCCTGCCTCAACACCCTCGCTCACTCTCTCTGTTTGCTTTCTACCGCCCAGTCTCCATGCTGGTGCCCGCTCCTCCCACGGATAATTTACAATGAAAGGAAACACAAACACATTAAAACTGTAAATAAGGATTTAAAATTTTACATTAAAATACACTCTTAAGCAAAACAGCCCTCATCAATGCATTCTTTCAGTAACCTTTCCGCCCTTCTCTTTAGTTGTCTCTTCTCCTTCCCTTCAAAAAAAAAAAAAGAGAAGAGATGAGAAGAGAAGAGAAGTAATGATCAAATGCCTCCATTCAACAGCATTGCTGGTTGTGTTTACTGCAGCAATGATAAATATTACCATTACACGGGATTCTATAGCAGCTCTTGGAGATCACAGGGATAGATACTCTGTATTAGGGACCTGTTCTAGCTCTCATTGAAATAATTGGAAACACTGCCACTGACTTCTGGAAGAAGCCCTGGAATGCAAGATAGGCAGGCGGGGAGCTTATTCTATTAGAGCTCTGTGATGATGATTTCCTGGGGGAATGATCAATGCAAACAGCAAGCCTCAGGAGCAGCAGGATGATTCACAGAAGCAGAAAGTTTATCCTTCTGCATTCCCCTGCTGATCCTTGAAAAGCCTTTGCTTGAAATTCCACTTATGACCAAAATCAGCAAAGTGAGAAGATGAAGTGAAGGGTCAAAACCTTCAGGATTTTAAAAGAAATGAAAAAACAAAGAACCAGAGAGGTGGTGTTCAAGGCTGTGTCTGAAGATCCAGTATATAGCACAGCTACAGGTCAATATGGATTTATTTTTAGATTACTTATTTAGGTACATTTGACTTAAGACTACAGAAGACAATTGCTAGTAGTGCACATGGACAGTGTGAGGTACCAAAGACGGGCACACTCTGTTTACTTATAGGACAATGACATTGGCAGTGCAAGATCTGACAGAATTTCCAGCCAATATACAAGCTTGTTGTAGAGGTACCTCTCTCTGCAGAGGGCTCCCAACACCCATGTCAATTAGAGCTAGTGGGAAAGGATTTGTCATTAAAATTGAAAGAGAAACTTTTCAAAGACAAAAATGGGAGTTGGATGCCCAATTTCCATTCACTTTTCATGGGAATGGAGCATCTACCTAGTCTTCATAGCTTTGAAAACTCCCCTTTGTAACATTTCATACATTTCAGTGTTTCCCCCAGTAGTATGCCAGTTATGTGTTGGTTACCCACCCACACTCTCTCTCTCTCTGCTAGGACCTGGGCTGAGGCCACCAATTTATTTCACATAGCCTGCTGACATCTGATCAGAGGGTAATGTTCTTCAATCACCATTTCAGAAGCTGGCTTATGTGAAAATCTCTCTGTCCCATTATAACATAGTTTTCCATTTTAAAAAAACCCTTAAAAACAAGTTATTTTAAAAAAACCTGATTTCAAAATAGCATGTCCACAGCACAGGGAAGCCTCAAAATTAGTCCGAAGCAGGCTCTGTTAATGTAGATGCTCTACCTTGACTTAGAGCCCCAGGAAGCAATTAGATTAAATTACTCTGGGGAGTATTTATTTCAAAATAGCAGCAGTGGAGCGTTCACATTACTGCTATTTTGAAATAACTATTTTGAAATAAGTGTTATTCCTCGTGGAAAGCAGGAGTTATTATTTCAAAACTAGCCAATTAGCCCGTCATAAGACGGGATTTTCCAGTCTCTCCTCCACGTCGGTCTTCTCTCCTGAGCCTCCGGTCTCTCGCTCCGTCTCTCTCTCTCTCCTCCTCCTACTGCCTCCCCCTCTCTCTCTCTCAGCTCTCCTCCACCTCCTGCTTCTCTTTGTCTCTCTCGTTCCCCTCCTGCCTCTCACTCAGGGGACCGCGGAGCCCAAATGGCCGTTTGGGCTCCGCACTCCCCGTGCTGTATGGGGGGCATGGAGCCCAAATGGTCGCTTGCGCCACTAGCTCCCACACAGCGGCCTGGCTGAGCAGCGCAGAAGTCAGCCGAGCGCCACGGCGGGAGGCGAAAAAGGGCGGGGCAGTGACATACACAGCCAGGCCCTGCCTCCTGGCCATACACGTCACCGCCCCGCCCCTCTTCCCCTCCTGCCGTGGCGCTTGGCTGACTTCTGCGCCACTCAGCCAGGCCACCACGGGGGAGCAAGCGGCACAAGCGGCCATTTGGGCCCTGCACTCCCCATGCAGCACGGGCCGCCCAGAGGGAACAGCCAGCATTTCAGCATTACAGACTCTCAGACACTGGGCTACTATATACAGTAAACTTCCGATAATCCGGCACCTTTAGGACCCAGGGGGTGCCGGATTATCAGATATGCCGGACTATCAGAAGGGGGGGCTATGAGGGGTCTGGAGTGGGGTGGGAGGGGATGCCACCCCAGACCCCTCATAGCCCCCCCTTACGATAGTCCGGCTCTGCCCCAGGCGTCCCTGATTCAGCTGCTGCTGGTCAGTTTCAGCAGCAGCTGAATCGGGGATGCCTGCAATAGAGCAGCTGGGGTGCTGCCCGGTTGGTCCCGCAGCGCCAAGGGGCGGCACTACGGCACCAACCCAGCAGCACTCCAGCTGCTCTTGGGGACGCCTGGGACAGAGCAGCTAGAGTGCTGCCGGGTTGGTCCCGCAGCGCCAAAGGACGGCGCTGCGGGACCAACCCGGCAGGACCCCAACTGCTCTGCCCCAGGGGTCCCCGATTCAGCCGCTGCTGAAACAGATCAGCGGCTGATTCCAGGAAGCCTGGGGCAGAGTTGCTCTGCCCGGAGCTTCCTGGAATCAGCCGCTGATCTGTTTCAGCAGCGGCTGACTTGGGGACCCCTGGGGCAGAGCATCTGGGGTCCTGCCGGGTTGGTCCCGCAGCGCCGTCCTTTGGCGCTGCGGGACCAACCCGGCAGCACTCCAGCTTCTCTGCCCTAGGAGTCCCCAAGGGCAGCTGGGGTGCTGCCGGGTTGGTCCCGCAGCCCCGAGGGGCAGCGCTACGAGACCAACCCGGCAGCACCCCAGCTGCTCTGCTCCCGGCTTCCCCGATTCAGCTGCTGGTCAGTTTCAGCAGCAGCCGAATGGGGGAAGCCTGTCCGGCTGCCCCAGCACTTCCGGGTTCCTGATGGTGCCGGACCATCAGGAGTCCCGGAGCATTGCATGCCGGACTAATGGAGTTTTACTGTATATGATAACCAGTCCATTATTTCAAAATAACAGGCTTAGTAGTGTGGATGCTCCACTTGTTATTTTGAAATGACTCCCCTTATTTTGAAATAACAAGCGTAGCATCCAGACTACCGAGCCCATTATTTTGAAATATTATTTTGAAATAACGGGCTGGTTATTTCAAAATCACTCCCTAATGTAGACTATGGCTTAGGGACTAACAAAACATATAGATAATATCGTGAGCTTTCATGGGCACAACCCACTTCTTCAGATAGCAGATGCTCACAAAAGTTCATGATACCATCCACATGTTTTATCAGTCTCTACGGTGCTATAGGACCACTCTTAGTTTTTTAAGTTTTTTTAAGTTATAGACTAACACAACTACCCCTCTGATAGTCTTCCATTGTTACAGCTTCAGAAACTGATATTTACTTTTAATAATCTTCCACATTGTGCATGACATTTGACTTTTACCATGCCCCACAAATACCTATTCAGGAATTGTCTAAGGTGATATTTTAGGGACTAATCCTAACTTATGTCAGCAGGTTTGCACCCATGCATAGTAGTATTTAAGACAAAATTATTGATGTGTATAGCTGCAGGATGAGGGCCTATGAAGTGTTTTTCAGTTGTTGATCATTCCAGTTGATCAACTGCTTGAGAGGGTATTTTCATGCATTACTCAATCAGATTATCATGCAAAGGAAAATTCTTGCCTTCTCCATGGATGAGGAGGAAAGCTTAGGCTTGTTATCTGTAAAACTGCTAATCTGAGGACTGCATGGCTCAGAGAACTAGTAGATAGTTATATGCAACAGGGAAACTTAAAAAAATTGCTTCAGTCCAGTTTAAGCCTGAAAGTTACAGAAAATGTGATACCTGAACAATTTTCCTACAAATATTGCTAGAATTTCAAACATAATTTTTGTGACCTTTTCTTGTTGGCTTTCTGCCCCACTGAGCTTTACAGGTTTGCAAACATCCACTGTTTATTGCAAAGCCCTCAATATTCACCAAAAGTGAATTATGAGTTGCACATTTGATAGAAATATTCTAAATTTAAAATTCACACTGTGTTAGTTAGTTACATACAACAGGTCATCCTAATTAGGAAAGAGATAGAATATGTGACTTATGTAACTAAGTGTTGGCAATTGAATATCAAGCAGTCAAGTCTCCCTGGCAGTTCTTTATATAGGAAAAATCTTTGCTTAGAAATTCATGCATAATTTTGAACAAATACATCAAAGAATTTCACGATGTGCTCATGAATACTTCACAACAGAATGAGAAGCAAAATTCAATGAATAAATTATTCATTATGGATTATTTGCTTACTTCTGCTAAAAAAAAAAGAGTGACCCTATTCATAGCCTACAGCATTTCTAAATAAGAAAACTAAGCCTACTCAGAGTAGTCATCACGGTTGCTCTGCCCCGGGCTTCCTGGAATCAGCTGCTGATCAGTTTCAGCAGCAGCTGACTTGGGGACGCCTGGGATTCTTAAGTTGAATCTGTATGCAAGTCGGAACTGGTGTCCAGATTCAGCCGCTGTTGAAACTGATCAGTTTCAGCAGCGGCTGAATCTGGATGCCAGTTCCGACTTACATACAGATTCAACTTAAGAACAAACCTACAGTCCCTATCTTGTACGTAACCCGGGGACTGCCTGTAACTACCATGCAAACAGGAAGTGCCCTCAAATGATCCAGTTCAGACTGGCACTCAATATTGTTTCCAGTGTCACTCAGGAGACTAGGAAAAGCCCAAACCTCCACCAGTATATTACCCTGAGCTGCTGTTGGCATAGCACAGAACAGTAAGAAAAAGAACCTCACATTTGTTCATGCTAATTAAGTGGCAGGTCTGCAGCGCAACGTCAGGACAAGTAGATAAAACCAATGAAAGTCTCCTATGAGCTGCTGCTTAGAGCATTTGTTAAAAGTACTGCATTGAAGCCCAAAGGCTTTGCTCTTCCTGGCTTCATTTCCCTGTCATTTGACTCTTATCTACAGCAGCTCCCAAGACGTGGGGCTTAAGGTTTATTAATTTTTGATGGTGTTATTAAGAATGAACGAGATGCAATAATGAACAGCACTCTTTCCAATTCACTTTACAATGTGTAACAAGATTTCATATTCAGCATTCACTACAGGAGCTGGAATAAGCTTATGCTCATTTGTTTTTTCAAGTTGTTGCTTCAGTTTTAGCTGTCCACAGGAGTTCTCACTGTTCACTCGGGAGAGGCAGAATCAGGCTTTTCAACATCCTCTTCGGGACTCCAAAAGATGGGATCCTCTGAACGTCAAGCTAAAACAAATAAACTAGGTAAACGTGTCATCTCTGTCCGCCCACAGCCTGTGCTGCCTGGCATGCCAGAGTTGATATAGTGGAATCCTTTGCAGTGCAGAGGCTAGATTCACTGAATGTTTTACGGCTCTGCTATACCTCTTTACAAGGACGTTAAGCTGTCACTGTTTTGAATGGTGACTTGACATGATGATGAAAACTTCCATAGCAAATGCATGCATAATTGAATATAGTATAGCACTAGGGTGGGACCTCAAGAGTGCCTCTGAAATTTCGGATTCATAATGCAGCATGGAGCAGCTTGATACATACAGCAGAGATGTGAACTCAGACCAGTGCAATCCCTTGGACGTCCAAGTGAGATCAGAATTTGGAACCTACCTATGCTAAAGATTAGAAAGGATGACAAGGTCGCCTTAAAGTCCATTGCTTGCTGGGATTTCCCTTATTTTCTAGTGGTTTATCCAGCTTAATGGCTCAAGCAGTGGTGGCTCCAAGACTGTACTGTGGGTGGGCACAGATCACTTTAAGCCACCTTTTGTCTCTCATAGAATCATAGGCTTGTAAGAGATCCCAGGAGATCTTCTAGTCCAACCCCCTGGTCAAAGCATGACTAACCCCAACTAAATCATTCCAGTTAGGGTTTTATCAAGCCTGGTCTTAAAAACCACTAAGGATGGAGATTTTACCACCTCCCAAGGTAACCTGTTCCAGTGCTTCACTCACCACCTTCCTAATGAAACTGCTTTTCCAACTCGAGACCATTTTTTCTTGTTTTGTCATTTGTCCTGACCATCATTTGCCAAGAACAGCCTGGCTCCATCCTCTTTGGAGCACCCATTCATGTAGTTGAAGCCTACTATTAAATCCATGTTTGTTCTTCTCTTCTGCAAACTAAATGAGAGTCCAGTTCCCTCAGCCTCTCCTCATAAGGCATGTACTTCAGCCCCATAATGATTTTCTTTGACCTCCGCTGGACTCTCCAAGGGTATGTCTACACTACCCTGCTAGTTCGAACTAGTGGGGTAATGTAGGCATACCGCACTTGCAAATGAAGCCCAGGATTTGAATTTCCCGGGCTTCATTTGCATAAGCCGGGCGCCGCCATTTTTAAATCCCGGCTGGTTCGAACCCCGTGCCGCGCGGCTACACGCGGCACGAACTAGGTAGTTCGAACTAGGCTTCCTAGTTCGAACTACCGTTACTCCTCATTCCACGAGCAGTAATGGTAGTTCGAACTAGGAAACCTAGTTCAAACTACCTAGTTCGTGCTGCGTGTAGCCGCGCGGCACGGGGTTCGAACCAGCCGGGATTTAAAAATGGCGGCGCCCGGCTTATGCAAATGAAGCCCGGGAAATTCAAATCCCGGGCTTCATTTGCAAGTGCGGTATGCCTACATTACCCTCCTAGTTCGAACTAGGAGGGTAGTGTAGACATACCCCAATTTATCCACATCCTTTCTGTAGTGGGAGACCCAAAAACAGATGCAAAACTCCAGAAGTGGTTTCACTAGTGCCGAATGGAGGAGAATAATCATTTCCATCTATCTACTAGCAATGTTCCTACTAATGCATCCCAATATGCCATTAGCTATCTTAGTAACAAGGACACACTGTTGACTCATCTCCAGCTTCTCATCCACTGGAATTCCCAGGTCTCTTTCTTCAGAACTGCTGTTTGGCCAGTCGGTTCCCAGCCTGAAACAGTGCTTGAGAGTCTTACATCCTAAGTGCAGGACTCTGCACTTGTCCTTGTTGAACCTCATTAGGTTTCTTTTGGCCCAATCCTCCAATTTATCAAGTTTGCTCTGGACCCTATCCCTACCCTCCTGCATATCTGCCTCTCCCCGCATCTTAGTGTCATCTGCAAACTTGCTGACAGTGCAATCCAGCCCCTCATCCAGATCATTGAAGAAGATAATGAACAAAACTGACCCCAGGACTGATCCCCTTGGGCATTCTGCTTGATACCGGCTGCCAACTAGACATCAATCTGCTGTCCTATTGAGCCCAACAATCTAGCCAGCTTTCTGTCCACCTTATAGTCCATTCAACTAATCAGTACTTCTTACTGGCAAGAATATTGAGGAAGAATGTATCAAGAGCTTTGCTAAAAGTATATCACATCCATCACTTTCCCATATTCACAAAGCCTGTTATCTCCTCGTAGAAGGCAATCAGATTGGTCAGGCATGACTTGCCCTTAGTGAATCCATGTTGACTGTTCCTGATCACCCTTCTCTCTTCCAAGTGTTTCAAAATGAATTCCTTAAGGACTTGCTCCATGATTTTCCAGAAACTGAAGTGATCTGGAAACTTCTGTTCTTTGTCTGAAGAAAACCTCATCAAGCTCATCCTCCTGGTCGGGTGGTCTGTAGGCTTCTTTCCCCTCATCTACATGCAGCTGCGGGGGTGCTAATTTAGGGATGCTTTCTGCAGTGACCTGTAAACTACCCCAGTTGTCCAAAATAGTTACAGTACAGCACACGCTGGCCACCCCCTCTAACATTCCTGCAGGTACCCTAAGATGGGTGTAGGGCTGCTTCACCTGCCCTAGACCACCAAAGAAGTCCCAAAATGTCAAGAAGTCATTCTAGCCTCTTTACACTGCAGAAGTGTCATAAAGGAGCAATAGCAGGGTTGCAAATTGAGGTTAAAGTTTCCCCTAGTCCCCTTGGAAGGCTATTTCATAGCGCAGCATGTGTTACCATTAGGAAGATTCTACAGATTCACAAGAAGCAAAGTCACATCTACCAAAGGAAACTGGCAGAACCACCACACTTAGTAAACAGAAAGCTTTCTGAATCACTGGCCCATGCCAGTTCCTTCAGGCTGTGGGCTACTTTAAATATTATGCTTGGCTAATGTACCGCCAGAGCCCTGCTGTAATTTCAGGGGATGCACTAGATACATGCGAGGATTCCTCAATGTCATTCCCTAGAGCAGACTGTGCCCCACCAAACTGCCAGGCCAATTACCACCCACAGTAATTGCACTCTCAGGAACAGTGTCAGGACAGTTGCCAAGCCTGCTGAGTACGTCCCCTGACATATTAGCTGAGGGTTAATGGGATTCATGAACATCTGGCTTGGTCAGCAGAGTAAGGCCTCATTTATCTGCTAATGAGGAGAAACCACCTCCTCAGAATTGGGATCGACCTCTGTGGACTGTGGAGCCTGGGAGTATTGAGGAATTTTTGCAGGCTCTGAAACTGTGGAGGCAACTATGAGGCAGAAGACGGTCCAATATAATAAACAAGGATACCATTCACTCTACCAAAACGCTCTAGGTTGTGTGTCACATTTCAGGAGAAAACATCTTATATTTTTGGTAATTTTCTTTTACGAAAAGAAAAACCTCAGTTTACAAAAAAGATGATTAATTTCCCAATACATTTAAGTTAATAAAATAATGATAAATCCTGTATAATTATCCACCATTTAAAAAAGCATATTAATCTGCACTATTTATTTCCTAAGAGCTAATTCAAGCACCAGAGAGTACTTTCTTGGTTTTTTTTTATCTCACATTTCAAGGAGTTTTATTGTTGTAGTTAGAGTTGGAAACTCAGTGTTCTTTTTACCAATTTTATGTGAATTTCAGATATATTCTGTGGCTCTTGATGCTTCTGAATAACCTGTTTTGAAAAAATAGAAGACAGTGCAACGGTATCAGTTTTACTCATTTCTAGATGAAGGGTAGATCAAGAGGGAATAAAAGCTTGGGAAATTGTAAGTGTCTGTTAATTATGTTGCTAAAAATATACCGAAACAAGAGATGTTTTTCACAGCCCCTTCAAAAAATTCTGTGTTGAGCATCTCCCCATAAGCGAATGTAAGAAAAATCTGTCATAAATACAGATTAGCCAGTCTGGTGAGTCACAATTGAGTTTCCATTCAGAATTTTATAATGACAGATTATCTGGATGTATTCAATAAAGTGGAAGAAAGTTATGCTGAGCAAAGGTGTGTCATTATAAAAAGTACCGTAGTAATTCACTGTATTTTCAAAATCACCTGAACAATATACAGTACCTGGGATCTAGTAATAGAGGCATAATAAATACCCATATGAAAATCACAATTAAGTCATCATTAGTGATCCCACACAGACAGGTAGATAAGGTTGATCCTGTAATTTGCCCAAATTAACCCCAAAAGTGTAAGTAACTGTTTCCTAATTGCAAACCCCCAAAAGCTGAAAGATTAATTTTTTTAAAAGTGAGAAATTTTTAAAATGGCCAATTGTATCATTATGATTTTCAACTAGAATTAATAGTGAATACAATCTTACTAAATGCCACAAGGCTTCATTACAGACAGTTATACCTACAGAGCACTGTGGGAAGACCTGCTGGTTGCATCAATTTAATTAGTGGAATAGTGGATTTCTCTTGTCCTAGATATTCACAGGAGTTTGCTTTTCCTCTCACGGACTCTGCTGAATCAGTACTAACTGAAGTTGACCACTAACAGTAGAGTCAAGAAACAAAGAAAGAAAGAACTGATGGGTAAATAAGAACAATGGAAGAGAGGAAGAAGTAAAGGTAGGTAAATCATGTATTGACTAAAAAGAGAGAGAAAGAGTTGCACTAGAACACCACTTCTCTATATCCAGTTCATTTATTGTAGAAACCCACAGGCCTACACTGCTTTTTGGTAAGCAATGGATTAAAGTTAATAATGCAGAGTCAAATTCTATCCTTATATGCATATATGTATGGGTATGTCTACACTACAATGTTAATTCAAACTAACTTAGTTCGAATTAGTTAATTCGAACTAAGCTAATTCGAACTAACAGATCCAGACTAAAAAACTAGTTCGAATTAGCGTTTTGCTAATTCGAACTAGCATGTCCACATTAAGTGGACCCTGAACCAGGCTTAAGGATGGCCGGAAGCAGTGCCGGCAGGGCATCAGAGGAGGACTTAGAGCGTGGAGATGCTGTCTCAGGCTAGCCGAGGGCTGTGCTTAAAGGGTCCCGACCCCCACCCTGGACAAACAGT
The DNA here is from genome assembly GCF_052426305.1 of Pelodiscus sinensis. Taxonomy (NCBI): domain Eukaryota; kingdom Metazoa; phylum Chordata; order Testudines; family Trionychidae; genus Pelodiscus; species Pelodiscus sinensis. Next base: position 67,664,679 of record NC_143052.1, on the reverse strand, counting down.
TCTCGGGGTGTCCCGCTTGCAAAGCAGTCCTGGCTTGGATTGCCTGGACTACCCACACTGGGCACATCACACCACTCGACCATCAGCCCGGCTGCACTTGCCGCAGGCTGCCATCTGGGGAGAGGGGGCAATTGGGGGGCTGCAGGAGAGCTTCAACCCCCCGAAGCCCGCAGAGCCAGCCCAGTCCTCCCCATCGGGGGCTCGTGCCCCATTCCTCCCTCACCTCCTTCCACTTACCCTTCCCTAGCCCCTCTTCTTGATGTACAAAATAAAGATAACATGTCTTCCAAAATGGAATCTGTCTTCATTGAACAAAACTGGGGGAGACTGGGAAAAGGAGGTGGGAGAGGGGAAGAGAGAGGCTGGGAGAGGGGAGGGCAACTAAAATGATCAGGGGTTGGGAACAGGTCCCATATGAAGAGAGGCTAAAGAGACTGGGACTTTTCAGCTTAGAAAAGAGGAGACGGAGGGGGGACAGGATAGAAGTCTCTAAAAGCAGGAGTTGGGTGAAGAGGGTGCATACAGAAAAGTTCTTCATTAGTTCCCATAAAGAAGGACTAGAGGACACCAAAGGAAAAGAATGGGTAGCAGGCTTCAAAGTAGTAACAGAAAGTTCTTCTTCACAAAGCAAAGAGTCAACATGTGGAACTCCTTGCTGCAGGAGGCTGTGAAGGCTAGAACTAGAACAGAGTTTAAAGGGAAGTGAGATCAAGTCATGGAGGTTGGGTCCATGGAGTGGTATTAGCCAGGGGGTAGGAGTGGTGTCCCTGCCCAAGGTTTGTGGAAGGCTGGAGAGGGATGGCACGAGACAAATGGCTTGGTCACTGTCTTTGGTCCATTCCCTCCAGGGTCCCTAGGGTTGGCCGCTGTCGGCAGACAGGCTACTGGGCTAGATGGACCTTTGGTCTGACCCAGGACGGCCATTGTAAGCTCAGGGCTCAGGGTCGGGGGTCTCAGTGGACCCCCTTGATTCTCTTGCACACCTGCTCCTGGGTGGCCAGGCTGGCTGCTCTCCTGCCCTAGCCGGCCACTTTCCTGTGCCTAGTGCGGAGATCGTGGATGAAGTCCACGATGTCCGCACTAGCCCAGGCGGGTGCCCACCTCTTGCGGTCCCGGGCAAGCTCCTGGGAGCCGCCAGCCTGGTCCCGGGAAGAGGGGAAGGGCTGGGGGGCATCGGGTGGCTGGCTCAATCCGTGCCAGGTGCAGGGTCTGCTGGTTGGGTGCTGGCAGGCTTGCACCAGGCACAGGCACCGTAGCCAGCCCGTGGCCCTTTAAGGGGTCCGGGACCGGGAGGGGGGCATACGAGTTTCCCTGGTGGTGCCCAGAGTGGCCACCAGGGAAACCTGGGGAAGGCTAGCCTCCCACTAGTTCGAATTAAGGAGCTACAAACCCCTTAATTCGAACTAGCTAGTTTGAACTAGGCTTAATCCTCGTGGAATGAGGTTTTCCTAGTTCGAACTAAGCGCTCCGCTAGTTCGAATTAAATTCGAACTAACGGAGCGCTAGTGTAGCACCTAGGAAAGTTAGTTTGAACTAACGTCCGTTAGTTTGAACTAACTTTGTAGTGTAGACATACCCTTAGGAATCATACTGACTCTTATGGTGCTGCACACATGGAAATGAAAACAGAATTTGGCGCAGAGGTCACTGGCAAAACACCCATTCAGTTACATCGTGGCAGGATTGGGACCACAAATATTTAATCCATTTATTCTTACCTACTAAATATGACTAATAATCCCAAAAAAAGATCTTAACTAAAAATTTGGAAGAGCACATTTCACTCAGAGTTTTGGTGCCATTTGATACTAAGAGGACAACAGACAATAGAAATAATTTAAAGCTGTAGCACTAAGTAGTTAAGTCTCAGGTATAGTCAGCTCCTTACAGATATCAGCCGTTGTCTAACCCAGGAGTGAGCAAAAGGCCCTCCACAGGCCACATCTGGCCAACCAAGCAGGTGGATCCAGCCCATGGCCGCCCTGCTGCTCCCTCACCCCTTGGCCAATCGGGGCCTAGGGCCAGGGAAGTGCACGAAGTCTCCTCGCCCCTGCAAGAGCATACAATGGCTAGAGACACACCCTGGCTGTTTTAAAACAGCAAGCATTTATCTCTAGCTGCTGCATGCCTTTGGCAAGAGGAAGGAAGCTTTGCGTACTCCCTGCCCTCAGGTCAATCAGGCCCTGGGGGCAGGGAGCGCACGAAGTCTCTTGCATCCTGCCCCCTCCCCTTCCAGGGGCATGCAGTGGCTAGAGACACGCCAGCTGATTTAAAACAGCTGTCATGTCTCTCTAGATGCCGCACGCTCTTGCGGGGGCGAGGAGACTGCGCACTTTCTCACCCCCAGGCTTTGATTGGCTTGGGGGCAGAGGGAGCACATGAGGTCTCCTCCCGCTGGGCGCATAGAAGGAACCGCCAGCTGTTTTAAAACAGCTGGAGTATCTCTCTAGGGGGCAGGATTAGGGGAGGGAAGGGGAAGATTCTCGCACTCTCCCACCCCAGGCCAATCAGGGTGTGGGGGGAAAGCACAAGAAGTTTCCTGTCCCCACCCCTTCCAGGGTGGCCTAGGACCACTTCAGAAATTTCTGAAGTGTCCTATTTTATAAATTATTGCCCACCCCTGGTCTAACTTCTTTCTTTTAGCCACACATGCAAACATCCAGCATGTGCTGGGTGGGAGAATCAGGTTGGTACATTTTGATGTACCCAGTCTTTGCTTACTTAGACAGTGGTAAAACAAGTGCTCAGTTGTGGTGAATACTAATATGAGCCCTTTTTCTTCCAGCAATAAGCTAAAACTCCTAATTACACAACTGTATGGAAACATGGATTTTTAGAATCTTTTCACATAAAGATGACATTTGTACTTATTTTAGTGGACACAACTATGAATTTCCTTTTGGGAGCAATTACTTACTGAAAGACCCCAGACATTAATGATGCTAATGTGAGGTTTGCAGACCTTTCCTTTATTCTTTCTTGACTCATTTGATACTCTAGTATAAGTTAGAAGGAAAATCCCTGGCAATGCTCTAGAGATGGGCAGAGGCGGCCCAGGTAGCAGTAATATTTATGAAAGGGTTTTATTTCTAAGGTAAGGAGTAGCTTTCTTACTGATTGACTGGAGTAGAACATCCATAGGCACATCTTTCATTTAGGTAATCTTTTCATAGCATATACACATGCATAGAAGAAGTAGGGTTGGATCTATTTTTAACATGGTTAATAAATGTTGCAATGTTAATAGTAAAGGGAGTCTTTGCCACTATCTCCCCAGGAGTGATTCCCAAAGGGTATGTCTACACTTGCCCCCTAGTTCCAGCTAGGGAGGCAAATGAAACATACTGAAGTTGCTAATGAAGTGTGGGATTTAAATATCCCGTGCTTGATTAGCATATTCGCTGCCGGTCACCATTTTAAAATGCTGGTCGCCCGAAATAACTCGCCGTGTGTAGACATGGTAGACCGATCCAAAACCCTTCCCTCGAATTAACTAGTACTCCTCATGCAATGAGGGAGTGTTTTTAAGAATTAACCAACCCAATGATCATTCTCTCAGGTGAGGGAATCAGTATCAAATTGTTTCATATTTTAAATTTTTACTAGAATCGTCTTTGCTTCTACATTGTAAGAAAGCTGTTTTGAATGGATGACAGTCACAGACTAGCCAACAGACAGCCTTTTCTATAGATACAGGTCAGTCATGCTTGTGTTAACTCACTGCCACCTGACTGTAATACATCCTCCATAGAGAAGGAATCCCTACAGTCACTTTGCCTTATACTTATACACTGCTGCAGTAAGACCTCAATTATTTGCACTAATGACACAAACTAATGATCGCTGTGAGTAACTGAATCTTGCAGATTTAGCAAGTAAGTGTACAAACACAATAAAAATGCAAGTATGCTGCATCACAAAATGTACTTTTGCCACGTACTTTGACATCTGTAGACTCGAGCAATAGCCATTTTTATTGTACTGGTAAATGTACCATATTATATGTTACACAAATAAAGTCTTAGTGACTTAGACATCCACAGCACTGATTTGAACATGCACAACACTCTGGCTAAATGCAAAATTTAAAAAGTAGCAGTGTAAACATGTATTACATTTTCACAGAGCTCTCTCTCTCTCTCTCTCACTTTCAACATGTATATGAAGGTGCCAGGGGACTTAGTAAGTTACAGTATCATCAATGTTGCCATTATGTTCTGCTCTACACCCTCTTTCTCCTTAGGCCCAAGTGGAAGCATGTCTCTGCTCTCCCAGCAGCTGACAGACATAAGAAACTAGACAAAATCTAGCAGAAGCTGAAAAATTCAGGAGTAATTCTCAAGGGAAGTGTTTTTAAGAACTAACCAGCCCAATGCTCATTTTCTCAGTATTAAATTGGTTCATATTTTAAATTCTTACTAGAATCCTCTTTGCTTCTGCCTTACAAGCGAGCTGTTTTGACTAGATGACAGTCATAGATTATCCAATAAACAGCCTTTCCTTTAGACACAGGTTAGCCAAGCCTGTGTGAATACATCCTCCACGGAGAAGGAATCCCTACAGATAATGAAGTGCACCCAGCTTCCTAAATAGAATAGTAGGATCAGCCTTATGCATGGATTGCAAGTTCACATCCACGTCAAACTCAAGGAATTCGCTGGGGTGTATAACAGTATCACAGTGCTTGCTTTAGTGCAGCGGTTTCCAAGCTTTTTGGCTCGTGGTCCACCTAGCTCGATGCAGACCTTTCTGTGGATCACCAGCCAACTACCCATGATGACAAAATGGGTGCAGGAGAGAATGGGAGTATGGGGTCTGTCTGGGAGGTAGGGTGTAGGAGTGGACTGAAAGTGGGGGTTCTGGCTGGGAGGTTGGGTCAGGGATGGGCTACGGGTGAGGGTATGGGTAGGAGGAGGCGTGCAAGGTCTGGGCAGGAGAGAGGATGCAGGAGCAGGCTAGGGATATAGGGTTTCAGTGGGAGGGGAGTGAAGGGCATTTACCGTGGCTCCCACAGCTCCCAGTCACTGCCCCCTGGCCAATGGGAGCAGCAGGGAAAGCCTCCAGGCAAGCAGTTTTCTGTGCCGCCCTTCCCCCAGCCAAGAGGAAGGGGAGAGGCAGCACGTAGAGCCACTTCCTTCCACCGCAGGCTGGATCCAGCCTGCGAGTCTCCTGCCCCAGCAGAAGGAAGCTGGTGCTGGACCTCCAACCTCGCAGGGGCAGACCTGGCTGGAGTGTCAGCACAGGCTCCCCTCTGTGGGGGGGAGGGCGCAAGCCCACGCCCATGGCCCACTTGCAAGACTGGTCTGTGGACCACACTTTGAAAATCACTTCTTTAGTGCCTAGGGTTTACTCAATAACCTACTATTCCATGGCATGGCACATAAACTTGGCAGAAATGCTCAGAAGTCAGTCTAAGGGCAAGATCAGGAAGACAGAAGAAAAAGTCATTCCTGTCACAAATCCATCTGACACTGACAACATTCAGACAACATGAACCTCGTTTTGTTCAAGCCTTCCACTAATTACAGTTACTCACATTTTCCTTGGCAGTTTCCTGGTCAAAATTATACACAGTCTACCCAGCTGACTGGGTGATGTCTGAGATTAAAAATAACACTGCAGAATTCTCCCTTTCTAAAACTTGCAGAAAGGAGTGTCCTAGTCACTTGTTGAGAGCGCTGAGCTGGGATCCAGAACACTTAGGTTCTAATCTCAGCTCTGCCACTCATTTGATGTGCGACTGTGCCTGTTTCCCTTCCCATACTTTGCTGTCTTGCCTATCTAGCCTGTTCAAAACAAGGACTGTCTATCACTATGGCTGTGTCTACACTGGCATGAATTTCCGGAACTGCTTAAAACGGAATACTATTCCGTTTTCAGTTTTTCCGGAAAAGGAGTGTCTACATTGGCAGGCTGCTTTTCCGGAAAAGCCCTTTTTCCGGAAAAGCGTCTGTGGCCAATGTAGACGCGCTTTTCCGGAAAAGACTACTGGGCTGTCTATACTGGCCCTTTTTCGGAACAGTGTTCCGGAATAAGGACTTATGCCCGAGCGGGAGCAGAATAGTTTTTCCGGAATAGCGGCTGATTTTGTACAGTAGAGCATCGTTGCTTTTCCAGAAATTCAAGGGCCAGTGTAGACAGCTTGCAGCTTATTCCGGAAAAGCAGCTGATTTTCCGGAATAAGTTGCCCAATGTAGACACAGCTTTGTACAGTGTTTGTACAGTGCTTAGCACAGTGGGGTCCCAATTTCTGCTGGAACCTCAAAGTGCTACAGTATTATTTAATATGAATAATAATAAGGCAGAATAATAAGGAAGTGATCAGCTACAAGTGCAATTATTAATAGTAAGGGTCAGATTCCATGCTGATAGTCTCTTGTGTTTCCCACTAATTTCGATCCAATGGGTATTTGCAGCTTAAAGTCATTACTACAGATTGGGCCTCCCAATACCGAGACTCCCTCATCCGGCAACATCCATGGTCCAGCAGGATGTTCCTGGATGTTCCAAGTGTTCCTGGACCAGGGAATCCTGGCTGGAAGCCCCAGTAGCAAGAGGGCTGGTAGCTTGAAGCCTGGCAGAGATGGATCTGGGACTGGCGCCAGAGCCCTGGTAATGTAGCAGGGGCCGCGGCAGCCCCAGTAGCAGGGCCGGGGATGTGGCAGTTGCAGCAGCTGTGGTAGCAGGGCTGGGGCCAGAGACCCAGCAGCCACAGTAGTGGGGCCAGGGCCAGAGAAATGGCAGCTGTGATAGTGGGGTTGGGGCTGGAGATGCAGCAGCCCCGACAGCAGGGCCAGGGCCAGGGATGCAGCCCCGATACTGAGGCTGGGGCAAGGGATTCGTCAGCCCTGATAGGGGGGCTGGAGCCGGGGAAGTCCAGGCTGCCGGGACCGCAGCAGCCCGGCAGGGGGGCAGCTGGGACTAGCAGCAGAGTCCTCCTCTGCTCTGGCAAATTCCCTCATTCAGGATCAGTCAGGTCCCAAGGGTGTCGGACCAGAGAGGTCCAACCTGTAGGAGAGAATTTAACTCTGATGTACATGGCTGCATTTTTAAAAAGAAATCTCTGCTATTGTGGGGGTTTTGTTGCAACATTGCAGTCAATAAATATATATAATATTAGAAATAGCAACCAATGTAGAACCTTTCAATTAATAAAATAGTTAAAAAAAATTTTCCTTATGTAAGCCACTAACTTGTAGCTCATGTGATTTTTGTGGTTAGGATCTGAAATTTCTATATCCAGTTGTGCCGTTGATGCTCACTGGTGGCTCTTACTGTGTGCCCTTCTTTCTACATAATGATATGGAGTGTAGAAAAGTCACTAGGCTCCCAGTTAGTTAATCTGAACATCAAGCTACATCAGCTAGCACAAGTGCTGAAGCAGTAGATGTTCATTATTTATGTGTGCACTTAAATCCCACAAATTCTCACTGAGCTATTTTGTTCAAGTATCAGTTTTTATTACCACTCTAGCTGAGCACGATCGCTGTATTACTGACCTGGCACCAAGGGTTGTGATTGCAAAATCTGTCCTTTCCTAATGATAAAACTGTTTCTTCTGAAAATAAGTAGCCATGGCATTCAAATGCATTGTCAAATCCAGACCATTCTCCAATTAACTTGTAATGCCAAAATAGATTACTTTTGTGACTGTAAATTTGCTCTTGCAGTTCAATAATTTGCTGGACAATTTTTATTATTTGACCACTTTTGTCACTATAAACACTGTCCAGATTATTACTATAATATACTGCTGAGTTTCTGTGTAGCCTGTACATTTTCATTGTTTTACAGCTTTTTTTGTTTTAATATTTAGGTCCTGATTTTCATAAACAGTATCTCATTTTTGCAGGAGCCATTTTGTAACTACAATGACACCCGAAATTGTGACCCACAACTAATTCTCAAGTAGTCCTCTTATGGGTCTATCTGATTACAATTCCAAATCAATATCTTCATCTTACAGTTGGATCCCTGTAACACCTACATGTATCTGATTGCTGGTCTTGGGCCTACAGAGCCAAATATATAAATGCTATTATGCACATGATCAGTCTATAAAATATGTAATTATTTGTGGATGCAGATTTGTGCCTGAAAACTGGAAGCTGATTCAACAATCAAGCTACCAATTGCTTGAGTACATCACCGAAATCTTTACTGCTTACCTTCAAAACAATAAATAACCTGTTATTCCTTCTCTTACCTTTGAATGATATCTTAGAAAGCATAAATGCAGGGCATGTCCTGCCAGGACTGACCTACTTAATTTATAAACTAGCTACAGCAGGAACTTTGCCTTTTTACGTGTTTTACACTCTGCATCCTATAAATAATAAAAACAACAAACAGCAATGGCCAAGTTCTCCACCACAGTTGTACAAGTGATTTCTCCACATGTGGAATAATATCTCTATTTGCACCAAAGAACAGCAAAAGCCTCTCCTGCTGCCCTGAAGCTACAAGAACCCATTCCACAAGCAGCAGTACATATGAATAGGACCAAATTCACTGTCAGTTTGGGTCAATTTCTCAGTGGGATTTTAAAAATCGTAAATTTCATGATGATAGATACTGAAACCTGAAATTTCACAGTGTTGTAATTGTGGGGGTCCTGGCCCAAAAAGGAACTGTGGGAGGCTCACAAGGTTATTGTAGTGGGGGTTTCGGTACTGTACCCTTACTGCTGCATGTCTATGCTGCCTTCAGAGCTGGGCAGCTAGAGAAAGGCAGCTCCTGGCTGGGAGCTTGGTATAGTATTTCTACCCTTACTTCTGCTCTGCTGCCTTCACAGCTGGAGCTTTGGTAAGCAGCAACCACTCCCCAGCCACTCCTATCTGAAGGCAGTGTGGATGGAAGGGTAGCCCCTCATAAATATCCTTGTCGTTCCCCTCCCGCAACTCTCTTTTGTGTCAGAACCCTTCAATTTGAGAAACAATGTTCTCCCCCAAGGAAATCTGTACAGGGCAGTGTCTGGGGGTGAAGGACAGAGCTCCAACCCACGCTCACGCAGGCAGCCCAGGGGGTCATCATTGTGAGCGGGGAATAGATATTTTCCTTAATCTTTCCCCGTGTGTCCCTCACCTGTGTCCTTATCTAACCCATCTGTCATCTGATCAGTCCTCGCCTTCCAGCTTTAGTCCCCTGGCACCGCGACTCCTCTTCTTTGGTCATGGAGGGTAGGGAGACCTGGGCCCTCCCTCACTCCAGGCCTCAACCCAGGACCCTAAGAGCAGAGGCAGCTTCCTGCTGCTCAGTTGGTGGGACTGCTGCCTGCAACTCACCAACCCACGGGATTCGGGTACCCCATTCTAGGCTGCTTCCTACCCTCCGGGCTGTGCTGGGGACCTGGTTCCCCTCTCAGGATCGGTCCTCTCACTGCCCCGCCCCCCGCCCTCTTGGCAGCAGGAGCTGCCATGTAAACTTGGTGCCCGGTGTTTTCCCCATGCCACGCCGGTGAAGACTGCCCAAGCTGCTTGTTGGGGCCGGGTACGTCCGTGCCTGCGCCGGGAGCAGCGCACGAACAGGCGGCGCAGGGGAACCATTCCCTGGCCGTAGAGCACCTCTGCGTCCTCCCGGTTAGTGTGAGAGATGGAGGGCTCCGGTGCCGGGGAGCCCGACACCCCATCACAGGCAGGGTAAACACACACTAAATACCAGATTTCACAGTCTGTGACGCATTTTCCCAGGCCATGAATTTGGTAGGGAACCACATAGCAATTGCCAGTCTTGCCCTCCTGCATAGTATCCAGAAGCCATTTCTCCCCTCTCCAGCATAGCCACGCCAGCTCCACTGCACCCAGGGGACCCCTTTGTAAAGAGCAGGATTTGGCTTTTTGAGATTATGGGATACCTTACTTCGAAACTTGTTACAAGCTAAATAAAATCAAATCTGACTTGAATCCACAACACCATTTGTGATCAAAACCCACACCACTTTGGTACTGGTTTGTTTACAGTAGCTCACTCTCTTATTTGCTATCTTAGACTTACTGTCTCTCACTCCCCTTTCTTTTCCCAATTCTAAATGAAGGTACTTCCTAATCAAAGCCTATAACTGTATCCTGCTTCTCCCTTGAAAAAGGAGATTAGCAGGTTTTTCAAAGATGTCTTTGAAGCATAATATTCTTTCCCACTTGCAAAAGAGAGTATACTTTAATGCTCTTGTTATAGTATTGTTTTCTAGTGTCCTGGTGTGATTTTCTTAAACAACTGTTTCAGGATTAATTGCTTTTGACTCATGAAGCTTGTTAAATATTGCCACTTAGTATTTGTTTCTCTGTCCATGTGTCTCTGAACTAGCGATCTTGATAAAGTGTTGTACAGAGTGTAGCAATATTCTAATACTGCAAAACTGATTCCTTGAACTCACTGGCTGTGTCTACATTGGCATCCCTTTCCGGAAAAGGGATGCTAATGAGACACTTCAGAATTGCAAATCCGCGGGGGATTTAAATATCCCCCGTGGCATTTGCATTTACATGGATTCTGCTTTTTTCCGGCTCGGAGTTTTTGCCGGAGAAAAGCGCCAGTCTAGACGCGATTCTCCGGAAAATAAGCCCTTTTCCGGAGGATCCCTTATTCCTACTTGAAAGGGAATAAGGGATCCTCCGGAAAAGGGCTTATTTTCCGGAGAATCGCGTCTAGACTGGCACTTTTCTCCGGCAAAAACCCCGAGCCGGAAAAAAGCGGCAGCCATGTAAATGCAAATGCCGCGGGGGATATTTAAATCCCCCGCGGATTTGCAATTCCGAAGTGTCTCATTAGCATCCCTTTTCCAGAAAGGGACGCCAATGTAGACACAGCCACCAAGTCTTTTTCATTTAGTCTAGTTCTTTTCTGCTAACTTATTTGACTGTGCATACTTTAGGAGAGACTTTACATGATGTGCTTCCACTGATTTAGCCAAGAGACTTGCTGAAGCCATCTGCAAATATTAACTGGAATCCCAAAATGAGAAAACTGCACATTTTAATGTATTATTACATTGCTACCCAATTTGCTGTGCGACAGCTCACGTTAGCAAACAAGATCAGTCATCCACTAATAAGAAGTTATCTTTCTCTTTTAATTCAAATAATTCTGTGCCACCCTTGGAGTCATTGGGAATCTCGTGTGGTTCCAGGAGGTCTTATGCATTCCATTTCTTCTATCTATTGCAGATTTTACATTTGGATACAACGAGTTGAAAGCCTTTATGCCTGGCCAGAACACAATAGCTCAGGTGTGTTCTTGTACTTCTCAACCAGACTAGCATTGTATATCATGATTAGCATTTTCATCCTCATACTTTGTAGTATGACACAATGTCCTATACAATGGATCTCATCATGGGTGACAGTTCTCTTTCTAATGTCCTAAATGTTTTTATCATTGGAGGTGCATGGGCCTTTCCTTTTAGCCAGCTATCTAGAACCACTCGTTAATCTTTGCCAAGTTGGCTCATTATGGGGCTCTTATCTTAGCCTGTCAAATTGTGTTTGCAAAAGGAGGAGATTTTGAATCATATCTACTTCAATCTCTTCTTCTTGCAATTTTTTGTTTCACTATTTATAGGTTTTCTTGGAAGTAAGATCTCTAAAAGAAACAACTTCACTTATTCATTGTGTTGCACATTTTTACTGTGCTCATCCCTGGCAATAATTTTTGAGAATAGCTTGCTTTCATTGATCAGTGGAGTTTTTTGAAGGCTGCAGCAGTCCCACAGTCCTATGGGAATTGCAGCTAATTGAATTAATTGTTTCATAATGAAAGTGGCTGTTGCCCAGCTTTTAACCCTTTCTTACAACTGAGAGTGAATGAGGATCCTTTGAAATTGAGATAATGCTTCAGGTCAAACTATGCAAGCCGACTTAAACAGCAGTAACCTGCTGTCTGCAACAGCCCCATTTTTCTTGTTCTGCTTATCTCCTCAGCTAGTACAGTGGGCAGTTGTCCTGAATTCTGTGCCTGCTCTTCAGTCTAGGCAGAAAAGCTATGGTGAAGACAACAAATTCAAACAATGTAGACCTTCAATGAGGAAAAGCAAATGTACTAACCCAATGGACCACTTTGTGCATCCTTGCTAAGAGATTTTTGAATACTCATTTTTAACATGCATACATAGAGTATTTTGTGCATACATAAGACACACACACACACAGACACACACATATATATAGAGAGAGAGAGAGAGAGAGAGAAATAATGGTTTGCTTTAAAAAAGACTGACTACATCACTAGTCTCAAGTATTGTTCTATAGAAAGTAAATCCTTTACATTTATAACAAGCTTGAAATTAATTTATGAAACCTCATCATATTCAGTTCCTCCCATTTCACAAGCAATTCACTGCAGAAGTCCTCTGTATACAGGCCAGCAAAAACAGAATAAATTGGTTGTGTTCCACTATGCTCCATTGTTAAAATGTCAAAATAAATATTACAAAGGAAGGGGGAAAGGTCAGACAGATTTTCACCTCTGGAGACTTAAATGTTTAAATGCAACTTCAAATATGTCACAACGGGAAAAAGTTGAATGGTGTCACTTAGGCTATGTCTACACTGCAGAGCTATGCCGCGTCCAAGGAATGCATCCAAAAAAGTTTTCAAAAAAGCTGACACGTTCTTTCAGCATCCCTGTATACCTCATTGTATGAAGAATAAGGGATGTTCCAAAAGAGGAGGTTTTTTCAGAAATGTGGCCCCGTCTACACTAGACTGATTTATTGACAAACCTGGGGGCAATGGAAGAGGGGGACAATATCTGTATGTACTATGCCCCCTTTGTCTGTTCTGGAATGCTAACACTTTCCATCCAAAATGTGTTTATTTGTACATGTAAAAATAAAATTAGGTCAGCAAATTAGAAACATGAGGCTGACCCAGAGTGCTCCAAACTATAAAACAATCTGTTTTAGTGGTTTGTATATTTACAGTGCTTTAGGTGTTAGCCACTTGCTTTTTATACTGCTTCTCTCTTGTGGAAAATTTATTGGTTTCCTTCCAGAACTTCTTAAAGAGAAAATCCACTCTGAAAAAATGACTGTAAAAATGACCTTGTGGGCCTCTTTTGATATTTATTTTCTCTCAAGGATTCATAACAAAAATATGCTCAGCTTACAGATAAAGAGGCTTTTTTCTAGCATCTAGAGCTTCAAATTCCACCTGAGGGCTGAATTAAGCTGAGTTCTTGCCTTCTCATGCATCACTACCACTAATAAATGTTCAACAGAGAAAACTATTTCAAATTGACACCTATAAAATGTCAGTCTTTAAAATATGCTCTCAATCACACCTATGCAGTGTCATTGTCTTTAATGGGCATGGATGGGTGAGTAACTAATTGGAACTTAGTGAACAATGCTGTTGATGTACAAGGAATCGAAATCCCACTCTCACACTCACAGCTGTGTTAGCACTGTGGAATGAATGCGAGTAAAAAAATTAAATCGATAAACTTATTTTGCCTGTACTGTACACAAAGAGTAGATCTGCTGAGTCAGAAAGTGCCATTTTTACACAGTTGCTTTTCAGAGCAGAACCTCATTTTAAGTTCATAGAAACTATTATCATGAAATCACCTGTAATAAATTCCCCCATTTCTGGTCTGAATTCCTGAGTTTTTTCCTCTCTTCCTAAAGCCATTCTCCTTCTCTGTGATGTCGCAGATGTTAATCTCATTATCTTTTGAAACAGGTCATGATAATGGGTTACTTGTTTCAGCATGTTACTCCAGGCACATTAATATGCATGCACTAGGTCAGTTTGTCTATTTCAGTATTTACTTTGAAGATGCCTAGGGGAATCTCATTCTGTTTTCTGACTTAGATCTTTGGCTGATATTCTGCAGATCACTTTGTTCTTATATGTTTAACCGAGGGTGGAAATGAGACAGAATGCTGTTGCAAAAGTCAATTAATAGCAACTTGGATGTGATTTAGTGGATAAAATCAAAGCTGTTCCTTGGTCTCCCCATGCTGACTACTAAGAAGTATTTGAAAGCCCTATTCTTTCCACCTGACCTCATAGGATATGTCTACACTACCACCCTAGTTCGACCTAGGGTGGTTAATGTAGTCATTCGAAGTTGCAAATGAAGCCCGGGGTTTAAATATCTCGGGCTTCATTTGCATCTTGCCAGGCGCCACCATTTTTAAATCCCCGTTCAAATTAGGCTTTCCTCGTGGAACGAGGAGTACCGGTAGTTTGAATTAGAAAGACTAATTCGAACTACCTACTCCATGCCACGTGTAGCCGCAGGCACGGAGTCTGCACTAACGGTGATTTAAAAATGGCGGCGCCCGGCAAGATGCAAATGAAGCCCGGGATATTTAAATCCTGGGCTTCATTTGCAACTTCGAATGACTACATTAACCACCCTAGTTCAAACTAGGGTGGTAGTGTAGACATACCCATAGAAACTCCCACATTCTGTTCTTACATTTTATCAACATGTATGTGAAAGATGTTTTCCCTGTATGAAAGACCAGAAGGTACATCTTAGGAGCTGCAGAAAGAGCATGATACTGGTCTTCTTGTTGTTGTTGTGTCCTCTTACTGTTTCCCACCACACCTTGTTCAGACGTGACTGCTCAATCATGGCACTATGCCCGGGCACTGGAAGAGCATTCATTCTCAAGCATCTAGTTTCAGAGGAAATGCTTTATGTTTTGAGATTCTCTGCCACCATCTTAGGTATTGCCGCCAGTGCCCCACTTGATGATCAAGTCCCTAGACTGACCAACTCCGGAGTGGAGAACAGTAAGGAACTACACCACCACCCAGGGTTGAACTGCACTGAGAGAGAAATGCTCATGGGGCTGGTGAGAGCTGGAGCACATAGTTTCCAAGTTTATTCTCTACTCTTGTTTGCAGTACCTGAGCCCATGTCTCTTTGGGTGACAATCTTAGGGGTTTAATACAGCCTGTCTCTGACTTACGAACCAGTTACGGACCAATCAATTGGTCGTAACTCGGTTTGTTCATAAGTTGGACCCCATTGAGTTACACGCGACCGCGCTGTTCATAAGCATGGATTGCATTCGTAACTCAGGGTCCGCCATTTACAACATTTTTGGTCGTAACTGCAAAGGGTCGTAAGTCAACTGTTCGCAACTCGGGGACCGGCTGTAATGGCAAGAAAACTTTGTCATGACTTCAGTCGACTCCATATTTCCCACTTTCCCACTTCTTACTACTGTGCTGCTACAAAACAAAGGAAGACATCAATGACCAGAACTTGCAGTCAAGCCTGGACCAAGAGTCCTCCTTGAGACTAGCACTATCTGTTCTCTCCATACATGTTGAAGAACTGACAGCTTCTAAAGGGGTACTGATTGTTAAATGGTATCGGTGCTTCACTAGGCACTTTTCCCTCTCCCATGAGAGGGATTAAAGCTCAGGTCCTGATCTTTTGCAGCCATTACAATTCCATTACATATCTCACAGGAATGAGGGTGTAATTTCCATTTGCCTGGCTAAATCCTAATGTGCGCATTTACCTTCTGCCTATTTAAAATCCTCTTGTAGGTTCAACTACATATGGAATGTTTAGCTATTAAAAACATTCATGAGTGTTGACTTATCTGAAGAATTCTGATCACAAAATTATTCATAGTATGTGTTGTATAAGGATAAAAATGAAGGGTACAATAAATTATAATCAAACCATAAAATGGATCAGATTGTTATTAGACATACTCTAGTAAGAGTATCCACAAAACACATTAATTTTAAATTCATTAGTGCAACATATACTATAATATACTGACCACGTTCAAAACAGATCAGAAAGAGGGAGACAAGTCAGTGGCACCACTGACAGCCCCATCAGCTCCCAAATTCACACACAGCTCCCATTGAGGAGAACTTGGAGCAGAATGCACATGCAAAGGAAGATTATTTTCCCTACAAATGTCTCAGTTGCTTTGTTTCCAGAATCTGGAATAGGAAAAATCAAACTTAACTAAACCTTGAGATGAGGTGGGGCAATACAGAAATATCAGAGTGTTATAAAGCATCCATTGACCATATGCTTGTTCTCACTCCTATTAATGACAATGGAAAAACATCCAAAGACTCCTATAGGAGCCATATAAGGTCTTGTAACTGTAATAGCACTGTTATCTGAAAACTGAAGAACACATTTTAGAAGCCATTTGACAACTCTCTTCACTTCAATAACTAAAGAGAAGCACAAGTTAGGGGAAAGATACAGCAATTGACTCACAGTGGCTAATTTTTGAACTTCTTCATCAGATGCTCCCAGTGAAGCCAGTCCTATTTCTTGTGAAAACTGGGCAAACTTGGGATCTGCAAGTAGAGGCACATGTCCTAGGAGTTCATGGCACGTATCTCTGAGAGGAAGTAGAAGAAGAGACTGTTACACATATAGAAATAGCATTACCTTTGATAAAGCTCTTCTGTGAACAGTTACTGCCCTTCAAACATGTATGTACCATTAATATTCTTACTTTGAAATATTTATATTGTAGTACCAACACTCTTGAATGTACACTACTTTACAGAGATGAATGCATGTGTGATTTTAACAATACATAGATTAAGTTATTCATTATATTTCTATCACACTGCAGAGCTCTAGTCATGGACCAGGTCCTCAGTGTGCTATGCACTATACACGCTTAGAACAGAGGGATGTCCATCACTCCAAAGAGCTTACTATCTAAGCATCAGTTATCCCCACTTGTCCCTTAACCTCACCAATCGCTATTAAGTTGTCAGTAACTGTGTAAGGGTATGTCTACACTAGCCCCTTAGTTCGACCTCGGGAGGCTAATGAAGGTGACCAAAATTGCAAATGAAGTGTGGGATTTAAATATCCCGCACTTCATTAGCATGTTCCCTGCTAGTCGCCATTTTAGAAATTGACTAGCCCGAAGTAACTGCCCACGTCCACACGCGGCAGTGAAACGGGATTCCGAATTAAAGCCCTAAATCAAATTAGCTGTTATTCCTCCTGCAATGAGGTTTACCAGCTAATTTGAGTAAACCAAAGGAAAGAATCAAGCTCATTTTTAAAATCTTGACATCTGCTCAGCCATGACACTTTTTCAGTCCAGAACTAGATGTGCAAGATTAGTCACAAAAAAAGCATGCCCACAAATAAAGAGAGTATGTACAGCAGCTAAAAAAGCTCTTACACACTTCTGAGAATGTTAAGTATATTTGTTTCAAAAAAATAATCGACCAGACAGTAAATTTCAATATAAAATCTAATCTGACATTTCCTTTCTTTTTGTCTCTTTAAAGATGATTCTTTTTTTATTGTGGCTGTAAACAAATGTTTTGAAGGCAGTGAAAGAACATCAGGTTTTGCTTTCTATCCAAAATCAACCCATTTGTCTTTTATAAGGGATGTTTTGCGCTAAATGACACAGAATCTGACATTTCAGATAAATCACAAAATGAAAAATAACTTTCATTTAAAGTCTCCTATTTGTAAGCACTCTTCTTCACTGAGAAATATGTGGTGTCTGTCCCTAGATAAAAAGTAGTTTGTGTTTTCACGCAAAATAATGTTAACATTTTTGTTACTCTCCTTCTCTCCACCCCCTCACAACAGTTCATTGATTCAATTTCATTTTGTGGCCTGTTATCATCCCAGATATCTTCAGTAACACTGCTCCATTCACCACCGCTTTTAGCAAGACAATCATAGGCCTCTAGTTATGTAATGCTCTGTGTGTGTATCACTAGTTAGTTATTGGATAGGAAAGATAGGCATTAGGAAAGTGAAATAGCCTATTTTATTTGTACATATTTTCCTCTCACAGCGTGGAAACAGGATTCAGGTACTATGAAAATAGACATAGCCTTAATAACCAGCATTTATAGCCTGGTCTGAGCATGCACTGCTTGCAAAAGGAGACTGGAGATGTCTCCTGGACAAATGAACAACATTCCAGATTTTCCTCCAGCAGAAAAGCTTTGCACTGAGTACTGCCTTGAAATGTTGCTTTCTTTTGAGTGTTACCACGGTCTCTATAGAAGAAATCAGCAAACTGGGGAGCTAAGCATGAACACATCATCTCCAACACCTTGACTGTGAATGGAGTAGATTTTTACATTACCATTTCATCAGGTAGTCCCAATGCAGGAAACGTGGCCATGCCTAGTACACAATAACAGCCCATCATTTCTGCTTGCCAGCTACAGAATGCATACGATACTTACAATTGGCCAAAATCAGCAGGAGACATTGGAAGAGTTATTACCCTAATGTAAATCTGAAGTAAAGTAGAGATACACCATGAAGAAAATTCCAGGTCTGAGATACAATTACTCATGCTTCCCCAAAGGTAGAATCTTTAATTGCTTTAGGAGTCTTAATCTCTCTCTTTTTCATACGATATCCCAGGTCAGCATGATTAAAGCACAAAGCCTGACCACTATGTTTCCTAGAAGACAGCTGCAGCATGTACAAGTGAACAATGAGGGGTGGAAGGACTAATGGAATACACAGAAGCAATTATCAGGATTGAGGTCCTTAGGAACAGATGATCAGATCTAGTGAGAGGCCATGAGCACAGCCAAAGGCATCAAGGCACAGACCCAACAGGAATCTCAGACTCCATCTTCAAGCGAGAGCACTCCATCAGGAAGACAATATCCTGCAGCAGCTCTTATTGACAAGGTGTTCACTGCTAGAAAGTCACATGGCATCCTTTTTCCCCTCAAGTTGCAAACCTGCCTTCAAAGGTTGCACCAATACAAACCAACAGAGGTGATACAACCATTTGCTGAAGCATCATGTCCCAAAGTAAGTGCTGAGCTACTAATTCCATCCAGGTGCCAAAGTGCCATGCCTTAAAGAAGGCTCCACATCACCATAGCCTGCTGGAGGTGGCAGTGAAGCAGGGCCCAAAAGCAATTCCTTCCCATTCTGAAGCTGTGATGTACTAATCCTTTCTGGGGACTGTGGCTATGCTGAGGCATCAAAACACCAAGCCAAAATTAGTTGAACAAGAGAGGAGCTTATAAAATCAGAGTTCTCTAAAGTCCCAAAATACTAAGTCTCAAGTGAGATGTTGAGGTTATTCCAATTTCAGGGGTGCTCCAGGGCTGAAGCATCCGTGGGGAAAAAATATTGGGTGTGGAGCACCATTGGCACCAAGCTCTCCCTTCTGTCTCCCCTGTGCCCATTGTACACAGCTGCCCCGCTGACCTATTCCTCCCCCTCCGTTCCAGCACTTCTGGAGCTCTGCAAACAGCTAATTTGTGCCATTCAGGAAGCTCCATGAGGGATGAGTACAGGGGTGGAACGGAGTCAGGGCAGTGGCTGGGCAGGGGTGAGGTTAGGAGGAAGGGGTGGAGGTAGTGCAGAGCATGGGGTGGGGGGCTGAGCACCCCTCAGATGGACAGGAAGTCAGAATCTATATGTTGATGTGTCCTGACACAGGTGCTGTGACTCCATAGATGCACAAGGGCTATTCTGAGCATACAGAACTGTGCTGAGGTTCACATCATAGTGATGATAGGCTGAGGCTATTATGCAAGGCCTTAACGTGCCGAGGGCCAGGGAATCAACAGTGGATCCCAAGGATCCCAATGTAATGCGAGACTCTGAGTTACTGCCACATCCTACCAAGGCCTTTTTCACCCTGAGATAAGTATGCACAGAAGCCCTCTGTGCTGATGGTCTGAGGCATTAATTTGTTGCGGTTCTAAGGCTTCAGAATAATGACAAATCATCCAGGATTTCTCTAAGTCACTGAGCAGTGGAGACCACCCAAGTTACCAATGGCCTGACTGAGACACAGGAGCCCAAATGCCTTGAGTTACTAAAGTCTTAAAGGCCTACTGAGACCTCGGCTGATGAACCAAGGGCTGCTCCATTTCAGTGATGCATTGAGGCATTGACAACCTAATTCATGAGAGTTCTGAAGGCTGGTGAGAGACCCTGATGCATCAGGAGCCAGGCCAAAGTCTGTTAGGCTGCATCAAAGAGCCAAGGCCTGTGACAGCAGAGACCCAGAGTGATGAACTGTTGTGCTAAGGTCACTGATGTCAGGAAGCAGCACAAATCTAGGCCAGTCTCCAACATACCAGTTTAGCTGTACCAGTCAGTGTAGAACCTTGACCCCTTTTTATTCCTCTCCATCCTCATTGAAGAGACTAATTACTGCTGTCTACGCTACCAGAGAATTAATGGACTAGCCCTACACATGGGCTGGCCCTGCATATAGCCACAGGTCTGCTGAGAGGCTGTTGACTCCCTTTCCATTCTTGTACACGCACAAAAGTGTAGCCACAATCTAACCCTATCCAATTTTCTACATCAGCAAGAGGAGGAGGAGGAATGTTCCCCTTCCCCCACTTTTGGCATATATATTACTCTGTGAAAAATATTTTTTCTGTGTGATGTTACAGAGAGTTGCCTTTAAAAAAAACCAAAAACTCTAGTTGGGACCTGTCATAACAGTCTCACAGATTTCCCAACAAGTCTGGTCCTTTATAGATAGTGTAAACAATATAACTCTTTCCTTAACTACCAGACTCAATTTTTTTGTTTTGTGGTATTTGAAACATAATTAAGTGGCTTTAATTTATTCATACACATTGAGAGGAAAAGATTTCAGTAATACAAGTTTTCACAGTGAAAGATGTTTATAGGAGCAAATTGCCCAGCAGAAGAAATCCATATAGTTCTATGAATGTAATAGAAATGTCATAAAAACAGTAAAGAAAATGTTTTACAATGCAGATAGTTATGATAAAAATCAATTAAAGTAAATGCCCTAATTTGCATCTAGCTCCACAGTATGGGTGGGAACCACGATCCAAAGCCCATTAAAATCAATGGAAATTATTTCATCAGGTTCATCGTATTCAAATGCAACATTCATAGTCTCAGACACCTGCAACTGTAATATGTCTCCATACATCTGGGCTACGTCTACACTGGCATGAATTTCCGGAAATGCTTAAAACGGAATACATTCCGTTTTCAGCTTTTCCGGAAAAGGAGCGTCTACATTGGCCACGGAGTTTCCGCGATAACGATGCGCTTTTCCGGAAAAGCGCGTCTACATTGGCGGCGCGCTTTTCCAGAAAAGCAAAAAGCCCGGAACCATTTTGAAAAGGGCAAAGGCCACCAGACCTTTCCGGGGGTGGGGCCAGAGCTCCGTCCAGACGCGTGGTTAAAGGGGTCTCGCCGGGCAGCCGTTTGTCTCGTGCTCCCGTGCCTTGTGACCTCTGCCAGAGACTGGCACCCTTCACAGGGTCGGTGGTTGCCCTGTGAGTTTTGGGGACACCACCCTTTGGCCCCCCACCAGCTTTTCCTGGCATTTTATTTTTTCTGCTCTGCACTGTCTGCTATGGAGCCGTGGGTGGCCATGTACCTGCTCGGGCCCCTGTTAGACCTGTACAGGTGCCTGGAGCTCGTGCTGCAGGCTGGTGCCCTGCTGTACACATACCAGGAGGCAGAGATTGCCTTGGACTCCCTCACCAGGGAGGTCCTGGCAACCGCGTGGCATCAGCACCCAACGATAGACCGGCCCATTTGGACTTTGGAAACGAGCACCGACTGGTGGGACCGTGTGGTCCTCAGACGATGGGACGACTACCAGTGGATCCGGAATTTCCGAATGAGAAAGCGGACCTTTTTGATGCTGTGCACCTGGCTGACCCCCGCGCTGCAGAGAACCGCCACCCGGCTGCGGGCACCCATCCCCGTCAACAAGAGGGTTGCCATCGCGCTGTGGAAGCTGGCCACACCGGACAGCTACCGCTCGGTGGCACACCAGTTCGGGGTGGGAAGATCCACCGTTGGTGTTATCGTCATCCAGGTAAGTCCCAGGGGGAGTGAGATGGGGGGAGGGTGCTCCACTCCAGGCCCAGGGACACCCAAGACTCCAGGCTGGGTCGCTCAGGGGTTTCGACCGTCCCTCCCTTGCACCGGCCCACTGGTGGGGGGGGGCGTGGGGCGAGGGGGGCCCTGGGTGTGTGTGTGTGTGTGTGTGTGTGTACAGAGGGAATCAAGGGGGGGACCCAAGGGAGCGCACACTCACCCCTGGCTGTATGTAATGTGTTCCCTTGTGTTTCTCTGCACCCTTCTGCAGGTCGTCCACGCCATCAACGACATCCTGCTGCCAAGAATCATCCGCCTGCGCGACGTCGATGAGACCATGGCCGGCTTCGCTGCCCTCGGGTTCCCCAACTGCGGGGGAGCCCTGGACGCCACCCACATCGCCATCCGGGCCCCGGAGCATCGAGCAGCCCACTTTATGAACAGAAAGGGGTACTGCTCCATCGTCCTGCAAGCCCTCGTGGATCACCGGGGTCGCTTCCTGGACATCTACGGCGGCTGGTCCGGCCGGGCACACGACGCCCGCATCCTCCGGAACTCAGGACTGTTTCAGAGGTTGGAAGCGGGCACCTACTTCCCCCGGCGGGACTTGACTGTCGGGAATGTGCCGATGCCCATCTGCATCGTCGGGGATGCGGCCTACCCCCTGATGCCCTGGCTCATGCGGCCCTACACGGGGCAGCCGGACCAGAACCGGGCCCGGTTCAACGACCGCCTCAACCGGGCCCGAAACCCAATGGAGCTGGCCTTTGGACGGTTAAAAGCCCGCTTCCGTTGTTTGCTCACCCGTCTCGACATGGGTGAGCAGAATGCAACGGAAGTGCTGGCCGCGTGCTGCGTGCTCCACAATATTGTGGAGCGCAGTGGGGAGGCCTTCCTCCCTGCATGGGTGGCAGCTGAGGCACAGACCTTGGACCAGCCCGACACAGCTGCCATCCGCCAGGCGCGCCAGGAGGCGGTGCGCATTAGAGAGGCCCTGGTGGACATTTTTGCCCAAGCCCCGTAGCAGGGTCGCTTGGGCCACCCCAGAGTACTCCGTCCCAGCTCCTACCCTTCCCCACCTCCTCCCCTTACCTCCCTCCTCCCCATAGTATAGTAAAGCGTCGGGTCACAGCACATAGCGGCCGTCATCGAGTCTGTTCGTCGGGTGCGTCGGGTGTAGTTAGGGTTTTTCTTTTAAGTTAGGCTAGGGTTTAGGCCACCATCGCCGTCCTGAGGAACAGCCAACAGGATTTGGGACTTGTGTGGAAGGCTTACATCAGTGCCATCTTCAATGGATCTCCTGGCTGTTCCTCTCCTGAGGCCCGGAAGGCCCAAAGGACTGACATGGCCAGCAACACCACAGTCATCCGTCGAGGGATCTCCTGGCTGTTCCTCTCCTGAGGCCCGGAAGGACCAAAGGATCGAGGTGGCCAGCAACACCACAATCGTCCTCCCTGCGCCTAACTTATGTTTTTGAATCTGTACTGTACTGCATATTGTAACCATTTTTTTCTGCTTGTTTGTTGCTATGTAAATATAGTTTCTGGTTTACATCTTTACTGAAAAGTCTCAGTATTTCTTTATGCGCCGCAAACCAATGACCACTGAAAAAGCCCCCCCCCCCCCCCCCCCCGGTGATAGAGTCATGAATTTGTTGTCCACAGTTGTAACCCTCTTAAATTGAAGTGGCTAATTGGCATCTCACAATTTCTGTAGTTACTAGAGGAACACAATAACCACACAAGATTGAAATGAAAACAGAACTTTTTATTTACAAAGGAGGGGGGGGGAGCTTTAACTGCGAGAAGGACGGGGGGGACCTTTAACTGCGAGAAGGAGGGGGGGGAGCTTTAACTGCGAGAAGGAGGGGGGGGAGCTTTAACTGCGAGAAGGAGGGGGGGGAGCTTTAACTGCGAGAAGGACGGGGGGGACCTTTAACTGCGAGAAGGAGGGGGGGGAGCTTTAACTGCGAGAAGGAGGGGGGGGAGCTTTAACTGCGAGAAGGACGGGGGGGAGCTTTAACTGCGAGAAGGAGGGGGGGGCAGTTACTGGGACGGGTGGCCCCTGCGAGCGCCCCTCTGGGGGCGGACCTGCCCACGCTGGGCAGACCGCGTTGGGGCAGCCTGCACGCTGAGGTGCCCACGAGTAGGAGCACGAGTAGGAGCACGAGTAGAAGCACGAGTAGGAGCATGGTCTTCAGGGTCAGGAGCACGAGTAGGAGCTCGGTCTTCAGGGTCAGGAGCAGGAGCATGAGCAGGGTCAGGAGCATGAGCACGGTCAGGGTCAGGGTCAGGGTCAGGAGCATGAGCAGGAGCAGGGAGAAGGGCAGGAGCTGGGAGAGGAGCAGGGATAGGAGGGGGCATGGGCTGTGCTCCCGGAGGGATGGCGGGGGCATGCGGTCCGGCCATGCCATAGTGGATGGCATGTATTAAATGTGCCGTCAGGGTGCCCATTGTGGCACGCATCTTGCGGCATTCCTCCAGGAACGCAGCCCATCCCTCCTGCCGCCACTCCTGGTCCCCCTGCACACGCTCCGCAATGGAGGTCTGGATCCCCTCCACCGCGGTGACATGACGCCGAAGCAGCTGGTCCCGGTGTCGGAGCCTGGTCCTCCGGGCTTGGGCAGCTGGGGGTGCCACTGCTGCTGGAGTCGCTGGTCTGGTGCTGGGTCCCGCTGCAGGGAAGAGAAGAAAGGACGGGTCAGTCAGGCAGGCCATCCACTGTCCCCACACCTCCGTGCCCTCCACCCCAGAGCCCCAGGTGACCGCACAGTTGTGGCTTGGGCCCACTCAGTTCCCCTCCTGCTCCCGGGGGGTGTTGTATGTTGGCAAGAAGGACCACCCCTGGGAGTAGGGTCCTCCCTGCAGTATTGTAAGCACCGGTCTGTATCCTGGCTCCGTGCAGGGCAGGGGGGTGCTTGTGCTGCGTTCACCTGTGGAACTCCCTGCCGGTGGACACTGTGAAAAGCTTAGGGCTAATCACTGGTGTTTGACAGGGAGCGAGATGCATCCCCACGCAGTGCCTGGGAGCACACCTGTCAGTGGCGGTCTGGGCTCTCAGATCCCATTGAGTGCGATATCTCCTGGTCAGAACCAGAAAGGGTGACGGGGTGGGGCGATGTCCCATCCTTGCAGCAAAACTCAGGGGCCCATCTCCCTCCCACTATCCCTCCCGCAAGCCTGGTAGCCCAGGGACAGGTGTGGCCGCAGTGGGGACTTCCCTCGGGGAACCTGCCAAGGCACTGGGAGCAGGTGAGCGGCTCGGTGGCGGTCCACGGTCACAGGACTGTGACGCTGCACTTATCCCAGGAGCAGCTGGCTGTGCCTCACAGCCAGGCCTGGGACAGTGTGCCATTCCCTGTGCTGCACCCCTTGGTGGAGCAGCAGGCTCTGGGCTGAGTCCCTCAGGCCCTGGCCGGTTCCAGCCGGCATCCACCCTTCCCCCTGATCCCGCTGAAATGTGTTGTGAGAAGCACGGTCCCAGCCGTGCCCGCA
Source organism: Pelodiscus sinensis (assembly GCF_052426305.1). Classification (NCBI taxonomy): domain Eukaryota; kingdom Metazoa; phylum Chordata; order Testudines; family Trionychidae; genus Pelodiscus; species Pelodiscus sinensis. The sequence goes on along the minus strand of NC_143052.1, from coordinate 67,639,393 downwards.
GCTGCCTGCCATGGCCACCTGCCGCTCAGTCACCAGGCTGCACGTGGTTGCACGTGCTGCTAACTGCCGCATGCTATGCAGCGTGCAGCTCACGTGGCCTGAGTGACATGCTCTCCCCTTCCCCCCTCCGGACACTTGGGTCTCGCTCCCCCCCGCCCTCCGCCCCCCGCCCTTTGGGAGTGTAACCTTCAAAGACTCACCAGTGGGTTCCTCCCCGGCCACAGAGGAGCTGCTGGAGGGGGCCTGCTGGGTGGCAACGCTGGCCTCCTCTCCCGAAGCGCCGCCGCTCTCGTCTTCCTCCTCCGGTTCGGTGGGACGAATGATCGGGGGGTGCTGGCAGGTGTCAACGGGGACAGCTGGGCCTTGCGGGGCTGGCTCGCCCAAAAATGAGTTCAGCCGCTCAAAATAGGGGCAGGCATCAGGCCCTGCTCCCCTCCCCTCCGTGGCCCGCACGTACCCCAGCCGCAACTCCTTAACCTTCGAGCGGACCTGCTCGCAGTTGCGGCTGGGGTGCCCTTGCTGGGCGAGGTTCCGGGCCATCCGGGTGTACAGCTCAGCATTCCGGCGGCGGGACTGGAGGTCATGGAGACCCTCCTCCTCCTCCCACAGGTCCAGGAGGGCCTCCAGCTCCCTGGGGGTCCAGGATGGGGCCCTGCGCTTCCGGCCCCTGGGGGCTTCCTCCTCTGCCCCGGGTGACGGTGGCTGACCACCTCGAGCTGCCATGCCTCCGCTCAGGTGGCTGGGCAGCACACTTGCCACGTCGCAGAGCTGGGAAGGGAGGTCTCTGGGGGCTTCCTGCCACGTGCGGCCAGTAGTGTGCGTGCTCTTTAAGCCCTCGGGTAATGCGGAAGTCCGTGGCTTCTACGGGGTCTCCCGCCGTCCAAACCGCTTTTTTACGTTTCTTCTGCTTTTCCGGAAAAGCTGTCTACACTGGCCCTTTTCCGGAAAAGCTTTTCCGGAAAAAGGACTTATGCCCGAGCGGGAGCATCGTACGGTTTCCGGAATAGCGGCTGATTTTGTACAGTACAGCATCGTTGCTTTTCCGGAAATTCAAGGGCCAGTGTAGACAGCTCGCGGCTTATTCCGGAAAAGCGGCTGATTCTCCGGAATAAGTGGCCCAGTGTAGACACACCCCAGATGAGAGAAAGCTGGGCATTGTAGTTACTGTACTGCAAAATGCCAAATATTAAAGGTAACGTCCTCTCCCCCAGTGGAGTCAACAGTTTTGTCATTGACTTTAATGGAACCAGAAATTCATCCAGTTTTTTAGAGCATCTGCAAATATGCCAAATCTTATGAAAATCAGACGAAGTCTTTACCATTTTTTGCTCTCCATTTATCTGAAATTATATATGATTTTGGAGCAAATAGATCAGCACATAAATAGTAAAGTTCCTTTTTATAATTAGCTTCTCATCCGTGATTCAAATGCTAGTACTAAGTCACAAAATGACAGATGAATTTTAATGTTGATAAATGCAAAGTAATGCATATTGGAAAACATAATTCAAACTGTACATATAGGCTACGTCTACACTGGCATGATTTTCCGGAAATGCTTTTAACGGAAAAGTTTTCCGTTAAAAGCATTTTCGGAAAAATCACGTCTAGATTGGCAGGATGCTTTTCCGCAAAAGCACTTTTTGCGGAAAAGCGTCCATGGCCAATCTAGACGCGGTTTTCCACAAAAAAGCCCCGATCGCCATTTTTGCGATCGTGGCTTTTTTCCGGAAAACAGTACTATGCTGTCTACACTGGCCCTTTTGCGCAAAAGTCTTTCAGAAAAAGACTTTTGCCCAAACGGGAGCAGCATAGTATTTCCGGAAAAGCACTGATGATTTTATATGAGATCGTCAGTGCTTTTCTGGAAATTCAAGCGGCCAGTGTAGACAGCTGGCAAGTTTTTCCACAAAATCAGATGATTTTGCAGAAAAACTTGCCAGTCTAGACACAGCCATAGAATGTTGGGGATTAAATTAGCTGTTACCACTACAGAGAGAGATCTTGGAGTCATTGTGGATATTTCTCTGAAAATTTACACTCAATGTGCATCAGCAGTCAAAAAAGCAAACAGAATGCTAAAAAGCATTAATAAAGGGATAGCAAATAAGACAGGATATCTTATTGCCTCTATATAAATCCATTGTACACCCACATCATGAATACTGCATGCAAATAAGGTTGCCTCATCTTGAAAAAGGTATCTTGGTATGGGAAAAAGTTCAAAAAGGGGCAACAAAATTATTAGAGGTTTGGAATGGCTGCCATATGAGAAGAGAGTAATAAGACTGGAACTTTTTAGCTTGGAAAAGAAACAACTAAGGGAGGATATGATAGAGATCTATAAAACCATGACAAGTGTAAAGAACGTAAATAAAGAAGAGTTATTGACTCCTTCCTCAAACACAAGTTATTTACTCCTTCCCCAAACACAAATTAAATCAATAAGTAGCAGTTTTAAAAAAAACAAAAGGAAGTACTACACGGAATGCTCAGTCAACATGTGGAACTCCTTGCCAGAAGATATTGTGAAGTCTAAGTACTGTACCTATATAATGTATACAGTTCTAATGCTTAGAGCCATCAAGGCGATAACAAGGCTTTCCCATTATATTTAGAAGCAAAAGTAAGTATTTTAATTTCACTAGAGTTACTACACTGACTCTCAGGACACCGTGAATACTCTAAAACAATGTATCATAAGAATGTTGGTTACTAGTAACATTGCTAACTTTGTAATATTTTTTAAATGGACACTGCAGGAAGAGTGCCAGAACTTCCCCTGCCATGTGAGGACCCATCCTGATCCATTCTTTCCCGAGGACCCACATCTATCCCCATTCCACCCCACTGAGGTCCCACCCCTTGTTTGCTCCTCTTCCCCCCCTCCCTCTGTCACTGCTTTTCTCCTCTCCCCTCTGCCGTATGAGGGTCAGGAGAGACTTGCCTGCAGAGCCAGGACTGGGAGCTGCAGCAGCCCAATGCAGGTAAGAAGAGGCCCTGGCTGAGTAGAGGCTAGCGTGAGTGATGACCCAGTGCTTCCTCACCTGCAATAACTGGACTTTGGGTGTCCAGTCAGTAGATCTTACCGGACATCATCAGGTCCCCTTTTCAACAGGACTTTCCGTCGCAAACCAAACATCTGGCCACCCTAATTATTACATATTACAGCCTAATTTCTAAAACATTCTGCAAAGTTCTGAACCTGTATGAACTAAGCATTGATACCATTAACATAGTAGCCAAAGGGACAACTCGTGAGAACACAATTGCACATATATTCAAAGTGTTTGTTGCCTCGGGGCTTTTACACTTAGTGGGATAACTCTCAAAAATTCCTTGCACTGGTTGGGAATATGCACCAATTGTTTTTACTTATAAATATCAGCATTCCTCTGCTGAGTGTTAGCCAACGTTGGGGTTGGCAAGTTATCTTCCCACTGTTAAATGCATTGTAGCACAGTCAAGTATCTTCTTAGTGCAGTTTTTTATCTATGCTATGGGTTCGTCTACACTACCCCACAGTTCAGAGTATAGGGAGTGTGAATAGCAGGGTGCATCAAATTGCTGCACTGTAACTCCCCCTTGGTGTGCATGTTGTAAGTGCAAACTAAAAGGTTAACAGCTCTCATTAATGTAGTCTTCTTCAGACAGGGTTACATTTTAGTTCATGCCCACAGGATGTATAAGGAGGAGTTACAGCACAGCACTTTGGTGTGCTCTGTTATTCATGATTCCCACACACCCCCAATGCTGATATTTATGAAGTAAAAACAATTGGTGTATATTCCCATAGCAGCCGTGTAGACATACCCTATATACCAGGTTATGAGCACAGGTGACTGACCAGCATTCAATCAATACTCTTTTTCAGGAATCTCAGCCAGAGCACCAATGCTCAGTTTCTTTGTAGTAACTCTGCCTCAAGAGCCGACTCTCGTTAGAGAGACTAGGAAGACAGACAATTCCTTTGACGCTTGCCACAGCTTCCCCAAAAAGAAACTGCATTACAAAACTAACAATACCGCCTTCCTTCAAATACTGTGCAAAGCTCCTTCTATAAGAAAGAGAACAGTGCCAACTGGTGGCTCCAACCAGGATAGTACATTAGATTATTTTTAGATATAGCTTTTAACAGTTTTTTTTTTTTAAATGCTGCTATTGGATTTATATCTTTTTTCTCAGAGCTTCAATGGATTTGCTCTTGTGAGCAAAGTTATGCAGGGTCTTAAGTGTTTGCAGGATTAGGGCCACAGATATTAACACATCTGTGTGAGTTTTGACTTTGGTTACTGTCTCCATGAATTATACAAAAATAAAATACAAAAGGAATACATACAGAATAAAGAAAAACTATCATTTTATAACTGATAAACTTCTCAAATATGGCCCTTACGGTTTATAAAGTTAGCAATGTCCATTGATGGAATTACTAGTCTTGCATAGAGCATGAACATTCAATGCCAATCCCTTTCCCCCAAAAAAAGATTAAGAATTTTCAGTGAAAAATCAACCACCCATATATTTCATCAAAAAACCAAACATTTCAATTTGGAAATGCTGATATAATGGGAGTCATAGGTTCTCCTCATATGGCTCAGGGTATCTGATCAGAGTCCATCCCCCATAATGCACCATGATCCCCTCTCTTGGTGAGGGGAAGCAGTGTATCATGGAGTCCCATGCCTTAAATGTATAAAAAAGGAAGTCAGGCTGGGAGTCCAGCACATACATTGGGGACATGAGATTCCCAAACTACAACTCCCAAGAGGCACTATGTCTACATTAAAATATTTTGGTTTTGGCCAAAAACTGGAAGAAAAAAAAAGTTTCCATGCATTTGATCTGTAGACCAAAAAACCTTGAAATTTTCTGCAAACACATTGATAAAAATTGTATTTAGTTGAAAACCCAATTTTCCATCAATAACAGTTGAGTTTGTTTAAAAAAAAATCAAGCGGCTCTACAAACAACATAGGCCAAATCCTCAGACCAAGCTCAAAGCCCAACTTGAAAAAAAATGAGCAAAAAATTCTCACTCCACTGAAGTCAATAAGAGTTTTGCCATTGACTTCACTAGAGAAGATATTTCATGCTTTGTGCAAAGATTCTTCACTAGAGTCTGTGAAAAGAAGTGTATTATTGAAAGGGCCAAATCAACATGAAAAAGTAGAAATTTAAAATTTAGCTATAGTTTATTTTAATAACAAATGAATAGGACATGGCATACTTACGGTTCTGGTGTGTAGAGAGGGTCAGAACCATGCCGTACATATTGAGTGCAGTGAAAAACTCTATAGGCTAATCCTGCTAAAAAATCACGAGGGGACAGATATCCAGCAACTGGTCTCACTGTGAAGCCAGATCTTTCTAAAGTGGATGAGACAGTGAAAAAATCAGGTTGGATACATCAACATCTGAGAGCCAATCAAGGATTTGTAGTTATTTATTCTATCAGAAACAAGATACTGAAAACACTGGCCAAAAATTCTATGCTATTTGCACACTCCTTGCATTGCTAAAATACACTTAATTAAAGCAGCTTGAAGTAATAAAGAGAGAGAAATTATTTTCCTTAACCTCTGAGGATAGGACAAGAAGCAATTGGCTTAAATTGCGGCAAGGGAGAGTTCAGTTGGACATGCTAATTCATGGATTATTTAAGAACTATTACTAGAAAAGAAGTCAAGGCTAATGTAAGCAATAACAGCATGAAATATCTGTTTTTGTGTATGGCACTAAACAAGAACATTATAGAAGTTTCCAACACAAATTCTGAATTTTGTGAAATATGATGCAAAATCACGTTTACTGAAATTAAACTATAAAAATAATTACACATTTAAAGTATCTCAGAAATTGTTTAAATAAACATATAGGTGACATTCATATGTCAGATGCTCATTTTTCATTTAATAATGCATTCCCTTGTCAGACTAGTCCCTCACAGGGACACCAACGAGGGATGAGGAGAGAAGAAGGGGACAGCAGAGAAATTTAAAAGTTCCCATGGCTCCCATATGCCGCAGCCACTATTGCAGCTGCAGCAGGAACTCTAAGCCCTTTAAATTACTGCCAGAGCCCCTGTCTGCATGATCCAGTAGTGCACAAAGGTAGGCTCCCAGCCTGCCCCTTCCGTCTGAGATCCTGTTCCTTTCAGGGGGCAGGAGCTGTCCCCCTCCCCCTACATCTTTCCCATGGACACAGAATTTCTATCCTTAGCCCTGGTTCTACAGGGAAGTTATTTCAAACTCACAATGACTTTGATCAGTCTAGTTCTTTTGCAAGTTCTCTCTATACTATTTTCATAGAATCATACTAGAACTGGAAGGGACCTTGAGAGGTCATCAAGTCCAATCCCCTGCACTCATGGCAGAGCCAAGTACTGTCTAGAGCATCCCTGATAGACATTTATCTAACCTGCTTTGAAATATCTCCAGAGACGGAGATTCCACAACCTCCCGAGGCAATTTATTCCAGTGTTTCATCACCCTGACAGTTAGGAACTTTTTCCTAATGTCCAGCCTAAACCTCCCTTGCTGCATTGCTTCTTGTCCTAGCCTCAGAGGCTAAGGACAACAAATTTTTCTCCCTCCTCCTTGTGACACCCTTTTAAATACCTGAAAACTGCTATCATGTCCCCTCTTAGTCTTCTCCTTTCCAAACTAAACAAGCCCAATTCTTTCAGTCTTCCTTCATATGTCATGTTCTCTAGACCTTTAATCATTCATAGAATCATAGATCTGGAAGACACTTCAGGAGGTCATCAAGTCCAGCCCCCTACCCAAAGCAGGACCAATCCCAAGTAAGTCAACCCAGCCAGGGCTTTGTCAAGCTGAGACAAACACCTCTAGGGATGGAGATTCCACCACCTCCCTAGGAAACCCATTCCAGTGCTTCACCATGCTCCTAGGGAAATAGTTTTTCCTAATATCCAACCTAGACCTCTCCCACTGTAACTTGAGACAATTGCTCCTTGTTCTGCCATACATCACTACTGTGAACAGTCTGTCTCCATCCTCTTTGGAACCTCCCATCAGTAAGTTGAAGGCTGCTATCAAATCCTCCCTCACTCTACTCTTCTGCAGACTAAACAAACCCAAATCCCTCAGTCTCTCCTCATAGATCATGCGCTCCAGCCCTCTAATCATGTTGGTCGCCCTCCGCTGGACCCTCTCCAATGCGTCCACATCTTTTCTATAGTGCGGAGCCCAGAACTGTACACAATATTCCAGATGTGGCCTCACCAGAGCCGAATAAAGGGAAATAATCACTTCTCTGGATCTGCTGGCAATGCTCATCCTAATGCAACGTAATATGCCATTAGCCTTCTTGGATTCAAGGGTACTCATATCCAGCTTCTCATCCACTGTCATCCCCAGGTCCTTTTCTGCTGAACTGCTACTTAGCCATTCAGTCCCCAGCCTGTAACAATGCTTGGGATTCTTCCGTCCCAAGTGCAGGACTCTGCACTTGTCCTTGCTGAACCTCATCAGATTTCTTTTGGCCCAATCCTCTACTCTGTCCAGGTCACTCTGGACCTTATCCCTGCCCTCCAGGGGTATGTCTAAACTACACCCCTCTGTCAACAGAGGGATGTAGATTAGGCACATCGTTATTGCAAATGAAGTGGGAAATTAAATATCCCGTGCTTCATTTGAATAGAAATGGCCACCGCTTTTTGCCGACACAGCACTTTGCCAGCAAAAAGCGGCAGTCTAGACGGGGATCAGTCGACAAGGAAAGCCTTTTCTGACCGATTCTGTAAACTTCGTTACATGAGGCATAAGAGATCAGTTAGAAAAGGCTTTCCTTGTCAACTGATCCCCATCTAGACTGCCACTTTTTGCCAGCAAAGTGCCGCATTGGCAAAAAGTGGCGGCCATTTCTATTCAAATGAAGTGTGGGATATTTAAATCCGTGCTTCATTTGCAATAGCAATGTGCCTAATCTACATCCCTCTGCAGAGCAGAGGGGTGTAGTTTAGACACACTCCAGCGTATCTACCTTTCCCCCTAGCTTAGTGTCATCTGCAAACTTGCTGAGGGTGTAATCCATCTCCTCATCCAGATCATTAATAAAGATGTTGAACAAAACCATTCCAAGAACAGATCCTTTGGGCACTCTGCTAGAAATTGACCGCCAACCTGACATCGAGCCATTGATCACTACCCATTGGGCCAGACAGTCTAGCCAGCTTTCTATCCATCTTACAGTCCATTTATCCAATCCATATTTACAGTCTCTCTCCGACACCACCTGCGCAACCACGCATTTACTTCCTCAATTCGACGATCCCTTTTCCTTCAACCGGAAGGATGGATGAGAACACCACTTGCACTTCAAATTCCTTGATCCTCCTTCCCAGTGCTACATGTGACCCACTCAAGGTCATTCTTCACCATATCATTAGTTCCTATATGGAGAAGCAGGAAGGGGTAGCGATCCAAAGGTTTAATCACTTTCCGAAGACTCTCGGTCACATCCTGAATACGAGCTCCTGGTAAGTAGCACACTTCTTGAGACTGCAGGTCTGGACGGCAGATGGATGACACAGTCCCTCTTAGGAGGGAGTCCCCAACCACCCGTCTTCTTTTGGGGGTGCTGGTTGTGGAACCCCCATCCATACGACTATGCATCCCATGCCTTCCGGTAGATGGTATTCCCTTCTGATTTCTTCCCTGAGAGGTCCTTGCCAAAGCATTTTCCACTGCAGTGCCTATGGAGAGAGCCTGAAAAGTGGTTACTTACCTCTACAGGAATGGGGGATACCTGAGTTGGCCGCCTTCTCCTTCTAGAGGTTACATGCTGCCAGTTTTCTTCCTTGTCCTCTACTGCTCTGACTGGCTCTTCAGCCTGCTGTGCCTGCAGGATTAAACGCTGCCTTCTATCGAGAATTCATCCTCTCTGATGGAACGTAGGGTTAATACTTGGGCCTCCAGTTCTCTAATTTATTCTTCCAAAATAGAGACCAACTTTGTGCAGATGAAATCCCTTCTTTCGTCTGGGAGGAAGATAAACATGGCACATGCTGTGCAGGTAACAACAGCTGACCTATCACCATCCATACCTGCCTTCTTCTCTGAGAGATTCCTCAGTTGTTATTAAATGCCTCCTTGAAGGGAAGGAGTGTAGTGAAAAGATGTTAAGGAATGGTGAGTGTATCTTATCCCTTTCCCAACTCCCTCTCCAAACTCCCTGTTAACAGCCCCTTGTTGCTCTTCTCTGGACCTTCTCCAATTTCTCCACATCTTTCTTGAAATGAGGTGCCCAGAACTGGACACAATACTCCAAATTGAGGCCTAATCAGCACAGAGCAGAGCGGAAGAATGACTTCTCATGTCTTGCTCACAACACACCTGTTAATGCATCCCAGAATCATGTTTGCTTTTTTTGCAGCAGCGATACACTGTTGGCTCATATTTAGCTTGTGGTCCACTATAACCCCTAGATCCCTTTCTACCATACTCCTTCCTAGACAGTCACTTCCCATTTTGTATGTGTGAGACTGATTGTTCCTTCCTAAGTGGAGTACTTTGCATTTGTCCTTGTAGCAGGATGATGATTGGTAGGCGGCGGGCTCACCATCATAGCCCCCCCTTTACCTGCTGTCCTGCTGGCTTAACGTTTCCTAACCCCATGCAGCCAAAAATGCCTGGCCCCAGTAGTCCAAGCCTAAGTCAACTATCAGTCAGTCGTGTTGTGCGGGGCAAGGGCGTAGCTCCACAACGCCAGGCCTGGCACTTCAAAATCAAAACTTCAGAATTGTACTAGAATTCTGCAAAGTTAATTTGGGAATATTCAAACATAGCTGGAAAAGTGCATGTCCACCATCCGTAACTTTTGCCATAGACACAGACAATATCATGAACCAGGAGCCATGGGCAACATTCCAAATAAAAACCACAGAGCTAGGTAGTAGTTTTGCATATTCCTCCATTTATTAATTTCCTTCTAACATAGCTCCCTTGTGTTCAAGTGTGAAACATATACATGCTATCTTAAGGGCCCCTTATTCTTCACAAAGGTCTTTTTGGTTCTGGGAGTCTCATGCTTGATAGAGGAAAAATGAGCATCTGCTGTGCCTGAAGCCATCTTTAAAATTCTACTGTCGCAACATTTAAAATTCTGTCTTCTTCCTTCCTACTAGGTGAACAAACAGGAGAAGCAGTATTCCTTCATTGCATTCATTTCCACAACACAGCTATCTGTACTTGCCTCCCCAGTCACACCACAAGACCTTTCTCTACTGCCAGGAGCGGCCCGAGGCTGGCTGCAGCAGCTGGCGCCCTAGGCGGGGTGGTGCAATTGGCACTCCTGCCTGCACGGCCATCAATGGCCATGACGTCATCATCGGGCGCCCGGCCCAGCGGCGCCCTAGGCAGCTGCCTAGCTCGCCTAGGCTCACGGGCCACCCCCGTCTACTGCCAATATAACTTTACTAGAAGATTTACCCAGCATTGCTCGGGTACCTCAGGACAGGAGGCTGAAGGGGAGTGCAGAAGTCATGGCTAGGGGTAGAAGTTCAGGAGTCAGGGGTACAAGTTCAGGGGTTGGGAGGTGTGAGGGTGGCTCAGGGGAGGTGGTAGGGGCAGCTGATGGCTGTCCTGGCACAACCAAAACCTGACTTTGCTTTAAGTTATGATAAAAGGAAACGGCATATCAAATTTGGTGGTCTTAGACCTTACTGTTTAGGAGGAGTTCTTGAACAAACAGACTCAAAGACAGACAGAAGGACGGACACATACAGAAACTCTCTCATATAGCAGATATGGTATGTGGTGTACAAGTATGTTACCAAGCCACTTCTCTGAACTTCATATATTCCTGTTAAAATAACTATCATACACTCCGATTTCCTTCCTGTGGAAAACATTACAATGCAACAATGTGTGTGTTGACAAATGGCTTAATCCAAAATCCTTTTATGTCAATGGAGGTTCTTCCATTCAGTGGATTTTGGATTAGGTCCTAGGAAAAGATAACATTTTTCCATGATATAACGGCTATACAAAAACTAAACATGAACCTTACCTTTAAGAAAAATAGAAACATCTTCCAGTTGAGGTACATTATCCTCTCTATATCCACAATACTTGGTCAGCAAAGGGAAGTTTTTTAAATATTCACGGCAAGCGTGAGTGGGATAGAGTTTGGTGAGTTCCCTGAATACTGTACCCCACGTTTTAATTTCTTCAGCTGTATACTCCACCCTGGGAATGGGTTGACCACTAAAAAAGAGGAGAAATATTCTTAACACACAACACAGTTGCTAGACTGATTTTAGACAGTAAAATCTTCTGAGCGGGAACATCACTTCCATGTGTCTTTTGTTTATTTCTACATCAGTAAATAACTGTGTGCACATTAGTGGTCCTATATAAATAATAAAAACTTGAAATCAAACCTTCTCTTCAGACATACACAAATATTATTGGGAAGCTCCCTGAAATTGTTTTTGTTCTATATTTATAATGCATATATTGTGATATCAGAAAGGACTCCTTGCACCTCAAACTGTGTATTTCTGAATGTGAGGCCACATAGTAATGCAATCAGATGTGAAAGAATATCACAAGACCCTTTTTTTTTCTCTTTCAATCAATTTCTGATCGATGACAGAATTTTATCCATCACCTCCGGGCTCATTTATCTAGTAGTCCCTTGTGAGGGACTTAAATTCTAAACAATTAAATCTACCAAATCTCCTTTGTCCACTCTTTTGTGGATGTGGCCAAAGAACTCTAATAGATCAAAGAGGCACAATTCTCCTTAAAGAAGCTGTGTCAATTTGTCTCTATCATGTGGGTCACACCTTCAGAATTAGCCAGCTGGCATCCAGTTCAATTTAAGAGGGAGGGCACCATTCAAGTGTGTGTAAGGCACCTTCATGCCCTACCCATCTTCAGATTGCCAGTCTGATCCTGAAGAGCACAACAGGGGCTGTAAGTACCGTCTGCTGCAATGAGTCCATTCTATCTAGCCATGTCCCTTTTTAACCAGCCACACTGTGCTGGGGAAGTGAGGGAGAGGTTGGCACAGATCCTGCAACATTACTCAACAATTCCCTGCAAAAAGGGAAGCATCAGTTGGCTTCATATCTGCTTTGTGATTCAACAAAGCCAAGAATTTGGGAGGTTTGTAACTTGAGTGTTTTAATTTACTTATTGTCCCAACTAATTCATTAGGCCCTGAATTAAGGTTAATTCACCTTTAAATTCCCTATCAGAAGGTGCATCCTGTCTACAGGAGTCTGTTTTTTCCTTCCTCCCTCTTTCCATCTCATCATGACACTAATTTCCTCAGCAGGAGGATCAGTGAAACTAGTTCTGAATTGAGCCTGCTCTACCACATCTATAGGTCACACACACAAATAATTCCATCTCACTGTGATCTTCCATTTCAGCCTCTCTAGCCCCAGGCTCTGAGCCCCACAAGCTGCCTGTGTAACCATCACAGGGCAGATTTGAACGTAGGACCTCAGTATAGGAGCCTCTACTTCTTGACCGATAAAGCCAGCTGGCTCTCAGCTTAGGCTGTAGAGCTCCCTTGCTCTCAGCTCTTGCTTTAGGTGGTCTAAGTGCCACTACATGGGACAGTGAACCACACTAGGTGAATGTTACACCTGCACCAGAACAAAAGTGGTGGTACATTATGAATCTGCAATCTGCACAATGAATAGGGTAGCCTCAAACCTGAATTATGAGTTGTTGAACTTTTACTTCTGTTACTTTTACTGGAGGCTTTACTCCAATTGATTACTAAGAATTACCAAGATTTTTTCCATGTTTAAGTTCAAAACTAGTTCCTGGCTAGCATCTTAAATACATACCTAGAATCTTGACTGTACTCAATTGTACTTTGGAAGCTAACCTATATCACTTCCTGTGCCATCACGGCCATACTGCTATTTGTAAGCAGACTAGCTTGGACAGAGATAGTGTATGTATGTCTGTCGGAGCTGGGAATTACATTTCAAGCTTCTGCACAGACTTATCCTACCCAGACAGCTAGGTCAGACCAACCTATAGTATTTGGTAGGTCCATATCTATGTAAAAAATGTAAATAGGTAACAGTGAAAGAGAATGTAAGCAAGAGAGAAAATGTATTCTGTAACTAATCACAAGATAAAAATTTCCTCTCTCCTTCCCCACTGTATACTTATTAGTTTTATATAAAAACATTAAAACAGCCTGTAAAAAAGTTATGAAGGGTTTTTTCCCTGCCATGTTGTTTTTTCTACCAATTTCTTTACTTAAATAATCAAAGCAGATATAACCAAGAAAAATGAAAAATCTAAAAAGGGATGCATAAAATTGAAAAGAACATGAAATTAGTATGTTTCTTCCCCTATGTGCTAGGACTGAGAACTATTACAAATAAAATTAGAATGTGATTGGAATTAGTTTGTCTTGGAAGCTTGTGTGACAAGAAAATTACAACACAGCAGGTATTTGTAGGTAGTGCAGAAAAATTACTAACTCCTGGGGATGGTAATGAATTCAAAATATAGGCCTGATTTGGCAAGACAAAATTAAAAGTATGTAAGTGTTATATTTGTATGTGAAGGAACAGATACCATTAACTCCAGAGAAATTCACTAAATCAATCACAGTAGTGCTAGCAAGACTAATAAGGGTACCCTGCAATCTTCAGAATAAGAAAAAGCAGAGAGAAAAACAGCATATGACAAGAGAAGAAAATTCTGATAGCAACACTGAGAGCTTGGCTAACTTTAGCTTTTCTTTTACCAGGCCAGATCCTGACGAGAGGATTACATACCTTGTGCAGTAACTGAGGTTCTTTGAGATGGTTGTCCTGGTGAGTGTTCTACATTAGGGCTGTGACTACATTGGCACCCTTTTCCGGAAAAGGGATGCTAATGAGACAAGTCGGAATTGCAAATGCTGTGGGGGATTTAAATATCCCCCGTGGCATTTGCATGAACATGGCTGCCGCTTTTTTCCGGCTCGGGGCTTTGCCGGAGAAAAGCGCCAGTATAGACGGGATCTTTCGGAAAATAAAGCCTTTTCTTAAAATCGGGAATAAGGGATCTTCCGGAAAAGGCTTTATTTCCATTTTTAAAACCCCGCTGGTTCGAACCCCGTGTAGCGCGGCTACACGGGGCTCGAACTAGGTAGTTCGGACTAGGCTTCCTATTCCGAACTACCGGTACACCTAGTTCGAGCCCCGTGTAGCCGCGCTGCACGGGGTTCGAACCAGCGGGGTTTTAAAAATGGCGGCTCCCCGCTTATGCAAATGAAGCCCGGGAAATTCAAATCCCGGGCTTCATTTGCAAGTGCGGTATGCCTACATTACCCCGCTAGTTCGAACTAGAGGGGTAGTGTAGACATACCCATACTGAGGTCCCACATCAGGGAAGGTTGTTTTAATAGCGGGGAAGTGTTTAGCCCTTTTGTGAAACACTTGGTAGTTGGATGTGTAAAAGTGGTGTATATTTTGATTTTATGGTGCCACATGGAGATAGCAAAGTTATTTCGGAATAATGGCCGTTATTCCAAAATAACTATGCAAGTGTCTACACAGCAATTCTGTTATTTTGAAATAATTTCAAAATAGCAGACAACTTATTGCAACTTCTGTAAACCTCATTCTACAAAGAATAACACCTATTCTTTGTTACAGTTTTCAAGTTACAGTGGGGGAGATCTAGATTGGATATTAGGAAAAACTATTTCACTAGGAGGGTGGTGAAGCACTGGAATAGGTTCCCTAGGGAGGTGGTGGAATCTCCATCCCTTGAGGCTTTTAAGTCTCGGCTTGACAAAGCCCAGGCTAGGTTGATTAAGTTGGGATTGGTCCTGCTTTGGGCAGGGGGCTGGACTTGATGACCTTGATGGTTCTGGTGGAAGTGTCTGCTGAGCCAGTCCGCAGTGCTATTCTGTATTCCCAGAAGATATGTTGCAAAGATGTCTTTTTGGGTGGCTATGCACCATTGCCATAGACGTATGGTTTTCATGCATAATGGGTAGGATCATGCTCCGCCCTGTTGGTTTATACAGTACATGCACCCCATGATGTTTGTGAGGATCTTGACAGTTTTGTGGCGTATTAATGGTAGAAAATGTTTGCATGCTTGTCTTACAGCTCAGAGCTCTAGAACACTGATATGTAAAGTGGATTCTGCTATCATCTATCGTCTCTGAATTGGGTTGTGTGAGATGTAGGCTCCCCACCCCTTGAGGGATGCGTCTGTGATTACTGTGGCTGAGAGGGTTTGTTGTTGGCAGGGGATTCCTGTGCACACATCCATTGGTTGCAGCCACCATTGAAGGAAACTCTGGAGGGCATGTTTAGTAGTTTGTGCAGTAAGTGTTTGTGGTATTTGTATGAGCTTTATAACCATCCCTGTAGGCACTGCATGTGCAGTCTTGAATGTTTAACTACAAATGTGGTGGCTGTGATGTGCCCTAATAATTGGAGACATTGTCTGACTTTTAGTTGGGGACTTCATGTGACTGTTGAAATTAGGTCCATTAAGGTGTGAAAACATGGTTGAGGGACCTTTACCTTCACTTCGATACAGTATAGTTGGGCTCCAATAAAGTCCAGCTGTTGAGTTGGAACAAGAAGGGACTTTTGGTAGTTTATCTGGAAGCCTATGGTGGTCAGTAGATGCACAGTGAGTCTGGTGGTTGTTGCCTCTTGGAGGGACAATGCCATTATTAGGCAATCATCAAAGTATGGGAATATTTTATGCCCAAGTTGTTCGGTGGGCAGCTGTGACCACAAAGACTTTTGTGATGACTCTAGGTACTGTGGTTAGTCCAAATGGTAGAATTCAATACTGGCAGTTTTGAGTGGTAAGCATGAAACAGAGGAATCTCCTGTGTGCCAGGTGTATAACAATATGAAAATAAGCATCCTGAAGGTCCAGGGATGACAGCAAAACTCCTTTTTTTAGAAGTGGAATTATTGTTGCCAGTGGTACCATTTTGAAATGTGGATGGCAATTTAGTCAATAGACGTAAATCCAGGATAAACCGCCAACCCCCACTTTGCTTTGGTGTGAGAAAATAGTGGGAGTAGAATCCCATTCCCCTTTGTTGAAGTGGTACCTCCTCAACACAGCTTCTAGGTGTAATAGGTGAGTGACTTCCTCTTGTGACAGAGTCTTGTGGGAAGGGTCCTTGAAGGTTGGTGGGTAGATGTGGTAGAGGTAAATGGGATGGCATAACCTTTGAGGATTATTTCTAGGACCCATCCGTCAGAGGTAACATTGCACCAGATGGGGTAATATGGTAACAGGCAGTGACTGAATAGATGGTAGGTTTCGCAACCTTGAATTGGTGGGAGAGTTGTTGAAGCCGTGACCAAAACATAAAAAAGGTTGCCACTGTTGGGATGAAAATGATGAGGCTTGCTGAGGTTACTTTGGGGAACACTGACATGTGGTGTCACTTCCACCTCTTCTTCCTCATCTGATGAGAATGGCAGTGCTGAACTCGCCAGTGTCGAGACCAGATTAGGTTGAGGGTGGACTGGTGTACCATGCGTACTGAACAATGGTGTCCCAGGTACCAAGGTTAGTGCTAACTCAGTGTATATCATAAGCAGTGTTGGGGTGCACATAGTTATCTGCACCAGTGGTGCTGAAGGTGCTTCCATTTGTGTGCCGGCAGTTGTTGACACTGCCTTGCAGGAAGCAGGTGCCAACTTCTTCAGTGTCAATGGTAGCCGGATAGCTGCTTCTTAGCTCACACACCAGTGATAGGGTCTTGCAGTTCCTTTGCCTTTGTCCCTCAGGATATCGGCATACCTGATGCTCCCAGTGCTTCTAGGTCCATGGTAAATGGTGCCGTCAGTACCAAGGCTGAATTTTTTGCCTGGAGAATGCTGCTTCTTTAAGTGTTCACTCTGAGGTAACGTTGGGAACCTATGTTTTGTAAGCTGTTTGGATTTTCCAGGTGGCAAACGGGGTCCTTTGTCCAAGACCGCTGCTGAAGACATCTCTCATGGAAGAGACCTAGTCTCGAGGTCTGAGGACGGCCTGGGGGATTTCTAAATTAGGAGGAGATTCAGTCATAGGTCTCTAGTTTTAAGGAGGGGTTTTCACACTTCTGTTGGCTAAAAATGATGAACTGCAGCCAATAAGAGCTGAAAGGCTCTGCCCTATTGATGCTTAGAGAAACAAACCATCTAGTGGCCCGCCAGTGGCTTATCTGAGTGGGCCCATGACCCAACTTTGAAAACCCCAGTGTTAAGGGATCTAGCTGACAATTTCTTGCAGTATGAACACTTTTGTGGGATGTGTGCCTCACCAAGACATTGGATACACTGTGAGTGTCCGTTTGATATTGGGACAGTGTTTAAAGTGCAGTGTTTGAATCCCAAGGAACCTAGCATGTTGTTAGGAGCTTGGCTCCAATACAGTCACCCAGAGAGTGCTAGGGCTCAAAAACAGGAACACTCGTCAAACAAATCCTAATTCACTCTTGTCTCATTTGAAGTCAATGAGACTAAAGAATGTGCAATAATTACATGGAAAATAACATTAAGAAAATAACTAATGGATTTGTGACTTAGTATGTGGAAATAAGGGAGCAAGGCATCCTACACCAAGTATACCATGGCTCGCAGTTTGTGAATCATTACAGAAGATCTTAGTTAGTGATTTAAATATTAATCAGACCATGGTCACTTGATCCTAGGAGCTGAAAAGCATTTTATTTGTGGATGAGTTTTTCATGTTGGTGGGGAACAAGGTATGAAGTATTTCATTCATTCACCTGTCCGGACAGCAACAAAGTATTTGCAGATAACTGTAACAAAATAATATACCTGATACAGAAAAGGCAAGACCCAAATATATTCGGCCCTCTATGAAATTTCCTGAAAAGACTGCTTAAGAATGGACTCAGTATTGTCTCATTAGCTTCCAATATCAGAGAATGGGGAGAGGAAACACCACCAAAATATAAGGAGAAAACAAGAGAAAAGTGAAAAGAAATATATTAAAATGTAACTGATCTGGAACAAAACAGAATGAGGCATAAATATAAAAGTGTGGGCTAAATCCTGACTCCTATTGATTCCTACTGAAGCAAGACTGAGCCTTTTCATGAGAACATTTCTTTGTGAGAATGGAAGCAGAATCTGGCCCTAGCAAATTTTTGTTTAAAAAAAAACATAACAAGGATTCCACTGGTTATCAACCACAGGAGGATGATAAAAGGCCCCCAATTCTGTTCTCATGTGCCCTAGTTGCATATTGGTATAATTCTATTGATTTTCATCAGGCTTAAACTATTGTATTCTTTGCCCCAGCAGCTTGACTTTTAACCTGTGAAAACTTTGTACTTTGACGGTTGTATGCACCTGCTAAGTCAGATCTATCATTTTCTGCATTTTATAAAGGTATAAAATAGATCTTACAAGACAAGCTTTGAATGTGGCCGTCTCCCATACTGCAAGCAAACAAATGCATTACCTGTAGAGCTGTCACTTGACTAATATCAAATTAGCATCAGTTTATAGCTGAAGCATCCAATCTCAGAGTAGTAAATAAATCCTCTTGCCAGTGCAGGATTTAAGATATTTCTAATGCCCCAGTCTATGTTCTAACTATAGCTGAAATTAAGAACCAGGCCTTTTTCCTCACAAACATTTTGTGATTCTGTCTCTTGTTCCTCAGGAATGTTCTTTCATCTGTGTATATGGGAACAAGGTAACATTTCTAACAGCTTGTTTTAATCCTAGGTAGTGACACAGGCACCCCAGTGAATGTGTATCATGTTCCTCTGCAGACACAGAAATCTATGGGCAATGCTCAGCATGTTTAGGCTTGCTTGCTCCTCTGTCACTTACAGGTTAATGTAAGCTTTGGAATGGCTTGTTTTCCTTCTTTGTACCATACAATTTAATGTTTTCCCTTACTTCTGTGGATTATATTATTCGCTTTGCCATTTCACAGTTCTGATAAGAAACTCAGAGATGTGGTACCAACCTCCAGTGGGATTCCTCTTGCCTCTTCGATAATTCTCACATACATCTATTCTTTTCTAGAAGTTCTTTTCCCAATCAGCAGCCTCAAACCTCATTCTCTCTTTTTAAATTAATTTGTAACTGTCTATTTCCCCATTTTTGCTGTATATTCTGGCCTTATATGTTGGCACTCTCTCCTTCTCTTTGGCGCTGGCACATAGCTATCACCCCTCACCCAATACATATGCCTCTCTGTTTTCCTTTACCTTCCTTTGAGGGCTCATTTTCCAAATACAGCAAACTGGCTGGCACTTATTAATAAGTTAGAGATGTAGTGTAAATCTTTTCTTCCTCTTCTCTCCATTTGCCCAAAGACTGTGTGCGTCATCTCTGCAGCCTCCCCACTACCAGATAACAGTGATCTCCTTTCATACAAGTCCTAGGCAGTGTTTTGGGAACTAAGTATCAGTATTCTACTCCCAGTTCTGCAGATATGAGTGTGATTTATTTTGTAACTGTGATGGTTGTCTGTAGCATAGACAGTCTCTCCAGATGAACAGTAGGGCTGCGTCTAGATTGGCATGATTTTCCGGAAATGCTTTTAACGGAAAAGTTTTCCGTTAAAAGCATTTTCGAAACAGAGCATCTAGATTGGCATGGACGCTTTTCCGCAAAAGCACTTTTTGCGGAAAAGCGTCTGTGCCACTCTAGACACGTTTTCCGCAAAAAAGCCCCGATCGCCATTTTCACAATTGGGGCTTTTTTGCGGAAAACAAATCTGAGCTGTCTACACTGGCCCTTTTGTGCAAAAGCTTTGCACAAAAGGGACTTTTGCCTGAACAGGAGCAGAATAGTATTTCCACAAGAAGCACTGATTTCTTACAGTAGGAAGTCAGTGCTTTTGCGGAAATTCAAGTGGCCAGTGTAGACAGCTGGCAAGTTTTTCCAGAAAAGCGGCTGATTTTCCGAAAAAACTGGCCTGTCTAGACACAGCCTAGGAGTTGAACTCTTGTGAATCTCAAGTGAAAGGGATAAAGTTTGTCTAATTAGACAAGTGCATGGTGCATACAGCTGGTTGAACTTTGTGATGTCTCTTCCACAGGACATTCTGAATCAGAACAAACACCCAAAGTTTCAAAAATCCCTTGGGAGAGAAAATTCTAAAAATACTTCATTCCAGAAAAATCAAAACTTTTTCATTTGATTTTGCTAAACAAAACAAACAAACAAACAAACAAAAAAAGAGCAACCAGATGTCCTGATTTGGAAACTCTTTGTATTGCCACCAGCTCCTCACAGATTAGCCCAGGGCATCACATGGGTTTGCATAGGAGCAGTTGAGCCACCACAGCTTCCAGCATTGCCACGCCTCATGCTTCATGGCTGGGAATGTGAAAGCCTTGAGACCCCTGTATTGAGCCTGCCTGCCTTGGTGCCCTAAAGGCTTCTAGAGCAGCAGTGTCCAACTTTTCTATGCCCAACATAATTTTTTAAATTTCAAGACAACCCAGCATCTATGCTGGCCCTTCTGAGGCCCCGCCCCTACCCTACCCCACCTACTCCATTTTCCCTCTCCTTGTCACTTGCCCTTCCCTACCCTCACTCACTTCACTGGGCTGTAAAGGGGGTGCAGGCTTGGGGACAGGTCTTTTGGGAGCAGGAAGGGGTGACAGGTGCAAGCTCTGGGAGGGAATTTGGGAACAGGAGGTGAATCCAGGCTAGGTCAGTGCTGGAGTACAAGAGGGGTGCTGGCTCTGGGAAGGGGTTCCAGGTTGGGGCAGAGTGTTGGGGTGCAAGAGGGAATAGAGGAGGGGCTTTGGTAGGGGGATCCGGTCTAGGACCTAGGTGCAAGAGGGGGGGTGAGGTGTAGGCTCTGGCCAGGAGCAGGTGTTTATCACAAGTGGCTCCCGGCAGGCAGTATAGCAAGGCTCAGACAGGTTGCCTGCTGGCCATGACTCCGTATTGCTCCCAGAAATTGATGGCTACGAACTTGTCACTGTGCAGCCATTGGGGGGAGGAAACATCTTGTCTTCGCACACTGCCGCCATCACTGTCCTCACAGCTCCCCTTGGCCCAGAGCCAGCCAATGGGGCTGCAGGCACAGGCAGTTTGCAGACACGCTGTCCCCCTTTATCCAAAACAAAAGGAAAAACTATGTAGCACTTTAAAGACTAACAAGATGGTTTAATAGGTGATGAGAGCACAGAGATGAGCTTGAAGCTGGCAGGCAGCCTGTCTTGAGCCCTGCTGTGCTGTTGGACTTCAGTGGCCCAGAGATCGCGATTGACTGGCTGAGACTCCAGGATTGACCTATTGATCCTAATTGACAGGTTGGTGACTCCTGTTCTAGAGTCTGCAGCTCTAAGGCAGCTCCACCATGCTGACTGCTTCAGAGTCAATGACACTAGGACTTCCAGGCTAAAGTTGGAACCTCCTGCTGGGGCCTCAAGGCTTCCAGACTTCTTGACATGCAGTCTACATCTGGCTGGGGCAGAAATTTATAAAAATCTAAATGTTTCCACACTTCATTTTGGACAGTTCAGCATCTTCTGATGAAAAACCACTTCCCAGCCAGCTCTAATAGTGTAAACCCTTTGTAAGCTACTGCCCTCTAGTGACTGTTCCACAGGGAGGAAAAGGGGTTCCACGTGTAGTGAGGAAATTCTTTTTTGGCTGAAGTGGTAGAGACCTGTGTTTTGGAGTTAAGAGACCTGGATTCTAGGCCACCTATAGGAGATGTCTGTGTCCCTTGTATGTGGATTCATTTCATCATAGGATATTAAAAACATTTGTAAAATAGCTCCTTACATTAAACTAGCCAAGAACATAATGATGACAATGCAGCACTTTGTGTCTAAATGCCTCACTTGCTAATAATTATACTGAAAAATTATATGATTTCATGCTTTAGGTTTGTCATCTATAGAATACGTTAAACTGGTCAAAGTTCAATAGCTCATTTGTCTGTTGCAAAACTTCATGCTAACAGAATTAAGTAGAGTGTGAATTTTTTCTAACTTAGCAACACGATAAAGAATTATACCAGTACTTACTATTTATAACTCATGGCAACATCCACAAAATACTTTCTTCTCTGTCGATATACATTGTCCTTAAATCCCTTAAGAAGGAAGAAGAGACTAAATTATAACAAAGAGAAAGAAAATCAGCTGAAAGAATTTTTAAAGAAATCATAACAGTATCTATTTAGTGCTTAATTATATTGGTTTCTGATTAGCAGCTTCTATTTTACTGTGGGGAAAAAAGCCTAATGTTCCAAAAAGGAACATTTCCAGGAGAAGTGCTCTGTACGAATGCCATCACACAGCCAAAAATATTAAACATGGGGAAACTACCTATGACTCAACTTCAGGCCACCCAAACACCTCCATGACTTTCTCAAGCAGGCATGAAGCTAAGTCCTTAACTCATGTGTCACACTTCTTTAATGGCTTGAAAACTGAATTCATGAAGGGCTTCTTTTGAAGATGCTACTGTGATAGGCACCATCTTAACTATCACACTGGGGACCGAACAAAACACCTCTGGAGAGAAAGCAGGAGCCAGAGCCATAGACAGAAGGGCCCACTTGGATGGCCCCAACTTCATGTTGGGTGGGCAAGAATAGAGGGCAGAGGGATTAGGACAGGAGAGACGGGGGTAACACCCAACCCTGCTCCCTGGCCAGAGAGCTGGAGCAGAGCGGGGCAAGCTGCAGTACCAAGATGGAGGGGAGCAAGTGGAGAGGACAAGTCCCAGCCCTGCTGCCTGGCTGGAAAGCTGGGTCAAAACGGGGTTAGCCCCAGCACCCTGGTCCTTCACTAGGGCTAGTTTGCCAGGTGGGCTCGAGAGGGATGGGCCTGGGTAAAAAGTGGGCAACTACATCTTGAGCTCAATCCCTATTACTGTAGCTGTAACTGACTTATTTTCTTTGAGGATCAGGTCCAGAGGGTGGTGTGTGTAACATACACACCTGTGCTTCTATACTACTTTAGGTTATTCAAAACCACATGCAACATCTCTTCTTTATACACAAACACACTCAGACTAGGTCTAGACTGCAAGGTTTTGTCGGAAAAAGTTACGCAAAATGCACTCCACATTTTGCGTAGATTTTCCTAATTCTTTTGTCAGAAGAGGCTTTTCCAACATTTGGCCTGTCTAGACTGGACCAAATGTCAGGAAACAACCCTCTTACGGAAGCCCCCTTCTTCCTCGTGGAAGGAGGAATACAGGAGCTTCCAAAAGAGAACGTTTGCACTTCCGCAAAAAATAGCAGAAGTACAAATGTGTTCCTTGGATGTGGCGGGTTTTTTTTAGGATACCTCTGGTATCCCGAAAAACCCCCATCGTGTAGACATAGCCTCAGACACATTTCAGTTTTCAGGCTATGTAACAAAAGTTCACTTTAAGGGAAAGATTGGAATGGATTTAAATTTAATTTCAAACAGGCACAGTAGCCCAGAAAGTATATTTGCACTTGCTCCACTCAACTAGGCAGTAGTGTAACCAGAAAAAATACCACTTTCCCATCACTGTGCATGGACAAAACCCACAAAAATGATAGACAAACAGCTGTTGTTCAACATAGCCTCAATCCATAGATTCCCAAACCAAAGAGACTATTGTGATCTTCTAGTCTGACCTCCTGTACCACAAAGACCAGAGAACTTCCCTCAGAACAATTTCTACAGAGAGCTTTTAGAAAAACCTTCAATTTCAACTTTAAAACTATCAGTGCTAGAGAATCCCACATGACCCTTGGTAAAATGTTCCAATGGGTAATTATCCTCACTAAAAAAAACTGTGCCTTATTTCAAGTCTGAACTTGTCTAGCTTCCACTTCCAGCCACTGGATCTTGTTCTACCTTTCCCTGCTAAGCTGAAGTGCCCAATACTGAACAATTGTTCTCCACGTAGCTAGTTATTGATGATACTCAGGTAACCCCAATCTCCTTTTTGTTAAGCTAAACAGATTGAGCTCTTTGAGTCTATCACTAAAGGGCATGCTTTTTAGTCCTTTAAATCATTCTCGTGGCTCTTCTCTGAACTCTCTCCAATTTATCAATGTCCTTCTTGAACTGTAGGAACCAGAACTGGACACAGTATTCCAGCAGTGGTTGCACCAGTTCTAAATACAGAGGTAAAATAACCTGTCTATTCCTACTCAAGAGCGCCCTGTTTATGCATCCCACAATCACATTAGCTCTTTGGCCCCAGCATCACACTCGGAGCTTCTGTTCAATTGATTAGCTATCATGATTCCCCCAAACTTTTTTTCAGAGTCCCTGCTTCCCAGGATAGAGGCCCCTCTATTGTAAGTATGGCCTATATTCTTTATTCCTACTGCATATATTTACATGTTAAAATGCAAATTGCTTGCTTGCCTAAATTTCCCAAAAAATTGGGTTTATAACTATCATGGGGCTTGCAGCTGCAGCTAGAGTACTCAAAGTGGCAGGAAGCAGCCACTATAATGTACATGCATATATGTGTGTGTATGTGTGTGCATGCCTGTACTTGTACTGCTGGGAGATGTAGGAGAGAACGCAAAAGGGACTGTGAACACATTCAAGCCTCCTATTCTGAAGCACAGACCAAGGCAGCAGGCCTTGCAACATCATTCAAATGTTTGGCAGACTCATTTTGTTTTGTTCCACTGGCATTACTCATCTAGTGTACATCTACCAAGAGAAAGTTATTTCATGAGCCCTACTTCTTCACAGGTCACGGTTTCCAAAAAACTTTTTATTCCTTTTTCCTCCCCTATATTTTTGTTGATTGCTTTATATTGTTTAAGTGAATTTCTAATGAAGAATAACAGTGACAATGATGAATTATAATGTATGGCACTTAATGGAAAAGGTTTCTTACATGCATAAAGTTGTTAATCCTGACTGGAGTTACCTAGGCTATTTCCTTTGTGAAGCAAGTGCTGAGTTAATCAGCTGCACACTTTGGATCAATAAGTGGAACTAGAAGTACACCTTTTTCCTCTTTTAAACAAAGAAAATGGTTCTGGAGGCCCAGACAGAACGGGACAGACAGCAGAATATCTAGTTTGTTGTGGCTCAAGAGTTTGTCCCCTGTAGCAAAATCCTCCACTCCTGTGTGGTCCTGGGACCAGGGTCTAAGTGCTGTGTTAGCAGAAAGAAATGGGATTAGATCTGAGTCTGAGTTCAAGCCCTGGTCTTACACTGCAGTATAGACATACTCACGATGGTGTTGGACTGCCACTGTATCTGGGTAGTCCTCCTGGCCCCTTATAGCTTTTATACTCTGCCACAGAATAGTCAGAGCAGGGACCAGAAATAGTCTAGACTCTATAGGTGTCCAATAGTTAGGGTTTTTGTCCTATTTCTAAGTACTAGCACTCTATGTAGGATCACAAATGTGATGTAAATTATATCTATCCCATTTCTCTAAATTGTAACACATACTCTGCTTTTATGTCATGCACATGTATTTTTCATTGTCTATAAAAATCAATGTGATCTGCAGAAACCTGCTTTAAGTATTCGGTGAAGGCACCGCTTTAAAATGTAAAACAACATTAAATGACCCATCACAATCATCAATGTGAGGCTGGAAGGAGCCCTACTGAGGCTGAAATGCTTCTATTTGAAGCAAAGTTACTGTTAAGTGGCTGAAGGTAATCTGCAGATTTGGGAGTTCCCAAAGATACAGACTCTCATCCTTGTCCATGAAAAAGAAGTGAACAGAATGATTCAGGATTGGGGGTGTGCTCCCTTAGCCCAGGGGACTGGTCTAATACACCAGTCTTCAGCTTATTGAAGGGAGGGGCTGAATGTGCTGGCTATTTACCCTTAAAGATGCCCTACACTGAGGTGAAACAAAAAACAGGACTATGTAGCACTTTAAAGTCTAACAAGATGGTTTATTAGGTGATGAGCTTTCGTGGGCCAGACCCACTTCCTCAGATCAAATAGTGGAAGAAAATTGTCACAACTATATATACCAAAGGATACAATTAAAAAAATGAACACATATGAAAAGGACAAATCAAATTTCAGAACAGAAAGGGGGTAGAGGGGGGAGGTAAATGTCTGTGAGCTAATGATATTAGAGGTGATAATTGGGGAAGCTATCTTTGTAATGGGTAAGATAATTAATGTCTTTGTTTAAACTTAGGCGTAAAGTGTCGGATTTAAGTATGAATGACAGTTCAGAGGATTCTCTTTCAAGTGTGGTCTGAAAAGGTCTTTGAAGCAGGATGCAGGTAATCAAGTCATTGAGACAATGTCCTTTCTGGCTGAAATGGCAAGAAACTGTTTTTTCTTTGTAATCCTGTCTAATATCTGTTTTATGGGCATTGATTCTTTGGAGAAATGTCACTGAGGTGATCTTCCCTACAGTATAGGACCACTTTGCACCAGAGGCACAAAGTAAAGAAGCCTCAAAACAGAGGAGAATCCATGACTAGTCCATAACATGACTCTGAACTAGAGGTACAGATTGTACCTCCAAAACTGGCACACTCTGGTCTGGCAAGATGCCTCATCCAGCAGGACCCTGGATGCTCCTGGACCACTGAGACTGGGAGCCTAAGGAGGGACAGCTGGGGCTGGGGCTGGGGCTGGGGCAGCGGGGGCAGCAGCCCTGGCTGGGGGCAGCATGGGACCAGGGCTTCAGCAGCCCACAGCAGCACAGGGCCAGGATAAAGAGCCTGGCAGCATGGTCCGCACAGGGCTGGAGTTTCTTGGCACCCTACAGGAATGCAGAGCCAGAGCACTGCAGCAGCACCTGGGAGGCATGGAACTGTAGTTGAGCTTTGCAGCAGCCCAGCGTCAGAGACCCGCAGCAGCCTGCTCCAGAGCCCCACAGCAGCTCTCTGGAGCATGTGGCCAGGGCCAGAGCCCCACAGCAGCCCGCTGGAGCACAGGGCCAGGGCCCCAAAGCAGCCCACTAGAGCACAAGGCTGGCAGGAGCCCCATAACAGCCAGCTGGAATGCAGGGCCAGGGCCAGGGCCAGGGCCAGGGCCAGAGCCCCACAACTGCCCCTGGATGTGTGGGGCCGAACCCTGGGGACAAGAGCAGGACTCTGTGCTGTCCAGGGAGCCAGCAGCATCTGAGCAAGCCATCCAGTCAGTTTGGGGGAATGGAGAGGGAGGAGGAGTCAGGGTGCTTGCTGGGGCAGCCTGCCAGCAGTAGGCGATGGAACTTGGGGCCGGTGGCAGGAGACCAGCTCAGTCTGGCAAATTCTCTTGTTTGGGACTGGACAGGTCCCAACGGTGCCGGACCAGGGAGTTCCAACCTATAGTAAGATGTGAAGTAAGAGTTTTCCAATCTGTACATTCTTTGAATACATGTGAGTGATATTATTTCAGAATGTTTAATCCTAAAGTTACTAAATTCAAATGCTCTATATAGTCCCTCCCCCCATTACAAAAAACAAAAATAGAAGCAAGCCAACCAAAACAGTTGAGGAAAGTTTTTGATGGTTTCCATCAAATTTTGATGGTTTCACTTTAATGATTGCCCATCTATTAGCACAAATACAATGTGTGTACTATAAACAGAGAAGTTGTGCTAGGCAGCCAATCACTGTAGTTCACTCTTAAGGTCTTATAGGTTAGGCATATGTTGAAGTTAACTATGGGAGAATGAAACCAAATAATTACTAAGGGCTCACTTTCCTTTCTTTTTGATTTGGTATTTTTTGGCATTATACAGTGTATGAAATAGGGATTTATACATTGGCACTGATTTCAGAAAGCACAGTAAGTCATGCTCAGACTGGAGAGTGCTCTGATACCTTCCAACGATCCTCTAGTTAGAGGGCAAGCATCCTTTCACATGCTTTGTTTTCCTACACTCACTTTGAGATGCATTTTTATTTCATGTCCACATTTTTTATTTGTGGCAGAACTTAAGTTTACAATAACCCAAACTGTTTAGAATATCTATCCTCCATCTATTTGTAAAACATGGATGCAGGCTGTAAATGGGGATCAAAAGTGATTTTGGAGTGCCTCAG
This sequence comes from Pelodiscus sinensis, assembly GCF_052426305.1. Taxonomy (NCBI): domain Eukaryota; kingdom Metazoa; phylum Chordata; order Testudines; family Trionychidae; genus Pelodiscus; species Pelodiscus sinensis. The sequence continues at coordinate 67,611,449 of NC_143052.1, read as the reverse complement.
TGCTTAGGTCTCTTACCTCAGCAAACTGAATGAATTCATTCATGCAATCAGAGACCTGATTTTCATTAATTGCTGAACACCCACCTGCTGACAATCAGGCCCCTACATTGAAATTCTTCATAATAGTGCTTATAACTCAACTAGTTGAACAAAATGAATAATTATCTGCAAAATTATTTTTAAATTATGTTGTAGATAACAAATAGCCCTTCAACTAGGATTTAAAATCCAAATAAGATCATGACTTTATTTCACACTTACTGGGTGATCTGCATCTAGCTCAGAGCCATACATTAGAACTCTCTGTGAGCATCTGTCTAATTCAGCAATCTTCCTGGGGAACCAAGGGACGCAGTCAAGTTCTGTGGAAGATAGAGGGGAATTGAAAATATTAGAGGGGGAAATTGTTGTAGTTCGCAAATTGAAATGTTTACTATTTTCTAAATAAAGCATCTTTACCGTCTTCATCAGTCCAGATGTTTTCTGGTGGATTAAGAGTTACGATGTTAGTCTGAAACTTTAGCAACTGAATTAGTTCATTAAATTCTTTCTTACTGCAGTCACAGTCCACAAAAATTTCTACTTCTGAATTCCTTCTCTTGGATTTTCTTGATTCAATGTGAACCATACTCACATGTTTTTCCTGTGGGAAGATGAAACATTGGACTCCATACATAAACGATTCATTTAGAACAATATAATTGGCAGCATATTAAATATATTTTTAAAGTAATAGAAGTTTACATTAAAGATACTCAGCCTTCACTTAAATGCATAATGAGGAATTTGAAGTGTGTTCAGGGGAAAATGACGCAAGTTTAATGTATTATTCTTTTCATTAGATGATTATTATTATTATTATTATAGTCCCAGGGAATTTAAAGGTGATTTACCAAGATCATCTTTTGCAAAGAATATTGTATTCGTTGCTTTAAAAAGGATAATACAATGGTACATTGATAAGAGACGCAGATACAAAATATTCAGTCGGTGTTCATTTCAGTATATTTTAGTTTTTCCAACAAAGGGCACAATTGGTACAAAAACAGCATTTTATTCAATATGTCTCTGACAAATAAAGCCAATATTTATTTTGTGATTATAAGTATATTTCATTTCTCATCTACTTTTCTTGTACTAAGTATGAATGACCTAGAATAAGAATAACAAAATGGAAGTCCAGACCAATTGATTCTCTAGAATAATGACCTTGGCAAGATCTACAACTCTTAGTGAATATGGGTGTCAAAATGGCTTTATCATTAATAATGCCTCTCCCATCACAACTTCTGATTTGCTAATGGATGTCAAACATTCATAATTATTTCTACTTTTGCATGAGGCACAACCGGTCAACCAATCCATTACTTATGACTACCTCCCTCTCCACCCACTAAAGGATGTCAAATCTGAAGAGATCTGGTCTATCTTTCTTGGCCACTATACTGCATTTTCATTCTGGGTGAAATTCACCCCAAGACAAAGGGCCAAACACAAGTTTCCAACAATGCTTACGCACCTTTAGGGCTTACATGTTACATAGTTTTTCCTCTGACCTTCTACATAGGGGTATGTTTCATCCTTGGTTAATACATTTTCATCTTTTATAGCTTCCATCCTGATTATTTGTTGTAAACTCTGGAAGATATTTCAGTTCTTGTACTTGGGTACTGAATGAGTACCTAGTTGCATTAGTGGCATTCCCCCTGGCACTACAGCTGCTGACATACTAAAGCCTCACTCCTGTAACTGATAGGGTATAGATGACCTGCTATGCTAGTGACTCTGTCCATATGCACTGAACTGTATTAGGGCCTGACTGTATATTAATACTCCATAATTCCCATTCTGCTGACCAAGACCCTGTTCCAACACTGCACTAAAGCATGTGCTTAATTTAAAGCACATAAATAGTCCTACTGGAGTCAACACCAACACTGGGAGTCAATGGGATGACTCGTGTGTTTTAAACTTTATCACAAGCTTCAGTACTTTGCTGGCTTAGGGCATTTAATAGCTAGAACTTTAGCAGTCCATTCACTTAATGGGAACTATGTATAGGCCCAAAGTCAAACACATGCTTACAAGCTTTGCTGGACTGGTTACATACTCTGTAGGTAATCAAATGGAAAGTATTATTTCATGTACTTCTTTGTCTTCAGTGGTGCTACACCAGTTTACACTAGCTGACAATTAAGCCAGATGTCCCTTCCTATTCCAATAATAATAATTATTTGCAATATTTACCTGGAAGAGTCTCAGAGCTTTCACCAATCCACCAATTTCATTTTTCAAGGAAAACACTACAGCTGTCTTTCCACTATCAGAAACCGATTCACTTTTGCCGCTTCCTTTATTTCCTTTCTTTTCATCATTTTTACCAGAATTGGCTCTGTTTGGCTGCAAGAAAGTAGATAAAAAATGCATTCATTTCAAATGCACATTTTTGAAAAATATCAAACATTCCTTTCACACAGACAGCTTTTGCCAGAAAATACCTGAATTAAAATGATCCTGACTATAAAAAAAGGTAAGCAGCATATTCAAAATCAGAAAAAGTTGTGGCAAACGTCAAAGACATAAGAGACTAATACAGAAATAGGACACAAATATCATGACACCATTAAGCAATGTTATTATAAGTAGTAATCAGCAAAGACTGGACGGAACAATTCCTTATTTGGCTTTACTGTTGCATCTCTGACGGCAATGGAGTTGTGTCAATTGACACCACTGATTATCTAGCCCACAGTTTTGACTCTATTTGAATTGTCCATAAAATCCATAAACAGAAATGTTGTATTCTACATTGCACTAGATTTAATGTTGACACCTATTTTTCATTGCTCTTAATGAACTAAAAACTATCCATTGATTATATCAATTAAACAGGAAGATATGTTTAGGTTCTATCTATCAGAAGAAATTTGAATTAGCTGAACCTTTTAAAAATAGCTTCAAGCCAAATAAATCTGACCAGTTACCCCAAAGGACATTTCTCTTTTTTAAATTTTCACATTGTTGAGCCTCCCACACCTGTAAACTTCTCTTACCATTCAGTTTCCTTCCCTATTTCACAATAGCACATTATCATCAACTTCACAGCTTAAGTCTTTTTGAGGTGCTTCTAAGTAGTCCATCTATACCAAGAGCTTTAGTCATAGTGGCCAAGATTTTCAAAAGTGACTAGCAGATTTGGATGTCATGCTTGAGACACCTGAGTGCAGACAAATCTTCAGAGGGCATGTGTTCTTACTTTTGGTAAATTAGAAGACCCCTTTTAAATGTTTCAGATGTTTGCAACCAAAAAATATCATTATCTCGATCACTGTGTCCATTTCAGATTTAACTGTTCATTAGTATATTCTGTTCTTGAGATAAAAACAATGAGCCAACAATTTGGGGAATGGGGAGCCAACAATAAAAGGGTGCAGCTAAAAAGGCTTGAAACAGTTAAAGCCATGTTCAACCTGTTCTAAAAATTAGTTTTAAGAATAGGTGGGAACCCTGAGGCAAATCATCTCCTTGTTTCCATCAGATCCTCCACTGACTTCAGCAGAGCTGTGAATTTATTCCAACTGAAGATATGCCCTGAGTCCCAATCTCTGCTTTCAAAAGAAGCTTTAACAAGATTCTGCCTATTCCTCATCGACCAGGCAAAGTATTTTGAACTTATTTTACACTAACTCCTTTTAAAATTGGATCAGATCCTTTCTACCCAAATCTCCATTTGTGGCAACAAGGACTAATCTGTTAACTGATGAAGTTTCACTACAGACAGTTCAGTGCATACAGACTAACCATGCTAGTCCATAGTAGAAGTGTCCTATACCATTTAAGTTATAATATCTTCTGGGTAAGTAGCATGCAGTTCCCAGTTCAGTTTCCAAAAGCTAGGCATTCTGGAATACTTCAGTCAGACAGCATACATGGCAGAAAGTAAAGAGATGAGTAATGTATTTCAGCATCTCTGAGTCCACATTGGCACCAAGGGTACGTCTAGACTACAGGTTTTTGTCGACAGAGGCTTTGTCGATAGATACTGTCAACAAAGCTTCTGTCGACAAAGAGAGTCTAGACTACATCCAGATCTGTCGTCAAAGCAAGCCACTTTGTCGACCTGAGACTGTAGACGCAAAGGACAGTGTAGATGCACTAACGCCTTCTGTCGACAGAACTCTGTTATTCCTCGTAGAATTAGGTTTACCGGCGTCGACAAAACTGCCGAGTTCTGTCGACGTTATGTAGGCTAGACACACCATACATGTGTACATTGGCAGTAACAAGCAGAAGCAGTTAAACTAACTAGTTTCAAAACTAATTAAAACCTGCACCCTGTTTTAACCCTTTATTAGAATATTTGTGAATTATCTAGGGCACGGCTACTCAACTTTGGAAGGCCCAGGGCCACATTAATACTCACAGCACATGCCGAGGGCCACAACCCATGTGACAGCACTTTTAATAAGCAATGAGGGTATGTCTACACTACCACCCTAGTTCAAACTAGGGTGGTTAATGTAGGCATTCGAAGTTGCAAATGAAGCCCAGGATTTGAATTTCCCGGGCTTCATTTGCATCTTGCCGGGCGCCGCCATTTTTAAAGCTCCGGTAGTTCGGACTCCGTGCCCGCGGCTACACGCGGCACGGAGTAGGTAGTTCAGATTAGGCTCTCTAATCCGAACTACCGGTACACCTTGTTCCACGAGGAGTAACGGTATTTCGGATTAGAGAGCCTAATCCGAACTACCTACTCCATGCCGCGTGTAGCCGCGGGCACGGAGTCCGAACTACCGGGGCTTTAAAAATGGCAGCACCCGGCAAGATGCAAATGAAGCCCGGGATATTTAAATCCCGGGCTTCATTTGCAACTTCGGATGCCTACATTAACCATGCTAGTTTGAATTAGGGTGGTAGTGTAGACATACCCTGACAGTCCAGGAATTTAACTACTAAAGTGCTTATCAACAGAAGACCATTATATTGACTACTTTTTTGTTTTGGCTCCCACCCATGGGCCGCAAACAAACAGGCCATGGGCCGCATGTGGCCCACAGGCCTCGCGTTGGGTAGCCCTGATCTAGGGTGGTTTTGTCTGTATGGGCATAGATCATATTAGAGGATTTAACCAATTTAATTGCTCTTGTGAAAACTTGCTCTGCCAGCAACAAGCACAGGTGCACCAATGTGGTATACAGTTTAGCAGGAAAATAAGCTTGCACATAGTTTTTTAATTGTTTGGCCAGTCAAAACTTGTTTGAATCCAGTTTACTTAGAACTTGTGGAAAGGCCCAAGCAGTTCAAAAGTCATGTCTGGGCCTAGTTCCCTATTTTATGTTATTTTATGTTCAAAAACATTTAAAAAAATTTAAACAATGTTTGCCCCCATATTGGATAATAGGATTGTCTGAAATCAATCCAGATGGAATTATGTTTAGATTGACTCAATGGTTAAAACATTTTTCAAACATGGGTAAAAGTTAAGTGTAGACAAGATCTGCATGGGTTTGCATTTATTAAATGGATCACCCCATTGTCTTTAGTTGGTAATCCTGTTTTAGGTCCTGATTCAGGAAAACAGTCTAGTGTACACTTAATTTGAAATATGTGCTCCTAATATATTTCTTTTTAATATTTTGTTATAATAAACATTTTTCAAATTATTTTTGGGAGATAGCTTATCTGTGAAGTATGCAGCCTACACTTGCTTTGACAAAATGCTATTTTTAATTTTGCAGTCTATCCTCTAGACTTGTCAGCTGTGTGTACATTTTTGGAAGAAAAGTACATAGCAGCATGATAATTAACTACCCAATCCTGAAAGGTGCACAGCACCTACTGACTTTAAGTGGGAAATTATGGTATTCAGCATCTCTTAAGACTGAGCCCCCGTGTTCTGTAATTGTGACAAATGGATAATATCTGAAGCGACTGCTATAAGCCACCATTCCCCTTTGCTAAACTAGATGAGTTAATCATTATGAACACAACAGAAGAAATTGTGATACTGTGAGAACTAGCTTTATTAGCCATGCAAGTTACTACTCTATATCGGGTGCATCTACACTGCACCATTATTTCGGAATAATTAGCATTATTCCAAAATAACAATGCGAGCATTTATATAGCAATTCCATTATTTTGAAATAATATTAAAACAGGCAACTTATTCCAGCTTCTGTAAACCTCATTCCACGAGGAATAACTCCTCTTCCGAAACAGATATTTCAAAATAGCTGCAGTGTGGACATTCCACTGCTGCTATTTTGAAATAGCTCCTCACCAGGGTCATTCCTAGTAATATCCTCCCAGTGCTTCCTGCGGCTCTAAATCGAGATAGTGCATCCACATTAGGGGAGCCTGCCTCTGACTAATTTTTAAGCTTCCCTGAAGTGTGGACACTATTTCAAAATAAGTTATTTTGGAATATATCTTCTGGAATAGCTTACAGGCAGTCCCCGGGTTACGTACAAGATAGGGACTGTAGGTTTGTTCTTAAGTTGAATTTGTATGTAAGTCGGAACTGGTACATATTGTAGGAGAAACTCTAGCCAAACATTTCTCCAGAGCTCAGTTTTATTCTCCCACACCTCACTTCCCTCAGTCCTTTATTCTCAAGCTGAGGTGTCTCCTGAGAAAAGCCGCTCCGCATCTCCCTGGTCTGCTGGGGGGAAGCAGCTAGTGCTGGGTTGCCTCACCCCGTTTGTAAGTAGGGATCCGATGTAAGTCGGATCCATGTAACCCGGGGACTGCCTGTATTCCGAAATAAGCATGCAGTGTAGATGTACTCTATGTCAGTATTTCTCAAACCACAGTAAAACTCCATTGGTCCAGCATCCAATGCTCCGGCACTCCTGATGGTCCGGCACCATCGGGAACCCAGCAGTGCTCAGGGCAGCTGGACAATTGGAGCTGCTTTGCGCCCAGCTTCCCCAATTCAGCCGCTGCTGAAACTGACCAGCAGCTGAATCGGGGAAGCTGGGGGCAGAGCATCTGGGGTGCTGCCGGGTTGGTCTTGCAGCCCCAAGGGGTAGCACTACGGGACCAACCCGGCAGCAGCTGAAACTGACCAGCAGCAGCTGAATCGGGGATGCCTGGGGCAGAGCCGGACTATCGGAAGGGGGGGCTATGAGGGGTCTGTGGTGGCTTCCCCTCCACCCCACCCCAGACCCGTCATAGCCCCCCCCTTCTGATAGTCCAGCATATCTGATAATCCGGCACCTCCTGGGTCCTAAAGGTGCCAGATTATCGGAAGTTTACTGTATTTGGAAATGCAAACTTTTCCAAAGATCACCAGCCAACCACCCATGATGACAAGATGGGTGCAGGAACGTGTGGGAGTGTGAGGTCTGGGTGGAAGGGAGGGTGCAGGTGGGGGATGGGGATAGGGGTCTTGGTCTAGGTGGGAGGGGTGTGTGAGATGGGTGGGAGAAGGGATCTGAGCATTAGGGGGATACAGGGATTTGGCCAATGGGAACAGTGGGAAAGGCATCCAATCAAGTGGTTTCCTGCACTGCCATACTGCCAGCTGGGTAGCGAGAGAGCAGCAATGCACAGAGTCGCTTCCTGCCCCCACAAGCCGGATCTGGCCCGCAGGCTCAGGGCTCTCCATTCCACAGCAGGAAGCTGGCACTGGCGCTCCAACCTTGCAGAGGGAGTGTGATCCTTATTCTAAGGTTACCCATTGATATCAATAACGCAAATAAAACAGTGATGAATAAACACTTAAATAGTCATTTATGGTATAGCACAAAAAGGGATATGTCATCTTTACTATAAAGACAATGGATCAAACCCACATTTGATGTAAAATGGCATAACTCCAGTGAATCCAATAAAGCTATGCTGAATTACACCAATTGAGGGTTCGGCCCCATATTTTCCACAGGAGATGTATATGTGTTTGTGTATGTCTCTCTTTCTCTCCCTCTCTCTGTTTTACTATACATTATTTAAGCAAAGATTATTAGAATGTATGAGCTATGTTAACATTGCAAATAAAAATATACAGATAATATTTGTTTGCATAAAATGTTGAAATACAATTATAAACCAGTTGGTGTAATGCTTTGAAAATACCAAAATATCTTCTGGGTGTTCAGATCATATTACAGATTAGTTTATATCTTTCAATAGTATTTTTACATGAGAAGACATTTTATCTACATGCTTTTTTCTATATGCTACTGTATCTCTTCCAGTTGAGGAATCAAAACGCTAATATTTCAAAGCCAAATATGCACTGTGTATTAAAATGCTGGACTTACCAATTCAGTGTAAATATATCCTATTTGTAAATAATCTCAAAAATAATTGGTCCCAAATCTACAACCAACTCTGTGAAGATAGACTGTGTGGGGCATCAGTTGCAGAATCATAGTCTATAAAAATACTTAAGCATTTTCCTCTTATTGACTCTGTCTGATTCAACCAAACACTTAAGCACATGTCTAATTCTGAGATGCAAGTTAGTTAAATTGACTTTCCTGGGACACGGAGTACTAAATACAGTGATTCGCTCTGATATTGCCTGTGGAATTTAGTATGCTGTTTGCTTTATTTTATCTGGAGCCACTGTTCAAAAGTTCTCCTGATGGTAATAAGAACTAGAAGGAATTGGTCAACCCTAGTTACAAATAAACAGCATTTCATTGAGTATTTTTAATTATTAAAAAAAGAAGACCAACTCATAGGAGTGTGGTGAAGCACTAGGATGGGTTGCCTAGGCCGGTGGTGGGATCTCCATCCCTAGAGATTTTTAAGTCCCATCTTGATAAAGCCCTGGCTGGGAGGAATTAGTTGGGATTGGTCCAATGACCTCCTGAGGTCTCTTCCAACGCTATGATTATATGTAAATTGAAGTGTGTTCCCAAGGTCTGTAAACTATTTGTGGCATGAACTATCTGAATAAAAATTGCTTATTTGGAAGCGTCTAAGAAGAATGTTACCTGCTTTCCCTCTCTATATTAGTGGTTATGTTATTTGCCTTGCATGCTCCTTTCTTGTTTTTGCTGCTATCACCAATATTTAATTACTATTCTTAAATATTGGAACAAAGATTAAGACCGAGAGTTCTCAGGATCTTCTGTTGCTTTGCTTTGGAAACCACGTACTAGAAAGCCGGGGGGGGGGGTGAGAGGGAGGGACAATTGCTGATGCTTGATGCTACTTTCTGCGTTTCAAAGGGAAAGCGAGGAAAGCACCTTCAATGCTGAGCAAATGCAACCCCACTAGCTGAGCCCAACCCGCACTCCAGCCCGGAGCGACGCCGTGTGACGGGCTCGCCCCCCTCTACAGCTCGGGGCCATCCCTGGTCAAGGTTTGTGATCACAGCTTGGGACTCTGGGCGTCCTCCGAGACGACACTGAAGGCGCCCGGTAGCCAATGGTTAGCGAGCTGGGCGGCTGCAGCGCGACAGCCCGCGCGGGATACTCACTGTCAGGCTGCCGAGTCCCTGGTGCTCCCCGGGCACGGCTGAGTCGAGGGAGAGCCCTCGCCGGGCCCAGTATTTACTGGAGAACATCATCATCGCGGGCTGCATGGGGACCCGGGCGGCTTCCTTGCTGCGCGGCGGGCGGGCGGGCGGCAGGCGGCGCGCTGTGAGCTCTCCCCTGGCGGCGCCGCCGCCTTTTATGCGCCTGGCGGGAGCTGATGGGAGGCTGATAAGCGGGTTCGCGCGCGGCTGGCGGTGGCCAGCGCTGTCCCCCCGGGGCGGGAGCGAAGCAGGCGGCTGGGCAAAGGGGCGGCAGCAGCAGACTCCGGCGTTCGGCGGCAGGACTGGGCCTGAACCCGCCGGCCCCGCCCTGCGAGGCGCTGAGAGCGCTCGGGATGTGGAAACGTCCTGGGCACCTCTGTGCTGAAACCCAGGGGACGCTGTGGAAGGAGCCCAGTGGCCCAGCCCCTCCTGCGGGCTGCCTGGCAGCTGGGGTCGGCATAACTTTCTGTGGTTTTTTTCTCCTGCTCCTCCTCTATACAACTCTTCTGTTTACCACCTTCCCTATCCCCCTCATGTAGCATGGACACTTGACTATTTCTTGCCCCTTTTTTTCCGCCTCTCCCCCCTCCCCTCTTTATTTAGACACTGAACCTTTCATAACTCCAGTCATTTGAAGAAGTGGGTTGTGCACACAACAGCTCTAATATCGTGCACCTGTTTTGTTAGTCGCTAAGGTGCTGCAAGACTATTAATTGGTTTTTGAATTTTTCTTATACAACACTGTCCCAATCACTGGCTATGCGCCAACTACAGCACTGGGGCAACATGAACATCAAGCCAGTAGGACACAGCCCCTGGGTCTGGTAGAGTCTGGTGCCTCCTTCTCTCACCCTGATCTGGGGGAAAAGGAGGTGCAGACAAAGGGCAGCCTGAGTTGTGGCCTGCAGCTCTGCACTATGATCTCCCAGATTTCCCTCAAATAATGCAGTGTTTAAACTAGGGCTCCACAGGAATAGTACTCAACTTACTTCTTGTTTGCATAAAATCAGTGTTGTTAGAGATGGGGAGGACCTTGCAAAGCTTTCAGAGACATCCACTCTTGCTGTAAAGATTTCATCCTAATTAAACCTCCAGCTAGTACATGATCATTTTCTACAATATATTAATATTAGTAAGCTTTCAGGGGTCAAAGACATCCTATAGACCAGGGGTCCCTAAACTTGCAGCTGCCAGGGCCATATTGGTCAGTCTTATTCCTATGGTGGGCCAGAGCAGATCAGTTAAAGAAAATACATCATGTTGTGCTTAACTCTAAGGCTACATCTACATTGGCAAGATTTTGCGCAAATCCTTTTAACACAAGAGTTTTTGTGTTAAAGTATTTGTGCAAGAGAGTGTCTACACTGGCATGTGCTTTTGCACAAGAGATGTGCTTTTGTGCAAAAGCATCCGTGCCAGTGTAGATGCTTTCTTGCGCAAGAAATTCATGTTGCCTGTCTACACTGGCCTCTTACGCAAGAACACTTGCGCAAGAGGGCTTATTCCTGAACATGAGCGTCATAGTTTTTGCGCAAGAAGCACAGATTTCTTACATTAGAACGTCAGTGTTCTTGCGCAAGAACTCACGACCAGAGTAGACAGGCGGCAAGTTTTTGCGCAAAATCTTGCCAATGTAGACGTAACCTAAAAGTGTAAGGCTACTTCTACACTGCACCATAGTTTGAAATAAGATATGCCATTTGAGCTACACATATTGCGTATCTTATTTCAATCTTATTTTGAAAGATCTGTCTACACAGCACCAAATTTCAAAATAACCCATTATTCCAAAACATCCCTTACTCCTCGTGGAATAAGGTTTACAGGGACATTGCAATTGCGAACCCAAAATAACTGGCTTGCTGTGAAGATGGAAGATCGCTATTTCAGGATACTCTGGTATCCTGAAATAGCGTTGCAGTGTAGACGCAGACCAGTGTTTCTCAACCAGTAGTACGAGTAGCCTTAGGGGTACTTGACAGAAGTCTGGGGGTTATGTCAAAACAATTGAAATTTGGCAAAAACTGAATTTTTGTTTTAAGTTTTACAGCACTTCATTATTTTTCTACTTTTTACACCCAAAAATTTCATCGCCCATCCAGCAATGATTAAGTTGTTCCTCATCCCCGTGGACAAGAGGGTCTCCATCTGGAAGCTGGCCATCCCGGACAGCTACCGATCGGTAGCACACCAGTTTGGGGTGGGCAGATCCACCGTCGGTGCTGTCGTGATGCAGGTAAGTCCTGGGGAGTTGGGGGGAGGGAAGGAGGGTGCTGCACTCTATGCCCGGAGGAAGGGAAGACTCCAGGCTGGGGGGATGGGGAGAGTGGGAGATGCCCCGTCACCCAGGGGTTTGGGCCATCCCTCCCTCGCATAGGCCAGCTGGTCCGGGGGGGAAGGGGCATGGGGCAAGGGGGCCCTGGTGTGTGTGAAGACAGAGGGCATCATGGGGGGGCACCCCCCAAGGGAGCATGCACTCACCCTGCCTTATGTGAAGCGTTCCCCTGTGTTTCTGTGCACCCTTCTGCAGGTCATCCACACCATCAGCAACGTCCTGCTCCAGCGAGTCATCTGCGTGGACGCAACGGTGGCCGGCTTCGCTGCCCTGGGGTTCCCCAACTGTGGGGGAGCCCTGGATGCGACCCACATCCTCCTCCATGCCCCGGAGCATCAAGTGGCCCATTTCATCAACCACAAGGGGTACTTTTCCATCATGCTCCAGCCCCTCATGGACCACTGTGGCCGCTTCACGGACATTTACACGGGGTAGGCTGGCAGGGCACATGACACCCGCATCCTACGACACTCTGGCCTGTTTCATAGGCTGGAGGCAGGCACGTTCTTCCCACAGCGGGAATTGGGGACATGCCTGTGCCAATATGTGTTATGGGGGACACAGCCTACCCTCTGCTGCCCTGGTTGATGCGGCCCTACACGAGGCAGACAGACCCCGACAGGGCACAATTCAATGATTGCCTCAGCCGGGCCCGCAACCAGGTCAAGTGTGCCTTCGGTCATCTGAAGGCCCGCTTCCATTGTCTGCTCACCCATCTTGAGATGGGTGAGTGGAACGTACCCGAAGTAGTGGCTGCGTGTTGTGTGCTCCACAATTTTGTGGAGCGGAAGGAGGCCTTCCTCCCAGCGTGGATGCCAGCCGAGGGCCAGGCTTTCGAGCAGCCCCGCACAGCTGCCACCCGCCAGGCGCACCATGATGGGGTGCGCATATGGCAGGCCCTGACGGAGATGTTCTCCTAGGCCCCACGGTAGGAGGGAGGAAAATGTAAAGGGAGACAGAGGCTCTGTCTCCCTTTACATTTTCCTCCCATCTCCAACCCTTCCCTCCCCCCCGCCCACCACCGCCCAATAAACAACACAGTTTTTTGTGTCAACCCATTAAACTTTTTCTTAACAATGGGGATGTAGGGTGGGAGGAGGAAGGGGGCTCTGAATTGGGAGGGGGGAGTGGGAGCTACTGGTGGGAGGGGTGGCCATTGCCACTGCCTCTGCGGGGGCGGAGGACTGGATGGCCTTCAGGCCGCATCGGGGCAGGCAGCACGAGGAGCCCCCCCGTGTTGGGCCCACTTGGTCCCCCCCCATTGTATGTTTGCATACAGGACTGCCCCCGGAGTAGAGTGCTCCTCCATGGATTGTAACTACCAGTCTGTGTCCTGGCCCCCTGGCATGTGTTGTGTTAACCTGTGGAACTCCCTGCCAGGAGGTGTTTCTAGATGTACCCAGATGTTTGTTTTGATTAAGTTCCTCATGGATAGGGGCAACACATGGGCCATTATCAGGGGTTGTGCATGCCCCCTCTCCTGGGCAGCAGGGGCAAGGGGCTAGTCAGCAGCCAGCAGGAGAACAAACAAGGGGGAGCTGACATCCGTAGAAAGAGTCTGGCCCTGCCCCTGCGCTTACCAACAGCAGCAGGGGAAACAGAGCAAGGAGGCCCCCAGCTGCTTTGTTTGCCTGGCCATGCTTCTCTGCCGGAGCAGGTGGGACTGTCCCACACTCCCTGGAAGCAAGTGGAGCGAAGCAGTGGCTGCGGAAGCAAAGCAGCTGGATACGCCTTGCTCTGCTGCCTGTGAGCACAGAAGGGGACATGGTGGACCCCTGCTACTGCCACCAGCTTCACTAGTCCACAGGACACCTTAGTTGGAGGAACAGGTGGGGAGAAGCAGGGGCAGGTCTGCTCTAGGTAGAGGGGAGTTGTCCTGGCCCTTCCCCAGATTCCCCCTGACCAGTCCCCTCTGCTTGTGGGAACCTCATGTTGTATAATTGCATTTCTACTGGCCAGTAGAAACAGTGTTTGCCACAGGAGCAACATATCCTGAAAGGCTAATGGCCCAGTGGTTAAAAATTGTGCTTTAAAATTGGAGTTGTTAAACTTAGTATTCAAAAATGGGGCTGTGTTTGAGTCTCTCCAGCGCACACCTCATCCAAAACTCAAGCTGACCACTTCTCACCAGAACTGTCTTTGAACATCTGCAGATACAATTTCCTGCAGCTTCCAGCGGCTGTGTTTTGCCAGTCCCAGCAAATAGGAGCTGCAGGAAGTGATGACCAGTATGTATCTGCGGCCCATACCATTCCCAAAGCTCCCATTGACTGGGAATGGCAAATCACAAATGCCCAATGTAAACAAACTCTCGTAACCTGCTGACAAATGAGCTGCATGTAAATGTAATGCCACTGGACTCAGCATGCTGTTTAAAATGTGTCGGTGGGCTCAATGTTGCCCATGCACCATAATTTGAGGCCCACTCCTTCTACAGAGCTTGTAAGATCTATTACTGAACTTTCTCTGGGTGTTCTCTACAGACACAAGAAGATCCATGGCTGCAGCCCAACCCACACACTAGGATTCAAAGACCACATTTAGCATTTCCAAGTTTTCCAAGTCCACAGGCTTTGAGTAGGATCACAAACTAGGCTGGATATTTTCAAAGTTTGTGGGATGATTATGCAGAATTTGTAGGCTGTGTTTATTGCAATTATACTCATGACTTTTCTGAAGTCTATAGCCCACTGATTATATTAAGTTAGCTTACAAACAGTACAGGCACCCCCATGAAGTGCATAAATTTCATGAGCCAAATAACTCCCATTAAAGGAACTTACAAAGCCAGTGGAACTGAATTCTGTAAGTTATTGAACCATCTGAGGTTGGTCCCAAAGGGAGTAAACAATCAAATCCTTCAAACAGAAAATGTTTAAAGCAGTACACTTACAGAAAAATCCTGATGCAGTGAGTTTCTGTGCAAAAGAGAAAGAGACTTTCATATAGTTGTTTTCTTTCTTTTTGGAAACTCAAGATACAGAAAATTTGCTTCATGGAAACTCATTTAATTTTTTTCGTTTAATGTGAAAAAATTGAAGACAGTTCAGAGAAGAGCCATACAAATTATTCAATGACTAAAAAAAATGCTTGATCTAAGGCACTCACTCTAATTTATCAAAAGAGTTTAAGAAATGATCACTGTAAATAAGTACCTTACATTCAGAGACTGTGTCTGATTGTAGAAAGCTTATTAATTTAGTGGACAAAAGCAGATCCTGTGGACTGGAAGTTGAAAAAGACAGTTACATACCTTCTCTAACCGGTGCTCTTCAAGTTGTGTTGCTCATGTCCATTTCACATTATGTGTGTGTGCCCCGCGTGCACAGTCAGAAAGCTTTTCCCTAGCAGAATTCCATACAATGGCAGGAGAAACCCTTATAGCGATGCCAGCATGGCAAGGTATATAGTCCACTGCCAACCTGTCCTCCCTCAGTTCCTTCTTGCCAAAAGTTACTCTGATAGAAGGGAGGTGGGAGGATTTTGGAATGGACATCAGCAACACATCTCAAAGAAACCAGTTATGGAAGGTACATAACCGTCTTTTCTTCAAGTGATTGCTCATGTGCATTTCAAGTTAGATGATTCCCAAGCTGCTATCCGGTGGAGGGTTTGGAGATCACCGGTCTGCAGTCTGTAACACTGCCCTTCCAAATATAGTATCCTCTCTAGCCTGATGCTAGATAGCATAGTGGGACATGAACATGTGAACAGATGACCAGATAGCCACTCTTCAAATGTTTTGGATCAGGACATGAGTAAGAAAGGCCTGTGCCCAGATTGAATGGGAAGGGATCTTTGCCAGGTCATAACGTGCAGATACAGGACATAATCCAAGAGGAGATCCTCTGGGAGGTATCAGAGCCAATTGTGTCAAACTAATTCTACTAGTCAAATACACTGACACACATTGGAATTACAATTCATCTGCAAGTTCAATTCTCATGCTAATGGACTGTCATGATAAGGGATAGTTGGGACACTATCAACCTAACATTCAATGAAGGTGCAAACAGCTCTTGGTGTAGATTCCTGTGTTGGTGTACCCTTCCTATCTATTGCCTTTGATTCTTATCTGCTTTAACTACCTAGTCTTCAGATTCTTAGTGATTCCCAGTTCTGCCTTCCTGTTTTTCCCTTTGATATTTCCATACCCTCTGTTTCTTGTTTCCAGCCCCTCCCCGCCGCCATTTATTTTGTGTCTGCACATCCTAAACTCAAAACTCCAGTCATCTGAAGAAGTGGGCTGTTCCCATGAAAGCTTATGATACCATCTACATGTTTTGTTAGTCTATAAAGTGCTACCAGACCATTCGTTGTTTTTTAAGTTTATCCTGTACAGACTAACTCGGCTACCCCCTGAAGCTTTTAAGCAGCCCAAGATGACCTTAAGTGTTGGAACTGACGGTTATTGTACCTTAGGTAAGTACAATTTAATTACTCAAATGGTAATTCAATGAGAACATAATGGTTGAATGTCCACATTTCTGAGGACTACTATTGGAATTGTTTTGAGGTTTAGTTTTAATCAATACAATTATCAATTTTAGACCAAATCTAATATTTCATTTCACATGGCAACCTTTTATTGCTTTCTCATACCATTCTTGTTGTTCTTTCCTTCTTCCCTTTTTTCAGGCTTAGCCATACAACATATTGAATGAAGTTATTTTATATAGGGTAAAAGAAACTGACAATGCAATGGGATTTTTAATTATAAGTGTCAGCATCTCTGTAAAGTCTCATTCAAACATACAGTTTCCAGATGTATAGTGTTCTTTATTGCCGCATGTGGGCACTGGTTACTGTTACATCAAATGAGTCATCAACACAACTTTCCTGCAGCAGTCTCCCATCCAGATACTGACTAGACCCAATCTGGGAAAGACGGTCATCTACGAAGATCAAAGCCTTAAATGGCATGACTTTAAAATACATACAAATGGCACATGAGCAACTGAAAGTAGATATCAGTAACAGGAATGTTAAATATCAGTTAATTGAATAGTCGAGTAAACTCATGAAATTGTATTGTTTAGTCCACTATTCTATAGTCCTCGGGGGCAGAGCTGGCAGCCACTGTATCAGAGACAGCAGCGTGGGGTGTCAGGTGGGAGCTGCTCTGTGAGAGGAGCCAGTTTAGAAACCAACTCCCCTCACGGACCAGCTACTTGTCCTGTGCTGCTGCTGCTTCTGAGAAAGAGGCAGCAGTGAGGTGTGGCATCAGTCCCTGTCTGGGGCGGGAGGTCTGGCGGTGCAAGCCAGGACTGAGCTGGGCTGTTTGCCCACCCAGCTCCCAATACACTTTAAATGCAGAGCCGCAGCAGGGATAGGTCCCAGACCTGTCGCAAACTGGGACTGAGCCAGGCTGCTAGCAAGCCTGCTAAAAAAGTCTACTGACAGGGAGGGGAGGGAAATGCATGTAGTCTATAGCATTAACCTATACGCTTTTGCTTATCAGTTCAACAGTTAATTGACTATACTATTATATCCCTAGTCAGTAACTCTAGTAATAAGTACAGTCTTACTAGTCCAGGTCTGTATGACAAAAGTTTTATGGGCCAGCAACCCTCCCTGCTGTAAACTCATCTTACACCAGAAAACAAGGCATTGCTGTACTAACATTCACTTTTAGCTGGTATAATTAATTTCTAGCACTTCTGCCATTGTAGAAATATTACAATTAATAAATCCCCTAACCAACATTGCTATACTGGCAGAAGTTTCTAGAGTAGGTCTAGCCTTTGTCAATCAAGCAACTTCTCTAAGGAGAAGCATAGTCTTGTGGCTGAGGATCAGGAATGGGAATTCAAGTGTCATAGTTTCCATTCCCAAGTAATTTAATCTCTGTTCCTCCATTCCCTATCTGTAAAAAAAAAAAAAAAAAAAAAAGTGTCATTCTTCTTTTCTCCCACTGTTTGTCTACTTAGATAAGTAACTCCCAAGAGCAGGGACTGTTTGTGATGTGTGTGTCAGGTCCTGTAGCTGCTACTGTAAAACAACAAAGGCTTTACTGTTGCTGATAACCCTCATTAAGGTAGTTTTTCCCCTATTATTTTTATTGAATATTCCTATTTTCTTATTTGGGGTAATAATATGCATGTGTATGCATTCATGCACATAAATTCCATGGCCTTGTACCTGGATACCAAGCTTATTCATTATTGTTTGGGGAAAAGAAATGTGTGTCATCTTCTCCAGGCCCTGATGTACAACACCGATATATCTGAGGCATGTTGACAAATTTCCTGAGGTTGCCTGACTCATGTGAACAAGATTGCCTGTCACTATTTGAAATGCTCCAGTGACTACAACAAGCTGTGCTGCCTAAGTTTTTCTTTTATTGGAATGACAGAGCAGGGCCACCTTTGCTGTTAGATTCTAGTTTCCCAGCTACGACATCAAACAAAACTAAGATGGCCCTGTTACCCAGACACAGTACCATTGTTCATCTATCACAACTGAGTTAGGTAACAAGCATTTAGTAAAGTATTCTCTCATTCTTTTAATACTCTTTAGCATAACTGATGAAGAGACAGTGAATAACTGATCAGATTATTCAACTGTTTTAACAGTCCTACTCCTACAATTCATTTCCTAAAGAGAAATGGTTCTTTGTGTTCAATTTTAACAGTTGGACTATTCCATATTTAAAGCCACCCTGAGGGACAAATGATTACTGGAATAAAAGTTTATATCATATCTCATTACTTTACAACATTGTACATATTGGTCTGTGTTCATGTTACAGGAATCATCCAGAATTCATTAAACAGAACTACCTACCTCCAAGTTCGATACTGTAGGCAAAGAAGGAGGACACCTGAGTAAATACTCAATATAAATTCACAGACCAAAAACTACATTAAGATGCATTTAAAACAGTGTAAAACAATCATCATGAAATAACCATAGTATGATTAAAGGGCATTTTAGAGTTTGTAGGGCCAGATTTTTAAAGAGATTTTTCTCGTTTTTATCATCATCAGGGAAGAATGAAATTGTTTGGGTGCCTTCATGTTTCTCTCTTACACTTAAGGTTGTCCTAAAACATTTGGATTTTTCTTAACTCTGAGTTTCCTAGATTTAAAATGGTTAGTTTTGAGATAATTGCAACATCTTTGTAACTGGAATTTCCATGGAAACTCAAAAATGCTAGCATGTGATATTTGAAGACCTGTAGTATCAACCATAAATCTTTAAGCTATTTTAACATTCAAGGGAACATTTCATTAATACACTACAGAAATATAGCTAGTGCACAGCCAGCCAGAATAGATTTAACAACTGCTTTGCACTGTTTGGTCACCAAAAAAACACCTGACATGCTGGTGAGTCTGATCCTTGATCTGCAGTTGACATATTGTCTTCGAGTGGCCCTCCATCTGGTGGCGAACAACCTGCTGCTGCAGCCCACTGGGGTTCAACCTGTGGCCCGCACACCCCTCTCTGCCTTTCCCCATGCATCTCACACACACTGGGGCAGTGCACTTCCTACTCCTCCCCCACCCTCCCAGCACTTCGAGTGCCATGAATCTCCTGCTTTGTGCTCCAACCCTGCTACTCCCCCTCCCTCCCAGAGCTAGAACAGCTGATTCTTGGCATTTCAGAATCAACAGATTTGTAGTGCTCCAAAAGTAGTGGGAGGGGGAGGAGTAGAAAAGATGGTGTTTCAGGGTCCCAGTGCATGAGAAGTGCGTGGAGGGGAACAAAGGGTCCATGGGCCACAAGCGGAACCCCAGTGGGCTTTAAGCAGCTCACAGCTGCTAGTTGTCCACAACTGCTTTAAGCAATAATGCATGCAGACATGGAATCTATAAAAAACAATGACAGTTTAGCCAAGTAATCAATCAATCGAGAATGCTTGACATCTCAAACAACTTTGTTATTATACCAACAACTCCTGCATGCAAATTACCTGTAGTGGAAAGGTGACAATTGAGTTATTTTGGTGTCTTGGACATCCTTTCAGCTTTGCCTTGGAGAAAAAGGTGCATTCTTAATTCAAGTTACAATCCTGTGAAGATGGCAGTTTGTAGTTTTTACAGAAGTCAGTAGTAAAGTTGAGGAAGAAAATAGTCTGACAACTTGCTAACATCTATGAACTGCTTTGGCTTTGCTTTACTTCAGGTTAAGAAAAAAAGGTGTCTTAACTAATGAAAACAGTCTAAGAGTTACCTCTAAGACTGTTGACCTTAAACAATCACTGCAATTAGATAATTTAATTTATCAACAAAAGTAACTACAAATTGGTTTCTTCAAATGTAGCCAATGTAGAAAAGTTCACTTAATTTTAACTGTATGAACAGTTTGGAAAGTCTGTTTTATTCTATTGTAAAGATCACTGATGAAAAAGAAAACTGACAAGTGTTAATTAAAAGCGGATCTTTTAAGAAAACGCAAATTATAACAAAATTTCTTTGAATTTTCTGAGAATTTAAATCCGTTCCAAAGATTAGGTGGTGGTATTTTGGGGAAAATACACTGTATTTTTATACCAAAAAATAGAGGTTAAACTCTGTGCTTTACTGTGCTTTAGCTGCAAAATGGAACTCAGACTTAAGCCTGGAGTAGTGAGCAGTGCCTGCTAACATAGATCTTCAGGCACTAGACATATTATTACTAAGTTTAATAATACAAAACACATTTTGAATCATAATTCCTTTTCTTTCTTCAACCCTGGAGTAAAGGTTCCTGATGTCTTCACAGAAGGAACAAATGTTTGCACACCCAAGTGCAATGATTGCACATGTAAATATCTATTTATGTACTCAGCTGGATATTTTGTGCATGCTATCACTAAATTTGCATGAGCAATCACAGCAATAATTTATCCAAACGCAGGTGCACTGGACAGAGCTTCAGTCTTCTCTTTAAAAAACTGTCTTTTAAGGGCCAAGATAGATCCCCCCATTTTAAAATAAAGATGATCTTGTGGATCATCTCCCCCCATCCCATCCATGATTGTATGGACCATTTTCATCTTATTTTGAATTAAATGAAGAAATCTTCCCCTCATATTCATAATCACATAACACAAATGTGGCAAATACAACAATTTTTAATGTGATGATAATTTTAAGAAAGCACTGAATATATTCTAGCTGCATTTTAATCTGTATTAGCACCCAGAGCCACATGACCAGCCAACTCTCCATGAATTATGAAGGACATCTGGGGAAATTCAGTGAGGGCTTGTTTACATAGAGAAATTGACTATAATAAGTATTGTGGAATACTTCTAGCTGAGTTACTTATTACAGGATAACTCCCCCTGTGTTTGCTATTCTGCACAAAACTAATTTTATTCCAGAATAATTAGTGCCCATCTAAAGAGAGTCCGTTTTTCAGTATAAAGTCACTTTTGTTCTGAAATTGTGTTCATGAGGGGAGCTATTTTGGAATTGCATTTCCAGCCACCTTCTCCAGGCAAACTATCAAATGCAATATGACACCAGTTTTTAACAAGGGGTCCCAGGCCCCTTGGAGGGGGTCCCAAGCATGTTTCAGGGGATCTGCCAAAATAAACCAAAGAGCAGGGCTAATATTAGAGTAATTGGGGCTCAAGGCAGAAAGCTAAAGCCCAAACCCTCCCACCTGGGGCTGAAGTTGAATCCAAAGTAACTTATCTTTATGGGGCCCGCATTGTGTGGAGCAACTGCCCTGCTATCTACCACCTAATGCTGGATATGCAGCAAAAGAGTAGTTGTGTCACAGGCAGGCTGTGGAGCTTTTACAGCATGTGGAGGAGAGAGAGGTTAAAAAAAAAGGTTGAAAACCCCTGCAATATGAGTATGTAACAAACATCTCTCTCCTTTTTTAAAAAGTGGAATTTAAAAAAAAGCAGCCTGATGGTGGAGCTGGTCAGGTAAAGAGACACTTTTCTTGTGATATTTCTGTGGTGGACAAGGTCACTCTCTAAGGG
This sequence comes from Pelodiscus sinensis, assembly GCF_052426305.1. Lineage (NCBI taxonomy): Eukaryota > Metazoa > Chordata > Testudines > Trionychidae > Pelodiscus > Pelodiscus sinensis. The sequence continues at coordinate 67,589,714 of NC_143052.1, read as the reverse complement.
CTCGTCTAGACTACATTCCTCTGTCGCAAGAAGAATGTAAATTAGCTCCATTGAAAGTGCAAATGAAGCACGGATTTAAATATCCTGTGCTTCATTTGCATATTCGCTTCTGATCGGTTTCGAAAAAGGGTTTTTCAAACGTGAAACCACAGTCTAGATGCGGTTCTTTTGGGAAAAACCCTTTTTGAAAGAGTCCATACTCATTTTTTCTAAAAAGGTTTTTTTTCCCCCCCAAAAGAACTGCGTCTGGACTGCAGTTTCACTTTCGAAAAACCCTTTTTTGAAACAGCAATCAGACATGAATATGCAAATGAAGTGCAAGATATTTAAATCCACACTTCATTTGCGCTTTTTGATCGGGCTCGTTTACATTCCTTTTTTGACAGAGAAATGTAGTCTAGATGAGCCTAACGAGAGTGATTCACTTGCATCACACTTGAACAGCCATGAGCAGCTACTGGAATAGAAGCGTTTTAATATCTGGCTGCCCCAAAATTCCTGTTAATGTCTCCAATAGTGAATGCCATTGAATAAAATGTACTTCCAAGTTGGGGTGCACATTATGAAATGGGAAATAAATGTGTACTAAAAAAATTCTAATGCACACCAGCAGGGCCCATACAGGCCAGTTGGTGCATGACAGTAATTTACACCCCTTTGGTGCAGACTAAAGCATCACATAGAAAAGCTCTAAGTCAGTATAAAGAACAATCACTATACAAATACAATTAGAGCAAAATAATAAAAAAAATGCAACATTTAGTGATTTAATTTGTCATTTGAAAAAATATATGATATTAAAAAATCTCGGAGAGAGAAAAAAATTAACAAGAGGATTTCAAAATTCTTTCAGTGCTCAACTTCACTAACTTATAGTTCAATACTCAAAAATAGCTAAATACAACAGAAATAAGGAAATTATAATCCTTAACCATAAGTCTTATAGTCCCCCTAACAGGGTGCAAACGTTTAAAAAGCATGTTTTGCCCCAAACCATCTTCACATTCATGCCAGTTGAATTCAACTATATTTAAAATTTCAAATGTGGAAAATTAAGTAAAGCTCTTCCTCTGAGTAATCAATCCTTTCTTTCTGACAACATCAAACACTATTATAAATCAAACACTTGACAGGTTTAAGCTTTCCAGGAACTGCTGATGTTTCTCTTTCCCTATAGCTCTTTTTCCCAAAACAAAAAGCAAACACAACCCAAGAGAAGGCATCTTCAAAATAAGTTAACTTTTATATGAACAGGCCTATAAGGACAAATCGCATATTGTGGATAGTCAGATAAGTATAATTAGCTATTATATTTTTTTACAGCCAATGTAAAAAGGACTAATATTCACTCTCAACTTTAACAGTAAAAAATTATTACAGAGATGTTATAAACTTAAAAAAGCAACAAATAGTCTGGTAGCACTTTAAAGACTAACAAAACATGTAGATGGTATCATGAACTTTCGTGGACACAGCCTACTTCTTCAGATGACCAGAGTGTTGGGTATCCAGGACCAAAATAAATGGGGGGGGAGGGGGGAAGAGAACGGGAGAAAGAAAAAATGTTATAGTTATCCACAAACCAAACATTACAAAATCCAAATATTCAATCTAATTTACACTTAAAATAAATCCACGCTCTTACCACCCACTAAGGTATTAAAGCATTTTACTGTTTGTAGACTGAGATTAAAGTAATACATCCTTAAAAATCAGTGGTAGGGTTTGTCCCTTCAGTTGTTTTCCCTTTCAGTTGCATCACTGAACTGGATTGTCTACAGAAGACGCCTCTATTAATGAGTGATCTTGCAAGGGAACCATCACTGTCATCTAAACATATTCAACCCCACGCCAAGCCTTCCAGCAGCTCTTCAGTATCAGCTTAATTCCAGAACAGACTCTTTTCAACTTCAACATCCCAAAAGTGGCAAAGAACTAGCAGTCAATGATTGGGTCATTACAGTAACTGAATGGCGAAGAGTTTAATCAGGTAAGAAAGTTGCAATCCTTCTTTAAACACTAACAACATCTTCTGTTTAATACAAATAAGCAATTAAAAATTATTGAAACAATTCAACCTGGATATATTCTTCCTAAACTTCTAACATACTAATATTCAAACTATTCAAATCTTGTTGAGAAAGGAGTAACATTTAGCATAATTTTAAACACATTGTACAAGCTCAACACTTTTTCTACAAACAGTCAATGAAAAAGGAGGACTGATACTGTATTTGCCATAAATGTGTTGAAATATGCATCGATCACAGAATAGTCCTTGATCTGAAGATAGGATTAGTTTTACCCAAGGATAGAACTCTGTAGAGAAAGACCCAATTTACAAAAGTAATTTGAAAGTGGCTTTTTGCAATTTCATGTGCTTGACAAATTACAGGCTGAAGACACTTCTGTTGCAATTTCAATGAAAATATGTCTTGATTTAATTAACAAAACACTGGAACCACACAAAACACTCCAGATATATGATTGAGCCAGCAGAACTGATTTAAAAAATAACTGTCATAGCATGAGCTCATGTGAAGATCCTTGTATGAGGAAGAATGAGCTTAATCCTAGCTGATGAAACTAACATGAGTTTCTTCATTCTCTACCTTTTAACATCAACAATTCAGATTTGTATCCCAAATATATATATTTGCAAAGGGTTTTTTTTCCCCAATAGTTCATTATGTCCGAGTGTTGACAGTTTGTAGAAGCCAGGATATATTGATTTCCCAATTTTATACAATTCTGAACACTGCATTCCTTCTAGCTGGCTCAGCAAGAATGAAACATGTTTGTGCACACTCATATTGCTTTGGTTTAAAAATCTGTACTAAGGTTAGGTATTACAAAAGCAAGTAACTCGGTAAAAGTTACTGAACTATCTAAGGGCAGGGTGAAGATTGGTAAACCTACCCATCAAAATGAGGAACTGTATTTTTACATTTTAATGAACAGAAAGGCAAGCATTTAATTTGGAAAGTATGTACCTCTTTAGGTTTGAAAAATACGCACACAAGTTGAATCACACAATGTCTTTTTCTTAAAAAAACACTGTCTTTGTGCATTTGGGAGAGATGGGAGCCTGTTTCATTGAGCTTTTTCACAAGTTGAGGGGAGGGACTGGGGAGAAAAGAAATCACAATACTGAATTTTACACTTTTTGTACATTTTGGTGTGGAGAGGGATCAGTCCTCATCATATAGAATGCATGAGATAATGGTGAGGAACTGAGCAAAGTTCCTAATAAAATTTCACAATTTGTGTATGGTTTAGCAATAATCCCTATATAAACATTACTTTAACATAGGTTATTTGTCTAAATATTATAGAAATATATTGTGCAAGCCTTCTCAGTGAAGCAAGATATTTTGCTCTAAAACATACTATGGCAGAACTTATTTAAAGTAACTTGACACTTTTAACTCATGTAATATACTAGACCAAAAAAAAGTATTCAATTTTGTTACATAAAAAGAATTACCCAAAAACTCAGTGCCTAAAGGGGGACAAAAGTATCATGATGCGCCAAAGCAATTTCCTGTAAAAGAGGAAATTAAAGACTGTGGAGATGCTGAGTTCTGTATCCTTGATTTTTGCTGAATGGATTTCTTAGTTATTAACTGATGAAAGATAACACACTGACGGTATTAAAAACAAAACCTATATTGATTCAATCCACCCTTCGCTGTGTTTGTGTAGAAGAGGTGTGAAAAGTTTAACCAAGTCTCAAGTCATTTCAATGATTTATTTTACATACTGAAGTCTTTGTGTATCAATTCAAGTATTTGCTTTGGACAGTACCATCATCATTAATAATACAGTAGTAAGTTTCTCCAAAGTAGGAGGGGGAAAATGTTTCCCTTTGCCTACTCACTATCAACAATGGGCTCGAGATGATGAACAGTACACTCTTCTCTGGAGAAATCAGATTTTTCCATTGCCTTTCATTACCCACTCAAAACAAAATTTAAATGACTTGGAAACAGCCATTAGCTATGCACAATTTTCTACTAATTTTCCCATATCACCCACAAAACTAAGTTTGTGTGTCCCTAAATAAGATTTAAACAAACACACCAAATTGGTTTTGAGGTTTATTTTATAATATAATATGTACAATAGTTGTGAAATAACAATGAATATATTGGATCAGTTATGTTAAATACCGCAAGACTTAAAGTCAGACAGCATGGCATGGTATAAACTCACACTCCCTTTTTCATATACAAAGAATGTTTTATTGAGATCATTGTGACTACTATATCCAAGTAGTTTTGTATCTGCTTTTACGTGTCCCAAAGAGTCTGGCATAGAAACAGTTTAAATAGGAGTCTACTGATCAGTTAATATACTATTAGAAAAGATGATAAACATTATTGGTAAAGATAAACTTTGCAAGAAATTAATTGTAAAATTACACCAGGCGCAGAACTGATCATACCTACAAGAAGTAGTGGTTATTTAGAAAACAGTTTTCAAAAAGAGCTCAGCTTGAGTTTATTAATTTGGTCAAATTGACTTGTATGAACAGTCAAGTTTATTCAAATATTGAAAATATGCTATCCTTTTAGTATTCACAAATAATTGCTTATGTATACAGGGTATATATGTGTATGCATGTAAGGGAAGAGATGTTAAATGTAAAAAATATACTGTTCATCCGTTCCTAAATTACACAAAAAAAATCAGTATCTGGACATGAAACTGTGCAAGTCAAAAACGTCCATTTCAAATCTACATTCAAACAGCAACAAATATTTTTGTAAACATTTGAGAAGGAAAACCCCTGTTCATTTACAAAACATTCCTCTTCTGGAAATGGAAATGTCCCTCTTCCATGGAAATGATGTACAGGTTGCCTATGCTGAATCTGATCAAACCTAAGAATCACCAAAGCTTAAAATTATAAAAGTCAAAACTCAGCAGATGCATCATTTCCAAATCATTCACCTTTTAACTATTAGCCATTTCCAGTTCATCACCAAAAAAAGAAATGCACTTTGCTACAAAAATAGTAAGGAATGTTATTGAAAACAAAAGGCTATTGTGGTAGAAGTTACTACAAAAATAAGTAGGTCAGGTTATGTTGTAAAGCTTTAATGCAGGAGCATTACAGTACAGAATTTCTTTCCAAAACCTTAAAGCTTAATCAAACACCAAATTCTAAACATCCACCCCTCAAGTGCTTGAAAAAAGAGCTGCAATAAAGAGTCTCTTCAAGAATTTAACCAGAAGTAATTATGTAGGTGTCAATCTATGGGCACTGTGTGTCTCAGCCATCTGTTGTGAGTTATCTCTTGTTCCATTGGCAGCAGTTACAGGCATAGAGATATTTTGATATGTTGATGCAGAAGGACTCATCACAGTAACACTTTCATCTTCTCTAGTGTCTGAATCTGGGGTTGTCACAGCACTGTTCTCCATCCCTAGGACCTCACAAACTGCTTGAGGCAATTCCTATGAGGAGGAAACATTTATCATTGTATATCTTATTCTACTAAACATATTAAATAGAAGAGAGTTAATTGGAACACATTAACAAACATATTACTCTTAAATTCCTGAAAGCATTTATAAGAATAAAGTCTAATCTGTAGTGAAAATATGTTTAATATTAATATTGCATAAAGATTGATTATTTTCAAGAAAATGTCCAGCTGCTATCTTTGCTGCCTGAAAAAATAAACTGTATTCATGTAATTATTATCTGATTAACAATGTTATTCATCTGTCCTATGAAACCAAATGAAGTCTATGTGCTTTTTGTCCAATAGGCAGTAGTGTTACTCCGACTCCACCCTCAACTTCCCACATATCAAACGTGAACTCACCTGTATATCAGCTAATCTGATCTGAACACATCAAAATAACCTATCCAAGAGCAAAATTCCAGCTTTCTTCACACAGTAATATACTTCTGATACCAAATGTTCAACTCTGACTATAGAGGTATATGAGGCTTTTGTAAAATATCTAATCAAAGGCTGACTACATATTCCCATCACATCTAAAAACTGAACTATTTCAAAAGGAATTATTTCAAGAGCTCTATATTTATTTTATTATGGACAACTATGTATTTTTTACTGTATCAAATACTCATATAACTTTAAAATAACTTTACCTTGCAATTCATCATCTGCACAGAAATTGCTTCCGCTTTACAGAGTATATCTTCCACATCAATTTTCATAGACAGTTCATTGATGTGCTAAAAATATGTTTATAAAAAACAGAAATGGCAAATAGCAGATTAGAAAAAAATACGCTGTTGTGTTAAAATAATATTCTCCTCTGTTGTAAATGCCACATTGAGATTAAGGCTTCAAACTTGAAAAAAAAGCTTAAATCGCTTCACATCCATTGATAAATGGGAACTGAATGTGCTCAGCATCTCAAAGCAACTGGTCAGCATTTATAGGATTCTTAAGATGAGTCCTTATCAATGTTCCTTGCTGTAGTGTAATATACAAACGCATCTCACATCAGGCAATTCCTAATTCCAAGAGCTCAAGAGGTAACACTACATACATTTAGAGAAGATGAAGTAACAATGATTTAGATTTATGCAATTTACTAAGTGGTTCAAAGAGAGTTAAATACTAATATTCTATCTACTAAAGTGAAAATATTGACACTTATTAACCCAAGTGTTTAACCTTTAACAGGTGGGAAATGACTGGTCCATGATTACAATTATTGGGTTACCTTGCCCCTTAAAGAATTCTGGAATGAATTAACTATAACCACTCAGGAGGACACACACTATACATTCATGTCCTTTTTTTCCCAAATGTAAAACCAGAAAAGAATCCATTCGAAGGATTAATTTACACTTAAAATTAAGAACCGTATCAGATACCTTTAGTATTTCATTAAAACCATAATGCTTGTCCATTATTTGCTGCTTTTCAGATTCCAGGATAGCACAACAGATGAGAAGATGAAAATTCTGGCAAGGCAACTCTGTCCACATTACCTGTTAAAGTATTAAAACGGCTTTTGAAATTGGAAATGAAAATTGATGGCTTTCTTCTGAAGACCAAAAAAAGACAATGAAGTACAACTTTATACACTGAGGGTACATCTACACTACAAGGCTATTTCAAAATAAGTTATTCCAGAATAACTCTTAAAGTAACTATTTTGAAATAGAACGTCCACACTACAGGGAAGCCTCAAAATTAGTCCAAGGCAAACTCCCCTAATGTGGATGGGATGCAGTACCTCAATTTGGAAGCACTGGGGAGTAATTACTTTGAATAGCCTTGAGGAGGAGCTATTTCGAAATAGCAGCAATGGAGCATCCACATTACTGCTATTTTGAAATAGTAACTCTGAAATGAAGCCAGTGGAGGTGGAGGGGAAACAGCATTTGGAAAAAAAGACTAAAAAAGGGGTGGGAGGTACAGCCCTGCAGCAGTGCTGCCTTTGAAGTTGGAGAGTGGTGGCCCCTGACCAGGCACCCAGCTCTGAAGAAAGTAGCACCAACAGCAGCAGCATAGAAGGGTGGCAATGCCATGTCATCTGTAGGGCTCTATACCCTAATTTTTTTGTTTTGTTTTATTCTCCCTACCCTTTTCGCTAGCTTTGTACTCTGGAGTGCTGCCCTGCCCTGGTTATGGCCTTGTAGTTATACCAAATTAGTTATTTTAAAAAATTGAAGGTGTAATGGTTGATTGTATATATTGTTTCAGCAAATTTTTCTTAAAGCCACAGTACATATGTTTGCTTTCCTAATTACTACTATTTAAAAAGGTCCATTATTACTTTTCCAAAATTTTGCATGTCCCCTCCATACCTGTCTGAGAGACTCACTGCTTTGTCCTCAAAAAGAAGCAGCTGCTGTACTGAGGGAGAAGTGCCCATCCCCAAGCCAGGCAGCTCTGAGTCCCTGAAGCTCTGAGTCCCTGGCTGGCGGGGCTTATTAAGCAGCTGTGGGGTCATGCTACCACACAGCTTAGTGGGAACCCTAGCCACAGGACTACTTATTGTTTTTCCAGGGAAGTGCATGGCAGTAATGTTACATACCACCAGATGGAAAAGGAAGTGAAAATCACCAACAAAAATTGATCATACACAAATACTATCAAAATGCAGAACCTCAAAAAATTTGAGAACAAGACTTCCCCCAGCACCACCTTATGCCTTTTCAGACACAATCATAGTAGGGGGTTACGTGTGCCCACTGCTATCCCACTGAATATGAAAATCTGTAATAAGTTATAAGACAAAAGTCCCAATTCACCATCATTCAAGTCTTATGTTGTTTGTGTTGCACTAGCTTAAAACTGGTTGAACACACTAACAAAGAAAGCCCTTGCATATTTTTAGCATATATTGCATATACCCCATGACAACAGTCCAACTTGCTAAATCACAATTCTGTCTGAAAATATTGGATTTACTGTAGACAAGTAACCCTTACTTTTACTGTATCTGAAAGAGGATTGACTTAAGAAATTGGGTATTTTTTCTGTTTACATTGTACATTTGACAGCACTCTATTTTTGTATTGGTAGAATGACTTGGGTATAAAATTGGAGTGATGTAGTGGTGAATCAGACCCTAACTTTCTAAAAGAATGGCATTAATCTTCAGATGGAGGAAATGTTGGCATAAACGCCACAATTTGATTAGATGTTAAATGGGTTTTTTGAACATTTTTAAAAGCCAACAAAGCATGTGATTTGTAGTATCACTTCTCCTGGCAATGAAACTGAAAAATAATGTTTGTATTCCATTTTTTAAGATGCACTCAGGAGAACCAGCACATTTTAGTAGGATTCTACAAACACCTTTGATATCTTTATTCATTAGTTGAAAGGGGTAAGAATAGCAAAAAACAATCACTACAGAAAATTAAATTGCACACACACACACACACACACACACACACACACACACACAGTTAAATGGGATTTTATATCCCTAATCTAAATATTTAGTGTATGTGTCTGTGTGTAAAAATGTGAAGTTTAACCAATTAAGGGACTGAAGCACCTCCCCACCCGCCCGGGCTGGATTGGCTCCGCTGCACCAACCCGGACAGAGCATTTTTACAGTGTAAATTTAAAAAGTCTTCTTATAGGTAAGAAAGGCACAATTTATCTACAAAAACTGTACTAGTATGTCCCCACTGTGTCATCACCGGTCTTTTTTTGAAATCAACCACCTTCCAAAGACAAGTGGAATTAAATTTAGATTAAGTATCTAATTGTTTTCTTACCTCCCATAATCGAAGAATATCTTGAAAGCTAAATTCTCTTTTAAATCGGATCAGAAGCCATCGGAAGCAAAAATAAAGGTATCCCGAGTCTTGAGATTCTAACAAAAGAATGACACATTTCTTCCGAATATAAAACAAAGGAAATATGCATTTTATAGGGCTGTTATCCTGCCATTAATTTATTAAAACTAAGTCTCCATTAAACTTAGTGGGAAGTTCTGCTTAAATATCAATTACATGACACAGCAATTTTGCTATTCATGAAAACCAATTAAAATCTGTTAAATGTTTTTAATTTGAATATTTATTGTTCATGTAGGACAACAGCATACATAATGACACATTATAAAGATTTTGCACTCTAGGGCACAAAGAAATACAACAGTAAGTTTCTTTTCTTTCAAAGACATTGTACTATGGCCAAATTACAAGAATAAAGCAGTCCTGAATTAAAAATATAACAGATTTATGTTGGTAAAGTGTTTAAAGGACTTTAGAATGTCTAGGCATATACTACTCTAAAAACAACAAGTTGTTTGAGATGTTATACATACCTAAGTAACTGCAAAACCCACTGTCTAGCAAGCGAAGCAAAGTACTCAGTTGAATTAATTGTGTCTTCATACCCTGCATTTGTTCCTCAAAATTCTCATGCTTGATGGGAAATAAATATTAGCACTCTGTCAGGTATTGATACTGATAAATAGTACACTAGATTAAAAATGGTTATAATTCACAAAAAAACTACAAGTTTACACATAAGTTAGAATAATTGCTCTAATAACAGAAGGTTACTGTTAACTATTTCATACAGTAAGGCTACGTCTACACTGGCCCCTTCTTCGGAAGGGGCATGCTAATTTTGAACTTGGGAATAGGGAAATCCGCAGGGGATTTAAATATCCCCCGCGGGATTTAAATAAACATGGCCGCCGCTTTTTTTCCGGCTTGGGGAAAAGCCGGAAAAAAGCATCTAGACTGGCGCGATCCTCCGGAATAAAGCCCTTTTCCGGAGGATCTCTTATTCTTTGAAGTAGGAATAAGAGATCCTCCGGAAAAGGGCTTTATTCCGGAGGATCGCGCCAGTCTAGACGCTTTTTTCCGGCTTTTCCCCAAGCCGGAAAAACAGCGGCGGCCATGTTTATTTAAATCCCCCGCGGATTTCCCTATTCCCAAGTTCAAAATTAGCATGCCCCTTCCGAAGAAGGGGCCAGTGTAGACGTAGCCTAAGTGTTTAAAAGAACAGAGCCAAGGTCTGGTAAATTTTTGCCCTCAATTGGAAGCTTAAGCAATAAATAAGCTGTCTCTCTGGCTCAGGGATATTTGTACTTAATCTTCCACAGACATACTTACTCTGCAACTTGGATACAAGATTTACAGCGAATAAATTCCTCTGTCTCCAAATAGGAGCTAGAGAGTTTAAGGCAGAAATCATCATTTTAATAATTTTCTATACCCCGTCAGAGGACAATTGAGGGCATTTTATGCTAAACCATTGTGTTCATTTCACAACATTCCATATGCAAAGTTGTTCTTGGAAAAGAGCATTTGCTTAAATGAATAACACTATAATTTGGGGGAAAAAAAGTATATTACCCCTACAAGAGCTCAGGCATACACAAATTCATTTTTCCAGTGTATCATACAGGCAGTATTTCATATATGTTGTAACAGTCATACTTTATGGACTAGACTCACTGTTGTGCCCAATCCAGCAGGACAGAAAAGGACTTTACTCATCTTGTGCACTAATATGGTTCTTTGAGAACCCTAACCCTATGCAAGTTCCACTGTAAAGATGTTTGCATGTCTGCACTTCTAATCATTGAGTTCTGGTAAGTGTCTGTTCGGCTCATCCATGCACTGTGCCACCCTCTCTTATGCTCTGTCATAAGGCTAATCAGTGTTGTGCAGGTGAACCATCCTCAGTTTCTCTTCTAACGCAGAATCAAAGATGAGCACTCCAAAGCAGAGAGGAGGCGAATAGGTAGTGGAGCACCCATAGGAACACACGTCAAAGAATCATAATTACTGAACAAGGCACACTTCTTTTTCCCTTTGAATAGTGTCCCTACAGGTGACTGCTTCCTTCACCAAACTCCCTCCGAGACCCCTCTCTCCCTCCTGCACCCCAATCTCTTACCCCAAGCTCCATTCTGCACCCAACCTCCATTCCAGACCCCACATCCCTCATTAAGATCATGGAAGAGTGCAGCCCTCAACCACTTTCCAAAATCTTGGAGTGGCCTCCCATCAACAATTTAGATATTGGCATAGAAAGTATGCTTATTAAGTTTGCAGATTATACCAAGCTGGGAGGGGTTGCGACTAATCTGCAAGATAGGGTCATAATTCAAAATGATCTGGACAAATTGGAGAAATGGTCTGATGTAAACAGGATGAAGTTTAATAACGACAAATGTAAAGTGCTCCACTTAGGAAGGAACAATCAGTTTCACACATACAGAATGGGAAGCGACTGTCTAAGAAGGAGTACAGCAGAAAGGGATCTAGGGGTTATAGTGGACCACAAGCTGAATATGAGTCAGCAGAGTGATGCTGTTGCAAAGAAAGCAAACATGATTCTGGGATGTATTAACAGGTGAGTTATGAGCAAGATACGAGAAGTCATTATTCCGCTCTACTCTGCGCTGGATAGGCCTCACTTGGAATATTGAGTCCAGTTCTGGGCACCACATTTCAAGAAAGATGTGGAAAAATTGGATAGGGTCCAAAGAAAAGCAAAGAGAATAATTAAAGGTCTAAAAAACATGACCTATGAGGGAAGGCTGAAAGAATTGGGTTTGTTTAGTTTAGAAAAGAGAAGACTGAGAGGGAACATGATAGTCGTTTTCAGGTATCTAAAAGGGTGTCATAAGGAGGAGAAAGAAAACTTGTTCATCTTTGCCTCTGAGGATAGAACAAGCAGCAATGGGCTTAAACTGAAGCAAGGGAGGTTTAGGTTGGACATTAGGAAAAAGTTCTTAACTGTCAAGGTAGTCAAACACTGGAATAAATTGCCCAGAGGTGGAATCCCCGTCTCTGGAGATATTTAAAAGTAGGTTAGATAAATGTCTATCAGGGATGGTCTAGACAATATTTGGTCCTGCCACGGGGGCAGGCGACTGGACACGATGACCTCTCGAGGTCCCTTCCAGTCCTAGTATTCTATGATTCTATGATCAAAAATTATTGCCCACCGCTGCTGTGTTTGTTCATGTCCATTCCATTAGAGGTGACTCCCAAGCAGGACCACTGGAGGTAGGTAGGAGTTCATGGACATGCAGACTGCAACACAACTCTGCTGAACCCAAGTCCATGTGGCCTGCTGGCTAACAGCACTATTACAGACATTCATGATGTATTAAGACCACATAGCAGCCCTGCATATGTCCTGAATTGGGACACGTGCAAGGAAGGCCACCAAGGATGCTTGTGCTCTGGTCAAGTGGACCTTCACAATAGGCAGCAGCAGGACCTGAGCCAGCTTGTAACCGGTACGGATGCAGGAGGTAATGCAGTGCAAGATCCTCTGAGTGGATGCCAGAAGGCCCTGCATTCTTTCCACTGTCACTACAAAGAGCTGAGTCAACCTGTGGAAAGGTGGAGTGTGCTTCAAATACAATGCCTGTGCATACCGAATATCTGAACTATGTAGCTACTTTCCATCACTGGATGAGTGTGGCTCTGGGTTGACATGCAAGGGGGACACCACCTTCAACAGGAAAGCCGGATGGGGTCACAGTTGGATCTCATCCTTGCAGAAGACCATATACAGAGGCTTTGACATGAGAGCTTTTATTTTGGGGAATTTCCTTACTTAGGTAATGGGACAGAAGAAAAGCAACTGTCCACAACAAATGAAACAGGAAGTATGAAGCCATAGGCTCAAATGACAGCATTGTGAGCCTAGTAAGGGTCAAGTTTGAGGACACACTGGAGAACCAGGTCTCTGGCCTCCAGTAAGAGTACTCCAGGCCCCTTTCAAGTTCCTTTCATTGCATGCGAAAATACCGATCAATCTTGAATGTGCAGATGAAAAGCTGATATGGCTGCCAAGAGTATCTTGATGAGGGAAAAGGCAAGGCCTTGTTGCTTTAGATGAAGCAGGTAGCCCAGGATGAACTGCAGCGATGACTGGGTCAGGTAAACATTACATTCTGATGCCCAGCAGAAGAATCATTTCCATTTTGCCACCTAAGTAACTCTAGAAACCTACTGCATCTGACTGTAACAGGTTAGTTCTTCTGTGTTCAGCCACATATCACCCAAACTGTGAGGTGAAAAGGGCGAGGTCCAGGTGCAAGAGCCAAGGTCTTCCAAGAGCAGATCTGGGCATTTGGACAGTGGCCACAGAGTGGCTGCAGCTAAGTCATGAGCATGCTGAACCAGTGCTAGCAAGGCCATGCTGAGGTGATCATGACGACTCATGCATTGTGTCTCGATTTTTGACAGGATTGTGCTCATGAGAGGGATCAGCCAGAATGCATACATCAGATCTCCCATCCCTGAAAGAAGAAAAGCATCCAAAAGGGAATCCTTGATGAGACCTTGAATGAGCAGAACTGGAGACATTTCTTGATCTGTGCCATAGAGAACACGCCCATGGGGGGGGGGGGGTCGCCATATTTGGAAAAACATCAGGGTTACATCAGAGTGGAGCTCTCAGTGATGGGGAGCGCATAAGAAGGCTATCTGCCAGTGCATTTTAGAAGCCGGGAAGATGTACAACGTCCAGGTAAATATCATGTGGGGGACAAAAGTCCTACAAAGCGGATGGCTTCCTGACATACAGCTAATGAGCATACTTCCCCTTATCTGTTTACATCAAGGCTATATTGTCCATCAAGACCTGTACAACTTACTCAGATAACACAAAGACCCGCACAAGCTAGGTGGATGTCCTTGAGCTCTCTGATGTTTATGCATAGTGCATGCTCTTTCAGAGACCAACTTCCCCATGATCACAAAGTCCCAGGATGTGCCCCCAGTCAAGGTCTGAGGCATCCAACAACAGCAAGATCATAGGTCATGGACTTACAAATGGCACTGTCTCAGGCACCCACCTTGGGTTGATCCACCACTTTACAGGTAAGTATGCTCTGTGGGATCATGAGGACCTTGTCCAGGTGGCCAGCACAGATGAAGAGACTGCTTTTTGTGCTGTGTGTAATGGATCACATAAGTGAAAGCTGCCAAATGGCCCAGAAGTCTGAGGCAGACCTGGGCTGTTGTGAATAGGTGTGCCAAGAGGCTGGTGATGAGATGTGACAGTGTTGAACCTGCTGTGTGGCAGGAATGCTTTAGTAGAGTTGAGCACCGCTCAGATAAAGCTAGTCCAAAGGATACAGTTTAACACACATTTTTGTTTATCAACAACTCCAGAGCCCAGCAAGTAGCTTGCAGCATGGCAACATTGCACTGAACCTGGGTTCTAGAGCAGCTTTTGACAAGCTTGGGTCTGCATAGGGGGAGGAAGGGCAGGGGTGTGTTGGAAAAAGTTTTGGGACATTGGCTGCAGGTGGGCTGGTCACGTAGTTGCTTCATCTGCAGTGCCTGCAGCACCTCCAGCATGTTCACTTGGAGCTCCATAACGCTTAGGAGCCACAATGTGCTCTTCTTTAGCTCCCTCCAGCCATTATCCCTCCATTTTATGTTTGGTGTCTGCATGGCAACTCAGGATGTCTCGCAAAAACTCCTCTCTAGTCTTTCGTGGGTGCTTCCATGCCCATCTCAAATACTCTGCAGGAGTTATAACTTCCTGAGACTGGTATTCCAAGGCCAGCCCTATCAAGGACAAAATTACTATGTCACAGAAGGCCCATTGTTCATGCTAGACACAGCGCTTTCCCAACCCTTTCAAAACACTTGCACTGTCCACATACCTAGCACTGCCAGTCCCGAAGTGAGCATACGTAACACACAGGAACCCCACAATGGTGAGTTCACCACTAAGGGCACCGAGGGAAACCCTAACTGCAGTGGGGAAGGGAAAAGGGCCAGAAAAACCTTTGCTGCAGTGGCATGGGTATCCCTTGAGGCCCTGGGCAGGGGAATCCCATGCTACAGAATCCCTTGGTGAAGGACTGTCAGTCTTCAGGGGTTAAATGCCACTTTTGCTCTGCCAGCTAATCTGAAGAGAAGGTTGGCACAGCAGTCTCATGAAGCTTTTGATGAGATTCGTGAGGCAGATTACCAAAACGTAAGACCATAGCAGCATCACACCGAACCAAGCCTTCTTTCTGTAACCCTCTCACTACTCCTGCTTGACTGCTTTTCTAACCATTTACCAGTTGCATCAGCCACAGCCTGGGGGTACTGTAAGTGCCTGGGGGTCTTCTCTTCAGGGTTCAAAACAGCTCCCAACTGTGAGCCTCTATGGATAGTGAGTCCTCCTCTGACTCTGGGTCCCTCTCCTCCTGAGCACACCCAGCCAAAACTTCCTCCTCCTGGCTCAGTTCACTGTCAGATGCTCCCTGAGGTGTCCATGGGGGTCTTCGGAGTGGAAGTGGGGTCGCCTCCAACTATATCATCTAGCTCTTTGTAGTAACTGCAGGTTGTGGGCGCAGCACCAGAGTGGTGATTTGTTTTCCGTGCCTTGTGGTAGGCGTTTTGCAGCTCCTTCATTTTGACCTACACTGTAGTGTGCCCCAGTCATAGTCCCCGTCGGTCATGCACCTAAAGAAGTGCCCACAGATATTGTACTTCTGATGGCTGAAATGCAGCTGGGACTGGACTGCCTCCTCTCCCAAATGCTAATGAGGCCTAGCACCTCAGCATGGCTCCAAGCCAGGGATTTCCTGGTACATAGAGCAGGCATGGCCACATGTCCCTGAGTGAACAGAAAGGGGACTTTCAAATTTCAAAAAGAATGCAAAGACGGGTTTTTGGTCACTTGGTTGATTGGTCGGTTGGTCACCTGAGAAGGGCAGCAGAGTTCAAACAGATGACCAGAAAGGCCAGAACAGACATTGTGAGATGGGTACCGGAGGCCAATCAAGATGCAGTACTACACCATGGTGTCCATACTGGCACCCCACCCAGTGCACTATCCAGAGCACAGCAAATTCTATGCTTCTCACAGAGGTGCTATACCTAGAGTGCACTAACTGTGGAACTAGTCAACACTAAGCCAACACCAGTGTGGACACCACGAAAGTTTCAGCGCTGAAAGCTGATTTATTGCACAGTAACTTGCCAGAGTAGGCTTGGTCCTATAATGGAGCACCCATAGGGACAAAACTCAAAGAAGAATAAGAGCAGCTTCATCTTGGTGCCAATTAGAGTCTATTTTGTCCACCAGCACAATTTAGAGTATCTTTAGGGGTGCAAGCCCTCCCAAAAGGACTATGATCTGGCATATAGGGATCATAGTTGCACTCAGGAAGGAAACAGGGGTCCTCAGAGAAGGCTATGTTGGCTCTTTGTCACCTGAGACCTACTTTTACGCTAGGAGAATTTCCCTGTAGTTGAGAAGAAAAAAATTTCTGGAAGCTTTATGTTCTCAGAACATCAAAAGCTATCAAAGGCTATGTCAAAGACAAAGCATATTTATCATACATATATATACAAACAAAAGAAATAAGAGAAAACTGGAGACTTGATTTTTGTCTGCTACCAAAGTATGTGTGCACACACATTGTAAATACAGAGATAAATTCTGGGTAACACAATATGTTCAGCTTCTTACTGGTCATGTAATGGGACTTGGAAGCTGAAGGGTTATGGTTGTGTTAGTGTACTTTTATCAGTGCATACATGCTGTAAACCTCTGGCAATGATGGGTATTTCATCCTGCTATTTTTAAAAAAAGAGAGAAGATAAGTGCCACCTAATTTACATGGGCATAGTCCATCTATTCTGCACTCGTACATACACCAATATTGAAGTGTTTCTTTCTGCTCTGAAAACATTAAACACCTCTTTCCATTAAAGACAGAGGAAGTAGTGCAACACTTTGAATTGTAGTCATAGGAGATAAAATTGAAAAGTTTTATAACTAAATTCAAATGATAAAAGTTGCATTAACACCACGAAATAAATAAATCTTGTTTTTACCAGTTGATCCATGTAGGATACAAAGCACCAAAAGGCATCAACTTCATTTTCCATCACATACAAGACAGGAGAAAGCAAGTCACTCATTCCTTGAACATACCCTTAAAAAAAAAGAAATAATTAAACTTTATCTTGGACTGTTAACTTACTTACTCAATTATGAATTCTAAGGTAACTGATTTGCCTTCCTTATCTGCCAAGATGCCAAGCTTCAAATGTGTTACTGAACAACAATTGTTTACATAATTATTCAGTGGTACAGCATACTGGTAGATATATTCCAAATAAACTTAACCAAATGGTTTGAAAACTCCATTTTCCTCTGTGTCATAAAAAATACCTACATTTGATTAAAAGTTTGTGTTCTGCAAATCTCAAACCAAGGCCAGTGAACTCCTAGACTGTGGGACAGTGGGCTGAACAGGGGTCAGGGGCCCAGGAGTGGGACTGACCCTGTCACACTATATATCCTTGTGTCTCAATTTTTTTGAAAATGTACACCCTTATTTCTGTTTAACTTTACTAACCTTCATAAAGTAATTCTACACTAAAAGACTTTTAAAATGCAGTAATACTCTGAGAAGTGATCCTTGTTAACTAACCATTTTTTTTTATAAAAAAAAATTCAGAAGAGTCCTACTTACCTAAATCAAAGTCATACATACAATAGGTCATCAAAATGTCATGAAGTAAGATCAGTCCTGGATTATCTTGACCTTCATAGAACTTGTTTGTTCTGTCTGTTCTGTTTACATCTTTTTCTGAGAAAGAGCCCTCAGATATAAAACATTTCCCAAATAATTTTTACTAAGCCTATATCTACAAATGAAAAATGCTCTTCAAAGTTACTAATTCATAAAACACTATTGCAGAGCTTTGAAGTGTTTAATAAATCATCTATACTCCATCAATGTCATTATAAAATGCTTTAAAAGGGTTTTTAAGAGTAAGTACTTAAAAGAAAATTATTCCCATCTGGAATAAGATGATTTATTTACAAGCAGATTTTCAATTTTTTTTAAATTGTTACACACTTGTTACAGAAACCTCATGATTAAATATAAAAACATTTTACTGAAATCAAAGTAACAATGAGGACTACTTTAGATGAGTTAACTGTAAAATGCTACTCATGAATGCATATGATATACAGCATAATCTTAAAACTAAAATGGGAAAAGGCTAATGTACAAACAAGCTTAATCAAAGGGATTTTGTTACACTTGTTATTCCATGGTTTCTTATAGCGAGTATTATGAAATTTTAGTTTGTCTTATTTCTGCAATCATTACTGGGATGAAATTGCCTGCTTGTTCTTAGATACAGATGGAACATTGTGTGTCATTTCAATAAACACAGTTCACACTACTGAATTTGATGACAACTGTACTCAATGTTGCTTTCATAATTTCAGAGCCACTGAACATTGGATGGTACTCCTTTGGAGCAAGTCAGTGCCCTTCTTCACTGGCAACATCTTTAATTAAAGACATGCCCTTCCATTCCAAGAAGTTTTTAAAGAAAGTTACGTGAAAGCTGAGATTTTGGAGCTTGACTCTGCAGCAAATTCTCTGGCCTTGAAATACGCTGAGGCAGTTCTTTTTTTGTATTTAAAAAAAAAAAGTGCCAGTACTCCAGGGGAAAAACTGTTGAGCTCTGACTGAAGGTGCCGGTACTGCGTACTGGGCATTACCGTCACAAAAAACGCACTGTGCTGAGGAATGGTGCTAGTATTCTAAATCTCACCATTAACCTAATCCATATTCCAATACTGCACTCTAAATCTGTAAAAGGAAAATTACCTATAAGACTCTTATAGTCTCTTAATCTTGAATTTCGTTTTTCTTGTTCATCACTAACTGATTTCCACTGAAGTTTCATCCTGAAATACTCGTCCCTGAATAATTAAAAAAAAAAGTCATTTTGAAACTAAACGTAACTTGCTAAGTCATTTTACTTATTACTTGAATATCACAATATCATAAAAATAAAAAAGCAGAGCAAATGGAAGGAGGAAGTCATGATGATAGACTCATTTATATTTATGCAGTAGGCTTTTTAAGAAGGCTCAAATATTGCATTCAATAATATTAAACAATTAGCTTTCTGCAGACTAAGAGGACTTCCATATCACTACAATAAACATATACTTGAAAAAATTCTGAAACTATTTGTAATACAAAAGTATGTCTCTACTCACGTTTTTCTTTTTTGCAAATTAATTCTTTCCTCTCTACTACTATGCCAAGGAAAATAACCCAAAAGGAATTTCCATACTTCTTTTCTCAAAGCATGGCAGAGTCCCTAAGGGAAAGTATGCATATAAAATACATAAGAATCAAAGAATATAAGAGTCTAGCTCTACTGATGAAACAGTGCCACAGCAAGTAATCACTTCTTAAAGCAATAACTGAAAACAAAATTTAAGATGACTTTTCAGGTTATTGAAGGCAAAGAGTGTCCTTCCACAGAGCTTTACAGTACCTGCAATCTCACTTCATTATGGGGTTTCAAAGGTTATGGCTACATTACAAGCTAGAAATGTGATTCCTCAGCTTCTGTACACATACTCACATTCTCAATCACACTAACAAAAGTAGAAATGGCATGTAGCTACTGTAGCACAAGCAGCAGCAACACAGTTGTGTTGAATACATACCCTCCAATTTCAGATGGGTTTGTACTCCAAGCACAGTTCAGGTGGGACTCCACTGTCATTACCCATGCTACTGTGGCCTCACTACTATTCACACTTGCACTAGCTTGATGACTAGGGACCTACCAAATTCACAGTGTGAAAAAGGTGGCATGCACCTACAATCTATAGATTTCATGGGAAAAAAATCAGATATTTCTCCTGTGAAATCTATATATTACAGGTGAACAGTATTGACAGGGCTGGGGATGTCCCATTTGGGGATCCTACTATGCACTGGTCTCCAGCTATTAGTACCAGCAGGTGTCAGGAGGGATGGTACGTCCTTTTCCCCTGCTTGGCTGCTCTTGGAGGGAAGATCAGACCCACCACTGGGGACCTCTGCTCTCTACGGAAAATTCCAAGGCTGGGAAGACAGCATCTACAGAGCTTCCTGTAGCTAAGAGATTCTTGGATATGAGTCTGATCTCCTCTGTACTGGGTGGCAGGAGAGGGACTGCTTGAAGTTTCCCTGTTCTGTTCACTCCCTCTGGGGCATCTGGCGCTGGCCACTGTCAGAAGACAGGATACTAGGATAGATGGACCTTTGGTCTGACCCAGTATGGCCGTTCTTATGTACTGGGAGTTCTTAGCTGCTGGGGAGGGAATGGGACGACCTCCTTCCTTGCATAGCTCTGGCTGTTCTTGGAAGGGGAGTCAGATCCACCTCTGGAACTTCCCTTGGAAGGCAGTACAGAAATGAGGGTAGCAATTCAACCTCCCCCCCCCCATCATTACAAAACAGTGAAATTTCAGATGTATGTATCTGAAACCTTGTAATTGACCATTTTAACACTATGACTGAAATGGATCAAAACGGAACCTAATTTGGTAGGGCCCTAGTGATAAGGAAACATCAATGGGGCAAGGAAAGGGAATCACGCCCCAATTCTGTAGTCCAGACAGCCACAGACCTGGACAGAGAATCCAATTAGCCTTTACCGAGAAAGGCATTTAAAGAACAAATGCAATTTGTTTGACAAATGACTGGAACAAAATCAACAGATTACACAGATGCTGGTGAAAACTACGGAAGCATCAAGCACAACTTGGAAACCGTGAAGGAGGAATCAATAGGTAAGTTACATTTCACCCTATACTACTTTTCCTCACCAAAAATATCATTCTTGAACCTTTGTATAAGCATTAAAAGACAAGATAAATTCTAATAAATATTAACACTTCTGTAACAAGTCCTAATTTTATTTTGTATCTCTAAAATCTGCTCTCTCCTAGACCCAATTACCCAATATTCCAAGGCCTGGTACACTGTTTTTAATATTAAAATACCCTTTGTGTCATAACTATAAATAAAAACAAAACATGGAAATGATCCCACCATACAATTCAAAATATTGGTGTATACTCAACAATCTTTCATAGTTAAGTCTTCCTACCACATTTCTCTCCTATATCAAGGATTACTCCTGCCTGACCATTATCTGCCCTCAAATAGGACGAGTCCTTGTAGCGCCTATGGCAGTGCTTCCCAATTTTATTTGGCCAAGGAACTGTTTTAAACTCAAAAGAATTTTGCGGAACCCCTAATAACAGTCTTATATATGGAACTGAAAAAGTAGAGCACAAATAAGTAAGGATAATAATAAACAAATGCTAAACAAGGTCGTGAGAGCAACATTTAGTTTAACTGCACATTTAAAAACAGAAATCACAAGGTGTACAAAAAAGAAAACTAAAAAACTAATATGCATTAAATATTAATTATTTTTTAAAATCAAAATGTTATTGTAATGGAATTTTCTCGTGGAACCCTTATTTTCATTTCGTGGAACCCTGGGGTTCTGTGGAACACCATTTGGGAAACACTACCCTTTGGGCAAGCATCCACACTGTACCTGTGAGGACAAAACAAACATACTTCTTGAACTGGCAATGCTATTGTTCAATAATCCAATATTAGCCACGACAGTAGCAATATTATTTTACTCCTCACTATTCCTCTCTTCACCATGTTAAAATAGCTGCAGCAGTGCCACAAATATCTGCTGTATCACTTACCACCAAATCAAGTATAATCAGACCCAATAGATGAAAAGCAAATTGAGACGTGTTCAGAAGGAATCTCAAGAATTCACTTCATACACTGTCAGGTGCTTTGGCATTAAAACATGCTAGCCTTCTTAGTACAGGGCTTGTAAACACGCATATGGGCTGCACTGCAATGACAGCCAATCAATAAGCTTGCTACAAAGACACCAAAATGAGAGGGTACAGGGTAGCTAAAACACACAGCATAGGTGGAAGAGATCCTCACTCTTGCTCTACCCTTTAAGACAGGTTTTCAATCTTGATGCATATAAGAAATAATTAAAACTGTATATGTGCAAGAAAATGATGGCCCAAAATACAAAAACGTGGGGATAATGCTGTTACTCAATTTTAAGATGTTGTGCATTTCGGAATTCCTGGCTCAGACAGACGACCTCTCCAGCACACTGTAAAGATTAGAAAGCGAGCAAGAGAGCCTACTGGGCACCTGGAGCAACCCGAAAACAAAAAGCAAGCATCACACACAATAACTGATTAGGAACTGTGCTCCTGCTATAACTCCTGCATAACTTCATTTTTAGTTTGTAGTTATTATTAGATTTGCACCACTGAAGCTGAGTTCACATAATGCAGGATTCCACAAAACATGGATAAATGTAATAGTAATTTTCAGAGTCAGCTTCAACACAGCCCACAACAATCTTGCTAACAGAACAAACCACAGTTAGAAAAAAAACAAGGTCAGGATAGGAAGGGAAGACCACAACAAATTCAGAAAAAAAGGGGACTGGCATCCTAAAGAAAATAGCACTTTCATTCAAGTGTAAAACATTAGTGGTTTCTTGGGAGGTACCTTCTTAGGCCTGATCTGCGCTATAGAGGAGGGGTGAGCAATCATTTTTGACTGGGGGCCACTTCAGAAGGGGCAAGACCTCAGGCAGAAGGGGCAGGACACTTCCCTGCTTCCCCTCCCACAGACCCTGATTGGTTTGAAATCTTTGCCTCCCCCAGAGAGGACCTCCAGCTGTTCATACTTTGTGTGCTCCCCACAGCCTCCAGGTCAATCAGGGCCTGGGGAAGACAGAGCACTCAAAGTCTCTCTCCTTGCCCCTGCCTAGTAGCTGGCAACTAAGTGCCGTGCCCCTTGCAGAGTGGGAGGAGACTGTGTGCGCTCTGCTCACCCCCAGGCCAATCAGGAGTTGGGGGAGCATGCAAAAGCACTGTGCATTCCTTGCAAGAGGGAAGGGCAGGATGAGACTTCTTGCGCTTCTCCCTGCCCCCAGGGCCTGAATGCCTTGAGGGTCGGGGTGAGTGCACAAAGTCTCTTGCTTCTTGCCCTCCAGTGCACGATGCTTCGAGTCAACCACCAGGGTTGATTCTAAGCTCTGTGCACTCCTCCATCCCTAGGCCCTGATTGGCCTGGGGACAGGGGAGCAGCAGGATCATCCCGCTTGGTGGGCCGGATCTGGCCCGTGAAAGCAGTTTTGCTCACACCTACTACAGAGTTAGCTTGATGTAAGTAGCTTTACATCAACCTATTTGCATATGTGTTTGCACTCAGATTTATCTCCTGTTGATGTAAATGCCCATTACAGTGATGCAGCAATTATACCTCCTCAAATGGCATTAAGCCCCGATCGACATATTGTGTTTCTAGTGCAGACACTATATAATCCATGTTGATGTTAATAGTCTTCCAGCAGCTGCTCCATGATGCCCAATAATGACTGCTCTAGTGAACTCCATTGCTGCATATTTCACGGAAGCCACTCCTACACATCCTTAAAACTCAATGCATTTTTAAATGTTTTTTTCCTGATTTCACTCCTTGGACAACACACTTAGTAGCTCTCCCAAATATGTGACTGACCAACTGGCCTACTACAAGCTCCACGTTTGCTCCTGCCAGCGTGGACAGGGATTATAGGATGCCCTGGGTCTGTAGGAGAAGAGAGTGGTACAGATAAGTCATAGAAACATACAAAATGATTGCACAGGGTATGCAGGTGAAGGGGTGTGACAGATCAGCAACTGTGCCCAATGAAAGTGAAGGAATGGTGGCAGGCACACCAAAAAGCCAGGAAGACCAAAAGTTGATCTGATGCGGAGCAATAGGTCTGCCACTTTTACAATGATCATATTTGGTGGAAACCCAATCAAGCACTTCACACACCACTGTGGATACCTCCCAGAAGCTTGACACACACACTCTGCCATGAACAGCAAGGAAGAGGCAGAAGAGAGAGATGCAGCAGGAGGGTCCAGCTATGCTGTAAGCCAGAATCTTTAGGAGACTCCACCAGGCTACCCGGTTGGCATGGGTGAGCTCAGTGAAGGAATGGAATCTTAGGTGCATGCATGCATTCTTCTTCAGTGTGTTTAAATGTGAGGATGGCATCCCGCCCACTTCCAAGTTAGCACTACACAGTTATCTATTTGTCACTGTTTTCCTCATATAAGAAGAGATGCAAACAAACAGAAGTAGAGCTCATTTTTTTTTTATTCTACTGTAGGACTAAGTGGCAAAATGGGAATCATGTGGAAAAATTTGTTTATGTACGTGAGGGCATTCCTAGCTTCGTCTTGAGAGATCTTGATGAAACTTTAATGGAGGTACTCTCATATCCTTCCTTCTGAAGGAAGAAACCTTATTTCTTCCACTACTGTAGGACAATCCCATGCCATTCTAGTATGACATCTGCAGGCATAATTACAACAAACAGATCAGCAGCATACATACTCAAGCAGCTTTGGAACACCAGCAGCAGCTGTGTTCACTATGCCTTTGTTACCTGCAAGAATGAGGTATCAGCTAAAATAATAAAATAGTGCCAGCACTCATTGTCACTATGCAGTGCTTATAACACATGGAAATGGGGAATTAAATTTTATTGTTTATGCAAACAACTGCCTCATTTTCTACCCTACAATCCATCCCTGGAAGGTCATACTCCTCACATGCAGATGCACTCCAAAGCAAGAGTGTCAATAAATATATCTTATTTAAAACTCTCATACGAGTAAGGGAAAAAAGCTCTGCAACTTATCTTTTACTTTCCACTGTGACTGTAAATACAACATCACATCTGTCTGTTTTTGCTGCAGCTGCTGTCATTGTAGCCTTGAGAGATGCCCCTTCAACCCCCATAGAAACATCTGATCTTGAGGAAGAAGAGGGAAAAAAAACAGACTAGGGAGAACATACTCAATAAGATCCTGCAAGTCAGTCAGACATCAGACTATGAACAGAGGGCCTGGAGGATAAATATAGCAGACAACCTGGAGAAGGAAAAAACAGACAGGAGAAAGGCACAAAAGTATCAGGAGAAAAAGGAGGGAGAGATGCTCTCAGACATAATGGAGCTTTTCAGGCAACAAACACAAATGCTGCAAACTCTTGCTGACCTCCAGACTCTTGCTGGCCCACAGATACAGACTGACACCCCTTTTTCCCTATGCAGTCAATGGATAACTACATTTTGGCAATCCCCATGCTTACCACCACCACCATCCCACACACACCATTCTAGGTGGCATCAGGGGTTGCATTCTTACTCCTATCACTCCACAACATAGAACAGTAAACCACAGCTTCACATACCCTGGCATGTCAGAGCTGTGATGGGGGCAGGTTTATCAGAAATGGATAGGCAGGAATGTTTTCTACATTCTAATTTTGAGGTTCTGTTTCATTAATTTAGTTTGCACCATACTTATTAATCATACTATTTTTTGCATTATTTTTGCTTTGTAATACACTTTTAATTTTTTTTAAATACATTCATCCACTGGAGTTCAGGAACCCAATAGCTAGCAATCCATCCACAATGTCTGGTATATTACCTGCAGTCACAGTCCTGCATAGCAAGATACAATTAACTGCTCTATACATGCATAAAAATGGCCCGCATTATGGATTTTCCAACTCCAAAATGACCTCCCACTGATGGGTAGCAATCTAGCACTACAAGCTTCCAGAATGCAATCACCATTTGCTTGTCAACTGTCAGTGCAGCTCTCATTTTGGTGTCTATGTGCTGAAAGGCTCAGATGAACTCTGAATACAGATCCAGAACGTAGCCTGTCATATCCAAAAGTCCTGCAGCCACTGTTCATTGTACTAAACCTGCATTACAATGTGATCCCACCAATTGCTGCCCATTTCTCAGACCTAAAAGCTCCATCATCTGCAGCTACTCCATTCATACCAACAACCTTGAATTGTTTTTCACTATGCCCCACAGCCATTGTTGCAGAACTTCCTGCAGCTATGAAGATACCAGAATATTGTTCATTCTGTGTTTGCAACGTTCATGACCATAGCACAGAGGGCTATGAGCTCCATACTTTGTTCAGAGATGGTAGACAGTGAAAAATGCCATGAAGATTTGTATGATTTTCAAAAAGGTATAAAAGTTACTGGATGGTGATGGTGTTATGGGATGGGAAAAGATACACAATGGAAATTTGACTCCTGTCTCAGTCCCCCCTATACAACTTGTATATGCTTCATAATGCACTGCAAAAAATCTGCAAAAGGCAGTGGTTTATGGCATGCTGTAATATTATGGTTTATGGCCGTGGTTTATGGCATGCTATTCATGATGTGCCACACATCAACATAAGCGCTCCTGGTGAATATGCAAAAACTGACACGAGCAGCTAAACACAAATTCACAAGTGATGTAATAACTACAAACGTTTTACACCAATGAAACTTGTGTCGACAAAAGTCTATTATGCAGACATGCTGGGTTAGAACACTTTCCCTCCCTAAGTAGTCATGTCTCTTCTGTATTGACCAAAACCCAGTCACCTATCTCCACCTTTTTTTATTTCCAAAGTCTCTTATCAGACAACAAAAGTCCTCTGTCTTGGAACAGCATTTTTTTTGTGTTGTTGCAGACTTGCCTTAATGTTGTTTGAACACTTCAACAGCCTTTGTATAACCTGTCCAACAACACTGACCAGTTTAAAACCTTCTAGAAATTGCAAGCATGATAAGATCAGTTCAATGGCAGTTTGCAAATAAGCAGAAAGTAGCGCCTTCCTCTGTAGCATGGGGTACAGATCACAGCTAGAGGATCTCTGCATCTTGGGGTCTTCAAAGTATTTGAAGGCTTTAATATCTGAGATATAGATGAGAGGATTATTCTAGGAGGGGTGGGTGAGATTTTGTGGCCTGCACTGTGCAGGGGGTCAGACTAGATGATCATAATGGTCCCTTCTGACCTTGGAGTCTATGAGTCTAGTGAAATCTGATCTGAAGTGATTGGTTGATTCAACTCCTAGCAAAAGCTTCATCAATGAGCATTACTTACCCCTTTGAATATCATTTGCTTTATGTAGTCAACATCTAAGATTCTTCCTTCTGAATCCATGTTCTTAGTCCATTCCTCAGTAGACACTGGCTCTCTTCTGATAATTTCAGGCCGTTTACCTAGATCAATCTAAAATATTAAAAAACCCTATGTTACATGAATGCTATTGCACTGATCCATTAATTTAAAAATAAAAACACCATCACCACACACAATAGTATTAAATCCAGCTCGCTCCTCCATATGCACTTAAGACTATGGCCACAACAGATGCACTAAGAACATAAGAATGGCCATACTGGGTCAGACCAAAGGTCCATCTAGCCCAGTAGCCTGTCTTCCAACAGTGGCCAGCATCAGGTGCCCCAGAGAGGGTGGACAGAAGACAATGATCAAATGATTTGTCTCCTGCCATCCCTCTCCAGCCTCTGACAAACAGAGGCCAGGGACACCAATTCTATCCCCTGGCTAATAGCCTTTTATGGACCTAACCTCCATGAAATTATCTAGCTTCTCTTTAAACTCTGTTATAGTCCTAGCCTTCACAGCCTCCTCTGGCAAGGAGTTCCACAGGTTGACTACACACTGTGTGAAAAAGAACCTTCTTTTATTAGCTTCCAACCTGCTACCCATTAACTTCATTTGGTGTCCTCTACTTCTTCTATTATGGGAACTAATAAACAACTTTTCTTTATTTGCCCTTTCCACACAACTCATGATTTTATATAACTATCATATCCCCCCCTCAGTCTCCTCTTTTCTAAACTGAAAAGTCCCAGTCATTTTAACTTCTCTTCATATGGGACCCGTTCCAATCCCCTAATCATTTTAGTTGCCCTTTTCTGAACCCTTTCCAAGGCCAAAATATTTTTTTGAGGTGAAGAGACCACATCTGTACACTGTATATAGGAAGTTAAAAAAGGAACGGGGGAAGGACATATTTGAGGAGCATGCCACAGTTCCACAGGGGTTTCTTGTACATCATAACATAGTAGGGATTTCAGAGTGAGATGAGAAAATTAATTGCTGTATATACGCACTGGCCATTCTTCTCTCACGCCGAAGACAGGGCAGTTTTGAAAGTGCAACAAAGCACCATGACCAAAAAATTATTTTCTCCTCAATCCCCAACCCAAATATGTGCGCACTGAGTATGGCTCAAGCTTCAGATTTAGTTCCTATTTTAGCCATGCAGTACAAAATGTTTGCTCATAGCAGCAACAAAGCCTACTTAAGCTCAAGTTGGTTTTAGCTACTTAGAAGGCAGTTTAACATATCAAGGCATGATCAGCATGATCTCAAATATACCATATATATTTCTCTGTAATGTCCATGGTTAACTGAACAATTGCTGGATAGTAAATATTAGGAATCTAGAGATTATGTAGTTGAACTGAGAATTTTTGTTTTTGTTTTCAGCTGTTGAGAAAACCTGAATTATTAGAGTTTTAAAAAGTTTTATAAACATTACTCCTCATCCATTTAATGTCACCTCAAAGCATCTGGCCATGAATCACTTCATAAAATAATTGTATTTTATTTATATAACTGTACAAATATCCAGAGTTCACAGTAAGTCATTCATGGTCAAACTAAGTGCATGGAATTACTTGCTATCTCCAACTATTTACAATACAGCTACAACTGTAACTGAGCATTCAACTTAATATTTTTAATACAGTCAGACTTGTTTTAAATAGAAATGGAGATTCTAAATTGTTACCTATGCAAAAAATAAAGTTAATTGCACACATATCTTCAGTCTCTCAATATATAAGTGCATAAGATAGATCTAAAATCAGTGCAGGAAATAAGCCAAGCATGAAATGAACCAGTTCAGTTTTTGTGGGGACAGCCTTATAAGATGAACAACCTGAGCTTCCACTACTTTCAGTTAGGGATGTTAACTATTGGGTATGTGTGTAAACATGTAATCACTACTTATGGGGAGCACCACTTAAAAGCCGTCTCCCCATGCATGCTGGCTCTGGCCTGTCTCCTCCACCCCTACTGCCTCTGTGGAAGGCAGCAGGGGGGAGGCGGCTTCGCAGGAGCCAGTTTCCAATGCATTTAGGAGCCTGCCCTGCCCCTTGCTGCCTCTGATATAGAGTGCATGTAGTGAATAGGTTTAACTGATAAGCCCAGGTTTACCGGTTAATTGTGTAATCAACTACATGTTGACATCCCTAGTTACATGTTGACATCCCTAGTTTCAATAAGAGCTAAACTGGACTCTAAAGTTAGCAATGACACTTCAACATTTTTCCTTTCATGAATTCAGAGAAAAGTTTTAACTCCTGGAAATTTTGTAAGAAGATAAATGATGTACACTCTCAAACTATTAGTGCTGATCTTATGCTATGTCATGGTTTACAGTAGTGTCCCATTGAGTTGCAGGACACAAGTGACTGTACCAAAACAGATGGGAAAACAACTAGAATATTTGCAGTTTTCCTCCTCTAGGCTGCAGGACTGGCACAGTAGCGAATGTGTCTTCTCTCACTGGCCACTGCCATTTTTCAGCATTGTGCCTCTCACTCTGCAGCACACACACAGAGCGACAATGATCAGTGATTGATAGAAGCAGATCATATGGCTGTTGCCACGCCAAACCCACAGGCAAGACAAGAGCCGACCTCATGGACAGGAGGTGGCAAGATTCGAGGGGAAGGGTCAAGATCTGGTTGTGTTGGAAAATGTATCAACCCTCTCAGGCTTAAATTAGCATAGGTGGGCTTAGATACAGCCTAAAAGTTAGGCCGGAACAGACCTGTAGTTTATAAACAAAACATAAACCAAAGCCTCAAGAGCAAACACAACATGCTTCAATCATTTTAAAATCAGTAAGTGCAGTAGTGAAAATATTCAGCATGTGAGAAAACGTACTTTATGTCTATATTATATTACACTTACTCGTGTAATAACTTCAAATCCTGGTTCTTCCTGTTGATTGATCTTTAGCCCTGGAATAGCATCATTAAGAAAGTCTGCCATTTCAGATGGTGGTCGCTGTTGAGTTGAAGGGTCACTTCCTCGCAAACTATCAAAAATATAGTTTGTCACTTTGGAAAATCCTCCCATAGTTGCTGTATACGGATCCTTCTTCAATTTCTATGTAGTAGGAGAGGAAAACAAGTTAACAGTAACAGCCTAACATTTTACACACCTATTCTAACACAAATATAAATTAAAATCAAGAGTAATTTCTCAAATTATTCTGGAAGTTAAAGATATTGTAATATCAATTTTGCATAGTAGAATTCTAATGTGCTAAAAAGACTAAAATGAGAAAAATCAACAACAGGTATTAGTCTAGTCTAAACTAATGATTTTATTTCAGAGATTGGCCAGCGATGTGCTAGTTAAATCTGGCCTACTTATAATTAGAACAATAAGTCACATCTAGTGCTTACTTTCCAATGATGAATGGCCCAAAATGTCTTTCTTCTGTCTAGTTGCTCTACCTTCACAGAGAAAATACATCTTGAAGAAGCATCCTGCTAGAAATCTTATAAACTATCTGTGATCACTAAATCTGAAAACTAATACAATTTAGTTAATATTACTTCCCTTGTAAATCAAATCAATCAATGAGATGAGATTCTGATCCCAAAGAAGTCAATGGCAATATTGCCGCAGCCTTTATTGAGGCCAAGATTTCACCCAGTGATTGGCACTTCTAAAACAGAATAGTTTTTATTTGTACAATATTGTGCAGTGAACAGCACATATTCTAAGTGAAATAACATTACTGGTAGAAATCATTCTTTCCTCTAATAATTACCTAACACATTTGGGCAAGATTTGCCTTGTGTTTCTTTCCTCCCTCCATGAAAAAAATGGATTGTATTTAAATAATCTAAAATATTTATACAGTAAACTTCTGATAATCCAGCACCTTTAGGACCCAGGGGGTGCCAGATTATCAGATATGCCAGAGTACCAGAAGCGGGCTATGAGGGGTCTCGGGTGAGGGTGGGGGATCAGCAAGGAACTGCGCAGTGTGGGAGAGGGCGGCACTGCGGGATCAACCCTGCAGCACCCCAGCTGCTCTGCCCCCGGCTTCCCCAAGTCTGCCGCTGGTCAGTTTCAGCAGCAGCTGATTTGGGGAAGCCGGGGGCAGAGCAGCTCCAATTGTCCGGCTGGCTGGAGCACTTCCAGGTTCCAGTTGGTGCCGGACTATCAGGAGTGCCGGATCACTGGATGCCGGACAATTGGAGTTTTACTGTACCAATATGTATAATGCTTTAGACACAGCTGAAGTAAGCAGAATTTTGTCTGAAATAAAATCTGTACAATATGAAGTAGCAGCACTGGGAGCTTATGGAATGGCTTAATCATATGATAATTAATTTTTATGAACATGTAATAAAAGTAGAATATAAGTTCTGCACTTACTACACAAAGTATAATTAATTGTTTGGGAATTCTTTTGGCAGTGGAATGGCAGAGCCATTTTTAAATAACAGTTTTAAAACCAGAAAGGAATACTGATGGATAGGTTGTTTTTTTATATAGTCCATACCTGTATTAGACCATATGTTGGCTCATCAAGGAGATTTTCAAAAGACTGGGAAAGGCTTTTGTTCTGACAATTGACAAGAAGAATTCTTTTATCCTCTGGAGATCTGTAATAAAATACAGTTTTTCCACAAACGTTTTTAAAATTTTAGGTTTTGTAAGTTAGAGTTGGTGCTTTTTGTAAGAAAAGCTGATGAGCAACATAAAATCCTCTCTCCCCCCCACCCCGAACATAATACACTTACTAAAAGATTTACAGAATCAATTTTTTTCATTTTTATATATAGTTCTCAATCTTTTTAATAGCCAGAATCTGAACAACAAAATACATTGCTCATTAACAAGCTAGCATTTTGTCTAAGACAACAGTACATAGTGCCTTAGGACTTAAGTGCCACAATTCTCCTTTGACATTACTTTATGAGCTGTTGTGAAACAGGCTTAAATAAAATAAAATGTAAAATAAAACATAACTGCAAAGGAACGTAAGAGACCCATTATATTCCTTATACTTTCCAGGGATTGTTCTTACTACTTGTAGATTTCATGCTAAGGTACCCAACAAAAAGTTGTAAATGATATAAGAAATCTAGCATATAAATGTGTAAGTAATCGAGTAATAAACTGTCTCTCTCACAAGAATGCAGTCTTCCTGATTTTATTTTGTGAGTTCTTCAATCAACAATATTTACAATCATGTCGTCTACTTTCAGCCAAATAAGTACTGTATATAAAATTAATGAAGCTTGTAAATAGCATAGCTATTCTATTCTGAAACAGAATTGTCATATTACAGTCTTGCAAAAGGTATTCTAGTTTGGAATCCAAATGCCAGCCTGACCATCAGATGGCTGAACTAGTATTTCAGTGAATCACTTACAAAATTATGACAATCCTTCCCCTCCATTGCTCTTCAGCTGTCGTTCACTATTTAGAAAATCAACTGGTTAAATTTATTACTTCTAGTCTTTGAAACAAAAATTACTTTTTATTTCATTGCTACAAAGAACACATACTTTGCTATTAAAGCCTAAGATAAGAACTTTAATAAATATTATCTCTTTTCAATTCCAACATGACAGGATACAATGTTAATACAGGAGGATATGAAATTCAACAAGAGATCTCATTTCGAGTCTGCCAGACCACAGTCAATGGCAGTTAATAAACCACAACTGGGTTTTGCTAAAAGCAGCAGTAGGCGGCAAAGGTTGAGTCACATATTACGCTTTGCCAAGCTATGAGAATGAAAATTCTTGTAAGAAATTTCCATTTTAATTAAACGTTCACCCTCTAGACAGATACTTCAAAACAAAATGTGGAACTACACACCTTCACAAAAGCATTTATTCACAATATTTCAGATTTGACAACGTGACATCAGAACAGGATCGTATTCAATAAAATGAGAGATACAAAGCCAAACTAAATAGAACAGAATATTTAGAAGTGACAAATCCAATCATTGTATTTGTTCCATCTTAGCCACTTCAGACAGACTGACTTTAGGAGTGACTGAATACTTTTGGAACAGATTATTATTACATGGAAGGCAAAAAGGTTAGCCAAGTTTGAGGAGAGGGGAGAGAAATGACAGCCTATCCTATTATGTTGTTTTAGAAAGCCATGTTGTTATATGGCTCTCAGGGGCACAAAATATATATGAATAATGCAAATAGCAAGAAACGAAACATTAAATAATTGATAATTTAACATTTCTATACAATATCAGAAAATAAAGAGAATGTCGTTTCTCAGAAAATATTTTAACTAAGGTTATATATGTCATAAAATAAAACAAGGAGTGATGATATTAGCAAGAGGACAGGAAGAGAGAATACATTAGGGTTAAGTTGACTGTTTACACAAAGACCATATGTTTTCTTTTATTTTTATTTAATATTGACCATACTAAGCTGTCACAAAAAATTGAAATATTTGTTGGAGAAACTATTTAAAGAAGTAGGTTTAGAAGAGAGGGAAGGTATAGAGTACAGAATGAGAAAACATTATTCCAGGTGAGTAGGGGGAAAAGATTGAGGAATTTTTAACATTAAGATTTTAAAAAGCAAATAAGTCAATGACATTTATAGATAGTATCGTGCTCTCTCTATGCAGATCTAAAAACAACCTCAATTTTTGTTAGCTACCACAACCATGTATTATTCACAAGCAGTCAAGGCACCCTACTTTTCACCATATTAAAATAATCATTATTAGTCAAAAACTCCTTAGAAAGCATTTGTAATGCTGTTATAACCACCTATTATGCACAGTAGTAAACTGAAGAGCAAGTGATAGGCAGGACAAAGAAACACCTATAATGATGCAACAATAAAAATGTTAGGAGGGCCATGCTTAGCAGGAAATGCCAGGTTTCTTAGGAGGGAATGGACAGAACAGGACTACTATCAAGTAATCCATCCCGTCATCCACTCCCAGCTGTTAGATGCTAGGGATACCCAGAGTATGGGGTAGCACCCCTGACCCTGACTATCTTGAGTAAAATCCATTAATGGTCCAAGCCTCCATTAATTTATCTAATTCTTTTTGGAATCCCACTATAGCTTGGCCTTCACAACATAACCTGCAACAAGTTCCGCAGGTAGACCATGCACTATGCAAAGACCTGTATCATAACTCTTCCCCCCACCCGAATCATCTATTTTCCAAGCTGGAAAGCCCCAATCTTTTTACTCTATATGCATATGGAAGCTATTCCATGACCTAAATAATTTCTTTTGCCCTTCTCTGTACGTTTCCCATTACTCATATCTTTTTCAAGATGAGGCAATCAGAATTGCATGCTGTATTTAAGGCGTGGTATTTATATACCGGAATTTGGTAGAAGTATATTTTAAGTAGCAGTTATATATTTGAGCCTCATTTATACTTAAAAGTTTTGCTAGTATAGCTACGTTGCATAAGGATATGATGTTTTGCTGACATAATTATGTAGGCAAAAGCCTTAATGGATATGCCAGTTTTGACTGGACTTGACCTCTCCAGGTCCCTTTCAGTTCTAGTATTCTATACTAGCAAAAAAATCCTTTTGAAAATACAGTTTATTTCACTTGGGGAACAGGTACAATGTATCCCAGTACGAGAGTTTGCCAGTGTAGCTATACTAGAAAACCATTTCTCTCTCTATATATTTTTTTTTAAATTTCCTGCAGGACAAGAGTGACATTATCACGTCATTTGCATCCTCATGCCATCACATGGACTATTCCAGCTCTGGCTCCCGCTTCTCGCCCAGGTTGGCTGCGCTGCCAGGGAGGAGCTGCTGGGGCTGGGTCTCCTCTGGCATCTGAGCCTAACACACAACCCCAAGCTGCCCCACGTTCCCCCTGTCATTCGAGCCTCCTCCCCCCGAGGCCATCCTTGGTCCCCCTCCAGCAGATAAGCCCAATCCTTCTCTCTTCCCCCCGGGCCACACCAGGTCCCCTCCGCCCAACCTTTCTACCAGGCTTCCCCGCGTCCCCTCCACCATCCGATCCCGATTCCCCCCTCAGCCCTGTTACTCCTTCCACCGAGACCCCACATCCCCATCCCACTCCTGCCCCCTCCCCCATGGCCAGACATTTACACCAACCTACTCCTGCCTCCTCCCCCTGACCAAACAACTACTCCCAGAGAGAGTGGGGTAGGCAAGCATAATGAGCAGGGGGAACAGCTCCCTAGTAACTGTAAAGAAGATCTAATAATCCTACCCTGTTTCTTTTTGTGATACTGCTATTATCACATTCACGGGCCAGAAAAGAAGGATTTTTTTTTTATTCATAGCACACTTAACATCTTAAGTGTAGTACTGATTTCATGTTGTGAGAAAGTACACACTTTTGTCACAAGAGTACCACTTCAAAGGAGAGTTGTCAAGAAAATAAAAGATCATATATCCATCTTTGGGCTACAATAATGCAACAGCAGATTATGCTGAAAAGGGAGTAGTAAAGAGAAATATGAGCCTAATGGAACAGGTGGAGATAATGATAATTAGTCTTATATTACTCTCAATGCATCATGTGTATATTCAGCCAAAAAACTAAATTGACTATTACAATTACTGTATTTACAGATTCAAATTTATCTTGCTACTTGCCATAAATTACTTTTCTAATGTAGCAAGAAAAATAACTATGTTGCCACCTTAACGTTATTTCTAGAAAACATTTGGTTTTTTAAGAGAATAAACTCACAAATATATGTAACATGTTTTTTAATGTCACTTAAAAGTATGTAAATATGAAGTACTCACTCTAATCCCCAAAACATTTTAAACACCAGATATTCTCTATTTTTTTTTTACAAACTTTAGACAGCCTTTCAAATTAGGGGGGGTTGAACATCTAAAGGATATTTCTCAAAGGATACAGAGACTAAATGTTAGCACTATGAAGCTGGTCACAAGGTGAACCGGTCAAAATATTTCTTAAAATTTTAAAATCACTATTTCCCTTTTCAACAAGGTGATATGTATGAAGATTTGTATTGAGAAAAATTGTTGGGTCAGATGGAAGTCTTCACTAAAACCATGTATTCCCTTGCTTCTACCTTGCAGATCAATACAGAAATTTGCAAGCAATTATTAATGACGGCACAAGTCCCTCTGTAACAAAGTCTCCTGCAGTTCCTCTCAAAGGATGGAAGTACCTGAACACACAGAGTTATCTACATCGGGTGGGTCCAGCACAGGCCCCACTTCCTTACTACTTGCAAGGCTTCTGCCCCCTTTGTGGAACTTAAGTCTCTCCAAGTGGGAAACTAAAATTAAATCACATACTCTAACACATTAGATGATTTGCCTGTGGAACCTCAAAAAGGGTGGAGGGTAGAAAGTTTACAGTCTGCCAAAAATTCCCCACTAGCATAGTGGGTTGTGGGAAATTGCTCGGGCTGGGCCACTGTACAGTACTTTCCTTAGAGTCATAGTGAACATTCCCTGGCTGGTAATTCATCCATAGCTTCAGCAGTTATTCCTACAATCTGCTGCAATACTGTTGTTCCTCCTAATTCCTGACTGCAGTTCCTTCCCTTTTAAAGGCCTTTCCCCGTGACTGAGAAGGCTGGAAGGGGTGGGCTAACCCTAATGCCAAGACCTTGCTGGCACTACCTTGTCCATGTGGAGTCTACACAATCCATCACGTTTCATTTAGGACTTCAAAAAATTCTCCACAGTTATAAATTTTATATGTTAATCTTTTCTCATCCCTGGACAGCACAATTGGGAGAAAGGCCAGAACGAACGATACAGCTTCCACATATCTAAATTAATAGTCCTAACCCACAAAAGTGTCGGTTAGGGTAATGTGCGAGCCAGCTGATGTCTTTGTTCATACCATTTGCATAAGAATTAAACTTGTAAATGAAGTTAAATTCCAATTGTTCTCTGTGTATTTGAACTTGTGGAATTTGTCTGAAACAAAAGGGTGACTTGCAGATCCATTAATGAATGTCCAGGTAGATTCAAGTGTTCTCCAACAGGTTTTTGTGTATTCCCTTTTCAGATATATGATTTGTGTCCATTAATTCTTTCCCATAGAGACTGTCCAGTTTGGCCAATATACATGGCAGTGGGGCACTGTTGGCATAGATCACATTAGTGGATGTGCAGTTAAAAGAGCCTCTGATTTGGTAGCTGATGTGGTTGGGTCCAAAGAGGACATAGCTGGTGTAGATGTGTGGGCAGAGTTGACACTGGGGCGGACTGCAGGGGTAGGTTCCTGAATGATTATGATGGAGGTGTACTGTGTGGTTACTGGAAAGAATTAGTTTGAGGTTAGGGGGTTGTCTGTAAGTGAGGCCTGTCCCCTGAAGGCCTCAGAGTGAGTGGTCATTTTCCAGGACAGGTTGTAGATTGTTGACGATGCATTGGAGGGGTTTAAGTTGGGGACTGTAGATAAGTGGTATTGTGTTATTTTCTCTTTTTGGCTTGTCTGGAAGTAGTTCATGACTGGGTACTGTTTGGTTCTATCAATCTGTTTTTTCATTGCTCCAAGTGAGTATTTCAGTTTTATGAATGCTCTATACAGATCCTGTAGGAGTCTGTCTCTGTCTGTGGGACTGGAGAAAATACAGTTGTATCTCAGGGCTTGGCTATATACAACAGATTGAGAAATGTGTCTGGGATGGAAGCTAGCCACGAAGGTAAGTGTAGCGGTCGGTAGGTTTCCCGTATAGATTGGTGGAAATTTGTCCATTATTTAATTGTACTGTAGTGTCAAGATAGTGGGTCTCTAGTGTGGACTGATCCAGACTGAGGTAGATGGTGGAGCAGAATTTGTTGAAATCCCTGTGAAATTCTTCAAGGGTTTCTTTCCTGTGGGTCCATATGATGAAGATGTCAGTACAATTAGCCTGTTGTAACTATTTAGTCTTTAAGGTGCTACTAGACTATGTTGTTTTTTAAGTTTTTCCTGTTACAGACTAACTCAGCTACCCCTATGAAACTTATCTATTCATTGTCTCTTTTTTTCCCTCTCCCCTCCCCATTCTCCTCCCTCCCTCCTTCCCTTATTTATTCTCGGATCTGGACTTCTAACACTTCTGTCATCTGACAACGTGAGCTGTACCCACGAAAGCTCATGATACCATCTATGTGTTTTATTAGTCTTTAAGGTGCTACTAGTCTATTCATTGTTTAAGTTTTTCACAATACAAATAATAATTAAGACACCGAACAACAACTTCTTGAGTTAAATACAATAGTGGGTATTCTGAAACATAAGCTATGCATCTGATCAGAAAAACTCCACTAAGCCAGAGCCCAAGACAAATGAAGTTCCTGCAGGACAGACTGTCAGTGAGAAACCAGCACTTGTGATATATCACTATTAGGCTATCAGGAGGGTATCAGAGTTCAGGATTTGTATTTGGTCCTTCATTTCTGGGTCAGCAAGAGTTACAGAACAGGACAGGTCTCTCAGATACTTGAAATCTCCATAGTCATTTTCCAGGCCATTTTTTTTAATTCAAAGTTTTAAGAGAATGTGAAGTAGCTAAAAACAAACACATAAATTAGCAATAAATGTAGTTTTGAAGATAATTTTGGAGGAAACACATATAGATTTAGATGTCAGAGTGACACTTTTTTTACAGCAGTTTAACTTCTTGACTAATGTATGCTGACAATGACAATAGAAATCATCATCAATAATAAATTATTTTGCTTATATAGGAAACAAAGTAGGTGAGAAAATCTTTTTAATGTACCAACTTATATTCATGCACGGCACAAGCTTTTGAACTTCAAAGAAATTTTCCAGTCTAGAGAAGAAAGTTGGTATCTTCAAGGATATATGACTGACAATAATTGGTGATCCCAAAGTAATTTACATAGGTTGACTATTATCAACCCCATTTTTAGATGAAGAAACTAGGAGAGAGGATAAACTGACAGTCACAAACTCTTGACAACAGTGAAGTGAACAAAACATAAACCTCTTCATTTCCACTCTGTACTCACTAGAGGGTGCTAATACCATGACACAGCTTTTGCAGAGGTTGTATGATTTTTTATAGATTGATGAAGCTCGTTGAAATGTCAAAACATTTTAAGTGAAAACTATTAAATCAATTGTTAGAAATGAGATAAATATTAAAATAGTGAGAAAAGATTAAAAGGGAGGGAATTTTATTAACTGCTCAATGTTAAATTTTCAGAACCTAGTTTGACACTGGCAAGTGTATTGCTAGAATTCACAATTATTGCATTTATTTATATTGTATACTAGTAGATTTACCAGGCATTGCTTGGATCCTTAACTCAGTTTTTGTTTTTCTTCAATTAAATCATTGCTCTGGGATGGGGATGAGGGGTTCAGTATGCAGACTGTCTCAGGGAGAGAGGATAACCCACCCTCTCTCACCACAGCCGCTTGGTGCTAGGTGAGAAGCACCTGTCCGTGGCCACTGCAGCCGCAGTGGGCAAAGCTGGGGGGAGGGGGACGGACACAAACTCTCGCAAATATATAGTAGATAGCTTTCTCCACCCCTGCTGCCTGCAGCTCCAAAGAGGATACAGTTGTCCCAGTCTCATCTTTGGCCCCTTGCTGCTCCCCTGTAGTCATTATACAGTCTACAGTCCCATTATACAGTCCCTACCAGAGCCCCCTCCACTCTATTTTATGAGCAACAAGCGCATTCCAAGCATATCCCATTGTCCTGGCACAACCAAACGCTTAGCAAGCTATAAGAGGAAGCTGCATACCAAATTTGGTGGTCCTAGCTCTTACTGTTTAGAAGTTCTTGAACATACAGACGGACAGAAACTCAAATATATAATAGATTAATAGATTAAGAACTGTTTGATACTTACTCACACAGCACCACATATTTTTCAAGGGACACAATCAATAATTTGCTATCACCATGATGGAAATGAAGAGCTGGGAGGATGACATCATCCTTCAGACAGAATACCAAATAAGACCATCCCATGCCTTCTTTATTTTGTTTGATTGATTTCAGATCTGTCAAACTGAACTGGAATGACCACTTGCTTTCGCCATTTGTATGAGTTGTAGCATCTTTAAAGACAAAATTGTGACAGTTATGATTTGGTTTCCACTATTAGCATCTATATACCTCATATCAATACTACCAATGTTCCAGAAACATAACAGTACCTCTGGGAACAGAGTGTACACTGTAACATTCTTTAGTTCCCACTCTACCTGTCCTCATCCCAGTCTTTTAAACAGTTAATACAGCTGTCAGACTTCATTCTACTGCTATATACTACAACATTTATCTAGCACCTGTAGATTCACTGAATGAATGAAATCCCAGCTACAAGTAACATATCCCATGACACCCCTCAGCCCAGTCAGAAATAAAAGGTATTCACTTGTAAATTAACTGAATTCTTTGAGATGTGGTGTCCATATGTGTATTTCACTCTAGGTATGCATTACAGAGCCTAGCGAAGTACCTCCTCTGGGCCACCCACTAAGACTGTTGTGAGGAAAATCCAAGCCTCTCTTGCCTAGGATTACCATCGTGTTTCAAGCTCCTGTAAAGTGGATACAGCATTGGTCCTCTCTTGACCCCTCTACCACATTTCCTGCTAGCTACTCCTTTTCCTCCAGGACGTTGGCCACCCTCTTGTAAAGTTCTTGGAACGACTTAAAATCATCTCATGCTGTGGGAGGAGGGGACATCATTGTGTTATCAGGGAAGATGATGAGATGTGCATTGGTGGGTATGACGAGACAGAAGACTCTTCATCACTTGAGGCTGACTCATCTTCTTCCAGGTAAGTTGACTATGTCCAGGGAGGGTAAAGAGGTGGCCCTCGATGGTGTAGATGGAGTTGACTGAGGCTGTACCTGTTGCACTTCCTGGGCTCTGTAAGGGGCCCAGGGGTCCCAGTACAGCTAGTTGGCTGACAGTGGTACTGGAAGGGGCAGCCATTAAGTTCGCTACCATTGCAGAGGAGCTTGTTGCTGCTGCTGCTGCTAGGGCTGCATTGGGGAGGAATGCCTTGGTATATGAGTATTAACCAAGGTCTCCCTGTCTTCATCGCTTGAGAGTGGCAGTGCTGAGCCTGTAGGAGAGGAGAGAGTAAACCTGCTAGATGTGGGAGTACCGTTGGTGCCAAATAGTGGGGTCACTGGCATGGATATTACTCTGAGCTTCTCTACCATTGTGAAAAGCTGTGGCACCGAGGCCACTGGTGCTGAAAGCAATATGGAGAGCATTACGGCCACCATGATGCTGATCGTGCTGGATGTGGGGTCACTGATGCCAGGTGCTTGTGCCTCGTTGGTGCTAGAAGCAGCATAGGTGCCAATAATGCCAAATGAGACCTAGGTTTCTTCAGTGCCAGCAGACTTAGCCCTTGCTTTCGTCGGTGCAAAGGCAGAGGCACACAGTGCAGCAGCACCAATTTTGACTTGGGCTTGTCTGGTGCCTTAGCACCTGCCTTACTGAGGTCTTTGGACTCTCAGGAATCTATGTCAGACAGCCCCAGTACCTCCCTGTCTGGTGCCCTAGTCAAGGTCAGTGCAGGGGTTATTTTGGGGGTTTGCTCCTATTTTTTGGAAGGAGAGTTACACCTTTACTTGAAGAATGGGATCTCTTTCTAGGCTGGTCAGAGGAAGAGTCCGTGACACCAGAGACTGAGGGAGCAGCCTTCTCAGACACGGCCAATGGAGCGGGCTGTCAAGGTGAAGTGGAGTGCTCCGGATCCGAGGCTGGTCTCATGGTGTTCTCAAGGGAGTGAAGCTTCATTTGAAGCTCCCTGCCTTTATGCACATGGGTTGTTAACTGCTTGCAGTGCTGGCACTGGGAAGTGGCATGTGCCTGCCTGAGGCACCAAGCACACTGTAAGTGCCCATCAGAGACAGGGATTAAGAGCCTGCAGGACAGATAGTGTTTGAAGCCTGCAGAGCCTGGCATCCCATTAAGGAAATGTTATCAAGGCAAAACAGCCCTGACAGCAAATAAATTTTGTTTTAAACAATAACTGTTTTAACTATTAAACTGAAAAACTATACTACACTATCACTAACTACCCTAACAATAACAATGAACTATGAAGTTCTGAAAAAGGCTGGAGAGCAACCGAGGTTCCGACGGACGCTGGCGGCTTTTTGAAGGGATAAGTTTCCAATAAACAAAAGACAATCCTGAGTATAACTAGGAGGAAATATTACCTTGCAAGAAGAGCAATATTTGAAGTAGGGTGTTTCAGGGTGAGGCATTATCACCCAAAAAGACAAAATAAAAACAACCCTAAATTGGGAGGGAACGTGAATGAAAGCTTCTGAAAAATTACTGAAACCTAACCAAAATATTATAAAACAGCTATAAAATGATAATTGTCAAAAAGGAATCACTAACCTAACATTAAGCAACCACTATGTGCAGCAATAAAGTAATAAGAGCTAACACTATAGGTGTACAGGACACTGAGCATTCCATTGCAGCCATGGACAGAGAGAAGGAATTGGAGTGGTGGTTGGTCCTACAGTCCTTTATACCTGTGGTTTAAGGGGTACTTAAGGTGCAGGAGCAGACTCAACGGTCTCTACTAACTAAATATCTCTAATATTAAGCACAGACAGCTCATGTGCACCTGGAATGGAATACAAATATAGACATGCACTCTAAGAACCACCATCATTGATGTGTTGCCACATGAACATAAAGGGTCCCTGTCACCAACTCCTAGTGTGGTCTTTTGTAGAGTCTCTGCTGCCCTGACTGGC
This sequence comes from Pelodiscus sinensis, assembly GCF_052426305.1. Lineage (NCBI taxonomy): Eukaryota > Metazoa > Chordata > Testudines > Trionychidae > Pelodiscus > Pelodiscus sinensis. Next base: position 67,546,661 of record NC_143052.1, on the reverse strand, counting down.
ACTCCTTAGTTTGCCCCAGGCACAACAGTTTTTAGACACACTAGAAATTGTTTCAGTCTTTTGGCCGCGTTCTTGGAGGCAGCCTGATGCAAGGATGTTACCCATTAGCTATTCCAGGGCTTTTTAACCTTTCTTTCCTTCTCTGTACTCTCCCCTTTATAGCAGGCTTTGTTTCCTCTACTGGGTGAAGTTGTTGGAGCCAGCGTCCATGATTGGCAGTTTGGGCAGCTGTGTGGTTGCTGTCTAGCTGTTTACCTGAAAACAGGAGAGGCTCAATACGGGGTTTGTAGGCCCCATTCACTCCTCAAGTTATAGAATCCAGTCCTAACACAGAGCAAGACAATGAATATAAAAAGATGGAGGGGGATTGCAGAGGGAGAACAAAAGTAACTAGTAGAGATCCCACAATTACAAGCAAAATAATGAGAAACATAAGAACTGGGCATGTTCTAATTATAAAAACTTGATGGTCTAGATCAGGAGTGGCCAATAATTTTTGACTGGGGGCCACTTCAGAAACTGTTCAAGTGGCTCTGGGCCATCCCAGAAGGGTCAGGGCCTCAGGCAGAGGGAGCAGGGCCAGGACACTTCTGTTCTTCCCTGCCCAAAGACCCTGATTGGTCTGGGGATGGGGGAGCATGTGAAGTCTTTGCCCACGCCCCCTTCCCCAGAGAGAACAGCCAGCTGTTCTGAACAGGTGGCAGCTCTCTGTAGACACCTGCACCCCTGGTGAGGGGAGGAGACTTTGCACGCTCCTCCCCTTCCTCCCCCCCCACCTGTCCCCACGTCTATCAGGGCCTTGGGGCGAGGGGAGCACACTAAGTCTGCCCTCACCCTGCCAGGGAGCGCTGCTTACCATCACCCATCAGCTGAGCAACAGCTGGCAGTTGACTTTCAGTGTCAAGCCCCTTGCCGGGCAGGAGGAGACTTGGCACGCTTCCCCCACCCCCAGGCTAATCAGGGCTTGCAGACGAGGGAAGTGTGCAAAGTCTCCTCCTGCCCTGCCCGACCTGCAAGGAGTGTGCTTCTAAGCATCACACGCTCGTTGCAGGGAAAGGGCAGGCCAGGAGGAAACTTTGCGTGCTCCCCCGTCCCTAGGCCTTGATTGGCCTGGATGCAGGATGTCTGCAGGCTGGACCAATCCACTTGGCGGGACAAACCTGGCCCGCAGAGGCCCTTTTCCCACCTGGGATCTAGATATAAAAAAACAGATGGTTCCAAATTATTTATTTTCTTATTTTACCAAATAAGAAATGACCAGTATTTGGGAAGAGGAAGAAATGCCATCTGACCTCCGTGATGCCGTGATAGTTGCTCTGTACAAGAATACGGGTGCAAGAGCCGATTGCGGGAACTCGCTGCTTTCCGTTGCCAGGAAAATTTTTGCCCGCATCATCCTGATCAGACTGATTTCGACAGTTTCAAAAGGGAGTCTCCCTGAGTCACAATGTGGTTTCCGCGCGATCGCAGTACTGTCGATATGATCTTCGTAATGAGACAGGTGGAAGAGAAGTGCCTTGAGCAGAATATGAAACTCTACTCTGTCTTCATTGATCTGATGAAGGGATTCAACACGGTTAACAGAGATGCATTGTGGATCATCCTCAGGAACTGGGTTGCCCAACAAAGTTCATCTCACTCATCAAGCTGTTTCACGACAACATGACAAGAGAGGTACTCTCAGATGGTGCGCCATCTGAGAAATTCAACATCTCCAATGGCGTGAAACAGAGCTGCGTATTTGCCCCGGTGCTTTTTAACCTGTTCTTCGCTCAAGTCCTCATGCATGCTGTCAGAGACTTAGATCTTGGTATTTACATCAGATACTGTTTGGATGGTTCAATGTTTGATTTGAGACGCCTTACTGCAAAGACCAAGACACTGGAGAGGCTTATCACCAAAGCGCTGTATGTTGACGACTGCGCCCATATGGCACACCAAGAGCACCACCTGCAGACCATCATTGACAGATTCTCTGAAGCATCTAAACTATTCGGTCTCACAATTAGCCTCAGAAAAACAGAAGTCCTCTTCCAGCCTGCACCAAGTAGTACTCCTCCACAGGCATGTATCGCTATTAATGGCATACAACTGAAGGTAGTACCTGGGCAGCACAATATCAAGTGATGGATCCCTTGACAAAGAGATTACAGTGAGGATCCAGAAAGCCAGTCAGGCACTTGGGAGATTGCGTATTAAAATTCTTCAGCACGAAGATATTCGCCTATCAACTAAAATCAAAGTATAGAATGCCGTGGTCCTCACCTCTCTCCTGTATGGCTGTGAAACATGGATCCTGAACTGTAGGCACATCAAGCGGATGGATCAGTTCCACATGTGCTCCCTACGATAAATCATGTGAGTACGCTAGCAGGACTGAATTACTAACCAAGATGTGCTTGACAGAACTAGTTCCACAAGCATCAAAGCCAAGATCCTCCAGATCCAGCTTTGATGGTCTGGCCAAGTTCTCCACATGGACGAAAGCAGGATCCCGAGGCAGCTGTTCTACGGGGAGCTGGTATGTGGTAGTTGCAAACAGGGATGCCTGAGGAAGAGGTATAAGGATAACCTGAAGACCAACTTGCAGTGGACAGGCCTTCAACCACTTGAACTTGCTGCTGCAGACAGGACTAACTGGCGTTCCCTTACGAGAAAAGCAGTGACAAAGTTTGAGGACAACTGTTGCCAATGCCTCGCAGCTGCACGTGAAAAACAACGCAGAGCTATGTTCTCTCCTGTTCTGACAACCGGCGTCCCATGCCCTATTTGTAGCCGCATGTGTGCTTCGACCTTTGGGCTCCGGAGCCACATGAAATGCACAACATGTCTTCCTCGGCTCCCGAGAGGCAACCAACAACAATTTTACCAAAATTGTAGTATTAAGTATGAAACAGAGTACAATTCTCCAAATACGTGTCTTTTTTTTATGTGCATGCTTTCACTGCATAGTAGTATATTAAAACTTCTGCTAGTGTTCCAATAGTGAAGTAGCATCTGCCTAGTACAGCATTAATTTATACCTCAGTAGGGTGAACTTTTAAAATGCTAGCAAGACTAAAGCTTCAATCACATTCTCCCTAAAGTTTTTTTAGAAAGGAAATTAAACTGAACCAGACAGCTTTGTGGGGGCAGAGATCAACTGACCTGAAAAAAACGTGATTCGAGCCACAAGTTACCTCAGCAGTTCAGTGTCTGAGGGAATACATTCTAGAGTATTTTTATAAGTAAGCAGCTCTTTTAAAACTAAAAGTTAAATAGCAAATGAAATATTTGAAGTTTCAGCATTTATTTTCGCATGCACCTCCATTAGAACGTGGCTTCTTTTTAAACGATACTGTGTTGACCATGTCCCATTCTGCTTCATAATTATTCTGGTGGTCAGACCCCCGTGGAGATTTTTCTTTAGGTGTGTGTGTCCATTCTACAACTGAACTGGAATCCTGAACAAAAAAGACGAAAAAACAACAACAAAAGACAAAAACTAAAACTGAATTTTATCAACAGCTAATTTCAAGATTCAAAAAACACAAACACCTTTGATAAATTGGAGGTAAGGCCAAAAGTACAAAGACATGAGTGTTAAAATCCTCAAAAGAACAGTTGTCAAATAAATTTAAAAAAGAAAAGAAATGCCATGTTAAATTTAAACTCAGAAGAAAGCCAAACATTTGAAATTTATATAAAAAGACAGTGAAGATCACCCAAATAATCTTAAATCGTCCCAGATAGAGATGCACTAGCATTAAGTAGAAATTTTAAAACAACCTTACATATTCAAAATTGACAAACCGATCTCATCTCAGTAATGACACACTGTATATACTGTTTATTACTCTAAACTGTAAAACGCTCAAGCTACTTCTGCCCTTTCTTATGACCACAACAAACAGAAAGGGAATGATTTTAACAATTCTAGGTTAAATACATAGTATTTTTAAAACAATCATTCCCAACTCCCCACAAAGATTCCATGTGTCAATGATACTAAGAAAAAGAATTGGCATTTGTTCTAAACCAAGATCATAGTGTTAAGGCAGCAACATGGATTAAAAGTAAAAGTTAAGATGGCAAAGCATTACGCTTTGTATTGGAGACAGCCATATACTAAGGTCAATATAAAATCAAATGCTTCCATAGGTGCTGGAACTAAAGATGCTGTGACAATGGTTGACTTATCATATACAGGGTTTGATTCAATGGCTCTCAGCATACTAGCTATAAAACTAGTTTTAGCACCCCTGAATACTTTGTGATTCTATTTCAGAATTCCACTTTCTTTTGAATACACCTGCAGAATTTTCTCCAAATGTCAAGTGTGGTCCAACCCTTTAAAGCAGGGGTGGGAAACCTTTTTTGGGCTTGGGGGCCACTGACCCACAGAAAAATCAGTAGGGAGCCACACAAACAAAAAACAAAAAAAAAAACCCACACTGAGGTGGTCCTGACAGAGAAGGGAAAAGACACTCCCCACATTCCCCTCACACACCAGAGCGTAGGGGGGCCCTATGGGGTGTGGGCTGAAATATTGTGCCAGGGTGGGCTCCCAAATGCTGGGGGGAGCCCTGAGCATCAGGGGCCAGATCCATGCAAGTCGGGGACCACATCCATCCTCCAAACCTTAGGTTCCCTAGCCCTACTTTCTTTTTTTAAAGTGACCTTGTAAGAAGGGCTGTGGGAGCATAGACCAGATTAACTTTTTTACTCCATAATCTCCAAATGAAATCTGATCACTCTGCAAGTAAACACATTTTTCTATTTGTGTGCTCCACAAATTTACAAAAGGCTGTGAGACAAGTTGATTTATACCTGCCTTGTCTATCAACACAAAAAAGGGGCTCTTCAACCTAATTTAGCCCCTCTGGTAATCCATGCCATACCACTGTCTGCAGATTGTCATCAATGACAATTTGCACAACCTCACTGGTCATTTACTAGATGCTATGCTGACTGTCAAAAGCTGATGTTGAGTTTGCTGGGACAGTGACTTGCAAGTTTGTTTGCTTAATCTGCGCAAATTTTATATGGAAATCCATAAAATATAGTGAATAAGGAATTCTGCAATATCCTGCAGCCAAGTAGACAGGCATCCACCACCACCCTTTTAAAGGAATAGGAAATCTTGAAATTCCACATGCTGTTTGCTAAGCATGGACAATTCATGTGGCATCTTTACTGCTCACCAGTGAACACTCACACACTAAGCAATCTCCCACGTGAAGTATATCAGAGTTGTAGGTTCTACTGCAGAAGCCTCAAATTCACAGCCCACAGGCCATCTATGGCCAGAACATATTCACAATCTGGCCCAGGAGTCCCAGTGGCCTGGGGAGGGCATGTCTGTGCCCATCACCCCCAAATCCTGCCATGGAGAATGGGGGGAGGGGAGAGGTACAGAGACTCAGGTGACCGCTGTTGCCTCCCTGCACCAGCTCCTCCCTCCCCTCCCACCCCGGTAATCCCAAAGACCACGTCTCTTGGAGGATGGAGCATGGGACACAGGCACAGACGGGAGATCAAAGCTCTGTGGGGAGAGCTGCAGCCCCACCTCCTTTCCAGCTGTCAGAACCCTTAGTACATACAGGAAGATTTCTCACGGCATGTGGAAGAAGGGCTTTTAATAGGACACAAATCAGTGCTGTGCAAAGTTCAAGGAGCGGGGCAGGCATATCAGAAGTCAAGAGAGTGAAACCATTGCTCTAGTGCTACAACAAAGAGCTGCTTCTACAATAAGGAGCTGGATACCATCCTCAGCTACAACCCCACCCACATGGCCCATGGATAATTCAGGGGGAGTGGATACACTGACAGGTGGCCTCAACCCCAAAGAAAAAGTAGCAGATGAGGAAGTGGAATTAAGAGGATGAGGTGGCACAGGTGACAGGTTGTCCAGGACCATGATGAGCCAAGACCTTTTATTGACCCTAGAGGGTTCAAGCCAGACCCAGCACTCTGTAGTAGGCATGATGCAGGAGAAGAGAGTTCTCATAAGTTTTCGTTTTGATTTGATACCGCTCTGTACAGGTGTTTTTAAGCAACTACACTAAAGGATCTTTAACATTCTAATCTTTTATGGGGCTTTTATTTCAATAGATTTAGTAGGCAGGGTCCAAAATTGGGCTTAATATAGTGGGGACTTAGAATTACTATAGCTTAGGTAGATATGAGTTTACCATAGGCACACTTAAAAAAAATTCAGAAGTTAACATCTACACACATAGTAAGACTGCACAGATCCTTTAAAGGCCAACAGAGAGATTTCTGCAACATCAAGAAAGGAGGAGACAATTACTTGTCTTAGGCCTAGTTTTTCTTGACTATGAATTAGAGGTCTGATGTTTGATCATGTTACCTACTTCAATTTAAGATCTTCCAAAATTTAACAAAAATAGGCAAGGTTTAATTATTTGTATTATAATAGCTTTATTTTAGTACATTCCAAACTAGTACAGTTAAAGACAAGATCTTTTCTCTTCTAGATTTAAACCATTTTTGTTAGGGTGTTTGAGCTAACATCTTAACACAATATCTTTAAACCTAGTCTAGGCAGATCCACAGAGGTAGCACTTCCCTTTTTCATAATCTGAAGACCAGGTTTCACTGGATCCTAGCGACCTCCACTTGGAGGGCAAAACATAACTGTCTTATAGTTCTGTTTGTACATAATGGGGTCCAAGTACAGGCATCAATCCTAGGCATTGCAGTAACAAAATTAACCACCACTCTGAAGAAGTAAATTTCTATTTTTAGGATCGTCTAGCTAAATTTAGCAGATAAACAATAAACCAAACCTGCAGAAAGGGTGAATGCCAGTAATTAATAAGCATACCTTTCCAGCACAGAGGATATTGGACGAGTCCAAAGTATCATCTGATGGTCTCCAGTCTACTATTACTTCAGCTTCCTATAATCCAATCCATCAAACACAACCTCAGTAAGTTGATAATTACAAAAATGCAATTCTCCCTATTTATGCAAAGAATTATATGCATTTATTTATGTATATGTTATTTTAGGTACAGCGGCCAAACAGGATAGTGTTTTTTAAAACACAAACACTCAGGATTTTTATTTTAAACTTACAATATGTTTGGTATATTAGATGCACTGAAGGTAAACAAAAGAAAAAAAAAATCTAATGAGCTGTATCAAATTATTACCTTTTCTATGACACGTAGTACTCCTGATATTAAACTATCCTGGTCATCATTTTTTGCACAGGATGAATGAATGAAAACCCCTTCTTGTTCATATATAACCTGTAAAAAAATGGATCAACATGCTGAGTTTTTATAGCAAACATTTAGACAACCTAAGTAACTAGACAGCTAATACAGAGGGAACTTTACTCACAGTATTATTAAAGGCTATAAAAGTCACATTTACAGCAACTAAATGGCACTATACAATTAACCTATCCAATTAATCTATAATTTTGATTTGCCCTGAAATTCAAAATTAATCCTGATGTATAAACACAAAGTGAGTTGTCACAGACTTATCCTGGACAAAGAAATGATTGTTGCACAAAATGTTTGATTTCAACTTCAGTATAATGAAAGATTAATTTATAGCAGTGGTTTCAAGTGCAAGTCAGCAGACCAGTGCCGGTCTGCAAACTACTGGCTGCCGGGCCACGGTGGCTGCTGGAGCCGAAGCCAGCAGTTTGTGGCGGCTCAGCTACAGTAGCTGGTTTTGCCCAGCGGCAGCATTAAGGTTAATGCGGCGGAGCAGGAGGCAGCAGAGTAGGAGACGACACCTTCTTTCCTCCCCCCTCCCATCCAGGTAAGATGAAGGGTCGGATGGGGATCTGCACTTCCTCTTGCCCCTGCCTCTATGCATCAGGGCACAAGACATGCCTGGGATGGTGGGGTACGAAGGAAGAGAGAACACGTGTGCTACCAATGATCAATCCCCCCTACTGGCATGGCAGTAACAGCCACACTCCTTAGAAAGGGGCAGTCTTGCTCTGGAGTGCAGGGGTGTTGGGTGAGCATGTGGTGGGGTCACAGGGCAAGAGGGTATGGGCATAGGCTGTAGGGGCCAGACGTTAAAGGGTCAAATGACATGGGGCATAGGGGCAGGGGTCAAAGTAGTTAGGCACTGGAGAGCCAGGGGTTGGGTTGGGACTGGGCAAACAGGTAACATTTTACCTGTAAAAATGTTACCAATCCACAAAAAGTTTGTGAATGGGTTTGCTGGTCCACAGTATAAAAAAAGTTGTGCAACCACTAATTTATAAGATCAATGAAACACTGTAGTACAAAGTTACTTGGGGGAATTTTAGACAATTAAAATTAATTTGAATTGTGATCTCTGCTTGTATCTGGGGTGGTTATGTGATTAAAATGATTTGTGTCAACAGATTACCATTTTACTTCATTATTTTTGGATGTTTTCTACATTTTCAAATATATCAATTTCAATTACAACATAAAATATAAAGTGTACAGTATTCAACATATTTTTTTATATGTATATTTTTCGTTACAAATATTTGCATTGTAAAAAACAAAGGAAATATTTTTCAATTAAACTAATAACTACTGTGGTACAATCACTACATAAAAGTTGAAGGAAAATGCAGGACAATGTAGCACTTTAAAGACTAACAAGATGGTTTATTAGATGATGAGCTTTCGTAAGTGGGTCTGGCCCACGAAAGCTCATCATCTAATAAACCATCTTGTTAGTCTTTAAAGTGCTACATTGTCCTGCATTTTGCTTCAGCTACCCCAGACTAACACAGCTACATTTCTATCACTACATAAAAGTTGAACTTACAAATGTAGAATTATATAAAAAACTGCATGAATAAAACTGTAAAAGTTCAGATCCTTCATATCCACTCAATCCTTTTCTTTCTTCAGCCAATCACTCAAACAAGTGTCTTTACATTTAGCAGGAGATAATGTGACCCATTTCTTGCTCACAATCTCACTGGAAAATGAAAACAGGCATTCACGTGGCACTGTTGTAGCTGGAATCTCAGGCTGTGTCTAGACCGGCCAGTTTTTCCGGAAAATCAGCCACTTTTCCGGAAAAACTTACCAGCTGTCTACACTGGCCGCTTGAATTTCCGCAAAAGCACTGACTTCCTACTGTAAGAAATCAGTGCTTTCTGCGGAAATACTATGCTGCTCCCGTTCGGGGAAAAGTCCCTTTTGCGCAAAACTTCTGCTACTTAAGTCCCAGGCGAATACCTGTTCTCACTTTCTGGTAACATTGTAATAAGTGAGAAAAATTATTTGCCATAAATGTAAACAAATGTGTATGTTTTAGCAATTAGCTGAAGAAAAAGTAGGACTGAGCGGATCTATAGGTTCTTTGTAAGTTTTACATTGCATTCAAAAACAACAGTCATTTAACAAAAACAAAAATCAACATTTGTAAGTTGCACTTGTGATAGAGAACTTATATGAAGTGAATTGAAAAACACTTGTTTATCATTTTACAGTGCAAATATAAAGAGAACAGTGTAAAGTTTTTATTCTGTATTGTAACTGAAATCAGTATTATTTAAAAATGTGAGTTAACTCTAATCAACTACCCTATTATTTTACTCTATAAACGGAATTGAAGTGCATCAGAAGTTGAAGATTTGTTATGTAAACTGTTTCTGCTGAATGAGACAATATTTTCCCATATATTAAAAAAAATGTATCTGCAAAATAATCTAAACACAGTGTTCTCCTCTACCAAGATTCAACATGATCTCCTGTCCTGTTTGATATAAATAACCTTAATCAAAGGAAATGAAAACCAGGGTTTGTGTGAATCTGAATAAACTCACTATTAGGCTGGGGAATAGGGGAATCTAGTGGGAAAAAACTTCAAACACTCAATATCAAGGTTTTGAGAAAGAAACATAAAACATGTAATTCACTTTGTAGGCATATTTGTTCTTGAAATATAAAATTGCATGAATTGATCAAAATGGATAAATGTACACTTCTGGAAATAAAATCTAACAGCTGTCTCTACTAACTACTCAGATTTTTTAATCTGTGTTAAAAACCAATACCCTTTCACAAACTTATTTGTTTTTTTTAGACCATTTAAACCATTATATTTTCAAACACAGTAATCCAAATTTGGCAAACACATGTTACGTGGATGCTGCACTGGCTGGACAGAGTACAGGGCTGAAAAAAAAAAAGGCAAAACTGAATTTAACTCTGCAGTCTTCCATAAATGTATTATAATTTTTTATGTAACCAACAATCTTATTCACAAACATAAAATTGAATCATTTATTTTAAATGCTAGAGACAAGAAATGAGTGGGGTTGCATACCACCAGTTTTGGACAATCTAGTACAGCAAAAACACAAAAAATTATTTGAAATATCCCTATGTTCAAATGTTACTGATCTGGTCAAGCTCTCCTTGCTGGGCACTCACCAGACTTCTGTGAGGGGATCCAAATACTGAATCCCACATGCTCATGGCTTAATGGGACTTAACAGAGTACAGGCACTGTCCCTGACTACAGTCTCACAGACATGTCTTTCAGATGCAGACCTTATTTCTAACAGAACTCTTAGCAATGGGAACCCAGTAGTCCAAATGCCTAGACAACAAAACTATGCCTTCTGCCACAAGCCTCTCCAGTTGCTCTTGCACATTCCCCAGAATTCCAACAAGGTGTGAACCTTCCGTAGGGTTTAGCATTTGACTAGCCCAAAAATTACTGGCATATCGACAGATCAAATATTGTCAAAAATTGTCTAATATAATAAAGCACTAATTTATTAGACAGTAAACAAAAAGAATGAGTTCATAGTCTCCAAAACTCTTACCCTTAGATATTTATGCCTAATAAAAAACTGTTATTTCCATTCTATTCATCTGATGAAGTGGGTTTTACTCATGAAAGCTCATGATTCTATATATTTTTGTTAGTCTCTAAGATGACATAGGACTACTCATTGTACAAAAAACAAGTTACTTAAGAGATGTTTGTGACAGGGTGAGGTCACAGACGACCCCGGGGGAAGGGGGCCTTCCTGGAGTGCTGACAAAGCCACGGACACTCGCCTTCCTGTTTTCTGGGGCTTCTCACTGCCCTGTCCTGTTGAGTCAGCTCCCTAGTCTCCCGCAGCCAAAGCACAGAGCTGAAATCACTGCTCCCCGCCACAAGGAGTAGTACAGACACTGAAATGCTTCAGATCCAAGGAAAATGCAGTTTTAGGCCCAGCTTCCTGGGATACTACTCCCCAAATGGGATCAGAACCCCATTTGGGTAAGCCCCCTTTTACAATGGAAGGAGGATGTATACACTGATTGCTCCCCCAGGTAACAATTATTTTCACTTGGCTTGATGATAATAAGAGATTTTATTAAGTACAAGTGGTAGGATATAAGTGGTTGTAAGTGATAAAAGGAAGAGCAAAGTAGATTACAAATTTAAAAACAACAAAAAATGCTTAGCTAATCTAACACTAAAACCTCAGTACAAACTTATTACAAACTCACCCTGAAACTGTTCTTATTCCTGCTAAACCTTCAGAACCAGGGCAGTCTCATTTTCCCTGGGATCTCTGGCTCACTTTCTTAGGAATGGCATGCCACACAAAGATCAAGACCCTGCTAAGCTTCCCATTGTTTTACAGATTCTCATTTTTACTTGGCAAGTCCCTACCAGTTAGAGAGATCACATAGCTTCCTAGGACCAACCATTGCTATGACTTAAAGGACAAAAGGGGCTGCTTACATATGATTGCCCAGACACTGAGGCATCCCAGCATTGGAAACACACTTGATGGCTTTCATTTGCACATTTAAAAACCATTTCATACGCCATATATCTAACTTTACACACAAGAATGATACATACACCAAAATACGATATACAGATCCAGTGGATTAAGACATTCAGATTGATAGATAACATGAGGCAATTTGTCCCAAGCATCTCTGAGTTATGCATATTTGTGTCCATAAATCCATTTCATGAAGCATGAGGGTGTGACAATGTTAACATCACAATGTTAACTCAGAAAAATGCAGCACACAGTGAAATGAAGTTCTTAAATATGAGTTTTACTACTTTAAGCAGTGTTATGCTAGTATTTAAATGTGAACATTATTCAATACTGAACAGATGCAAAAGAAAAGAAAATTAAATTAAATAAATATACAGCAACTATAAAAGGTCATTTTTACACTCTAGTGGGAGGCAGGGTCGTCCAAAGGAGGGGGCAGAGCAATTATAAAAGAAACAGGTACATTTTATGCACTGATGGTACGCAGGGCCATCCTGAGGAGGGCATAGGGCCTGGTGCAACCTAGAGATGTTAAATATCAATTAACTGAATAGTTTATTAACCTCATGAATTCTTATCCGTTAGTCAACTATTCTATAGTCCCTGGGGGCAGGACCAGCAGCCAGTGCGCTCAGGTCCCACTCCCAAGGAGCCCCCAGCCACTCCGCGCTACTGCCTCTGTACCAAAAACAGTAGTATGGGATGCCAGGAGGGAGCTGGTCCATGAGGGGAGCCGTTTTTAAAACCAAGGTATTTAAATAGACTTTCATACAGATGGCACCCTAACACGATCAAAAAGATAAACTATCACCTATATCAGGTCATTCTTGTTGGAATATATCTGACAGTGGACAAAACATAGGCAGCCAGTTGACTAGCTAACAAACCTAGCTTACTGGCTTACAGTTTACCTAGTCAGTGGCACCTGATCGTGAAAACCACTCTTTACTTACATAGCATGAGAAGTACATAGAGCTATACAAAATAATCAACACACCTACATTTCCCTGACTCAGGTTACTCACCACGCTTATGAGTTATTTGGGCTTGGGTAAAATCCTCTGAAGCGTCTGGAATCCTTCTGAAACTCAGCTTCTCTTCAAAATCACGGAGACTTTCTAGCTCAGCTAGCCTTCTCTGACTCAGTCTGTCCCACCATTAAACAGGACTCTGCTTCTATGAAACATACCTGCCTCTTCATCTCTCCTGACCAAAGCTTTGTGTCAATCTCAAGACTGTATGTCCTCTTCCAATCCCTGGGTTCTTTGTTCTTCTGGGAATGTTCCACTCCTCCCTCCCTGCAAAGAAGCTGGTGTAACTAACTTCTTTGTTAACTTCCATACCATATACCCATTATCCCAACGTTCTTCCACCAGAACAGGAGACCATACAGGTCTAATTGTTCTCCATTATATCCAGGCTTGTGCTACAGTGGCTTTCTGAAAATCGTGGATTTTGCATCCATATAGAGGCATTCCAGGACACAAGAGTTCGTAATATCAACCAATATTCATAAATCAAACTTTCTCAGTGAAGAATTCAAAGGCAGTGATGTTAGATAGAGGGTAATAGAAGAGTCGACTAACTGCAAGAATTCGTAGTGGTTAGTTGACTATTCTATAGTCTCCAAGGTCAGCAGCCAGTGTGCTCCAGCCTCTCTCCCAGGAAGTCCCCTGGCACTCTGTGCCACTGCCTCTATATTAGAGGCAGCAGCGTGGGGGGGCCAGCAGGAGCCGGTCCGCCAGAGGAGCCAGTTTCAAAACCAACTCCTCTCACGGACCAGCTACCTGATACAGAAGCAGCAGTGCAGGATGGCAGATGCCCCTGTCCACGGGGGATCCGAGCTCCTTGTGGTCAAAGGCTGCTGGTGAGAGAGGGGCTGCTGCCAAAGCAGCCTCTGTCCATGGCCAGCTCGGACCCCACACAGACAGGGACTGCTACTGGGGACCAGCCTCTGTCTGCAGGGAGCTGGGACTGCCCCCGTGGACAAGGGCTGCTGCTGCAAAGCAACCTCTGCTCAAGGCGGGCCAGGCCCCACCATAGGCAGAAGCTGCTTCATGGCAGTCTCCCATGTGTCCCGGAAGCAGCACAGGGAGCGGGGGAGTTCAGCACCACAGAGTCCATGCTGGGGGAAACTGATTTTTAAGCCAGCTCTCCTCAGCTCTGGCTCCTGCTTCCCCCTGCTTGCCGCCTATGATACAAAGGCAGTGGCAGGGGAGGAGGGGGAATGCAAGTAGTCAACTAGACTAACCTTTAAGTCTATGCTTATCATTTAATCATCTGGTTGTCTATTCGTTCACATCCCTATTCAAATAAGTGCTATTCTCTCTTGAAACCAGTGTTTTAATCATTTTTCCAACTACAGAAGTCTTGAATATTTTAAGATAGGGGGGGAAAAAGCCCAATTCCTAGATTAAATTATTTTACCATTATTTTCTTGCTACCCCTCTGCTCCTTCCACAGATAGCAGCCTCCCTTTCCAAAGGACAGATTAAGTGCTACTATCCATGGAAATCCAATTACCAAGTAATTCAAGATAATGATATTGATCTACACACCTCCTCAGGGTTTGTGACTTAAGAAATCACCTCTTTGCTAATGCTGCAATGCAGTAGTTGAGGAACTTAAGCTAAGTGTCCAGACTTTTAAAATCTGGTTTGGTAGGACATTCTCTTTCATATCAATCCGTAGCCCAAGGTATGAGAAGTGATGGGAAGAACATTCTTGTGGTGAGAAGAACACTTCAGCAGTCCAATACTGTGGCATTTAATTTCAAGAAGGGGAACTACGCAAAAATGAGGAGGTTAGTTAAACAGAAATTAAAAGATACAGTGACTAAAGTAAAATCCCTGCAAGCTGCATGGACACTTTTCAAAGACACCATAATAGAGGGCCTACTTAAATGTACACCCCAAATTAAACATAGTAGAAGAACTAAAAAAAAAGCCACCGTGGCTTAACAACCATGTAAAAGAAGCAATGAGAGATAAAAAGACATCTTTTAAAAAGTGGAAGTCAAATCCTAGTGAGGTAAAAGAGAAAGGAGCATAAACACTGCCAAATTAAGTGTAAAAATGTAATAAGAAAAGCCAAAAGGAGTTTGAAGAACAGCTAGCCAAAAACTCAAAAGGTAATAACAAAATGTTTAAGTACATCAAAAGCAGGAAGCTTGCTAAACAACCAGTGGGACCCCCTGATGATCGAGATACAAAAGGTGCACTTAAAAGACGATAAAGTCATTGCAAAGAAACTAAATGAATTCTAACGAGGATGTTAGGGAGATTCCCAACCTGATCCGTCCTTTCTAGGTGACAAATCTGAGGACTTGTCACAAATTGAAGTGTCATTAGAGGAGGTTTTAGAATTAATTGATAAACTTAACTGTAACAAGTCACTGGGACCAAAGAGCATTCACCCAAGAGTTCAGAAAGAACTCAAATGTGAAATTGCAGAACTATTAACTATGGTTTGTAACTTATCCTTTAAATCAGCTTCTGTACCCAAAGACTGGAAGATAGCTAATGTAATGCCAATATTTAAAAAGGGCTCTAGATGCGATCCCGGCAATTACAGACCAGTAAGTCTAATGTCAGTACTGGACAAATTAGTTGAAACAACAGTAAAGAATAAAATTGTCAGACACATAGAAGAACATAATTTGTTGGGAAAAAGTCAACATGGTTTCTGTAATGGGAAATCATGTCTTACTAATCTATTAGAGTTCTTTGAAGGGGTCCACATGTTTGTTGACAAGGAGGATCCAGTAGATATAGTGTACTTAGATTTCCAGAAAGTATTTGACAAGGTCCCTCACCAAAGGCTCTTACGTAAATTAAGTTGTCATGGGATAAGAGGGAAGATCCTTTCATGGAGTGAACTGGTTAAAAGACAGGAAACAAAGGGTAGGAATAAATGGTAAATTTTCAGAATGAAGAGGGGTAACTAGTGGTGTTCCCCAAGGGTCAGTCCTAGGACTAATCCTATTCAACATATTCATAAGTGATCTGGAGAAAGGGGTAAACAGTGAGGTGGCAAAGTTTGCAAACGATACTAAACTGCTCAAGGTAGTTAAGACCAAAGCAGACTGTGAAGAACTTCAAAAAGATCTCACAAAACTAAGTGACGAGGCAACAAAATGGCAAATGAAATTTAATGTGGATAAATGTAAAGTAATGCATATTAGAAAAAATAACCCCAACTATACATATAATATGATGGGGGCTAATTTAGCTACAACTAATCAGGAAAGAGATCTTGGAGTCATTGTGGATAGTTCTCTGAAGACGTCCATGCAGTGTGCAACAGCAGTCAAAAAAGAAAACAGGATGTTAGGAATCATTAAAAAAGGGATAGAAAATAAGACAGAGAATATCTTATTGCCCTTATATAAATCCATGGTACGTGCACACCTGGAATACTGCATATAGCTGTGGCCTCCTCATCTAAAAATATATATATACTGGCATGAGAAAAGGTTCAGAGAAGAGCAACTAAAATGATTAGGGGTTTGGAACCGGTCCCATATGAGGAGAGATTAAAGAGACTGGGACTTTTCAGCTTGGAAAAGAGGAGACTAAGGGAGGATATGATAGAGGTATATAAAATCATGAGTGGTGTGGAGAAAGTGAATAAGGAAAAGTTATTTACTTGTTCCCATAATATAAGAACTAGGGGCCACCAAATGAAACTAATGGGCAGAGGGTTTAAAACAAATAAAAGGAAGTTCTTCTTCACACAGCCCATAGTTAATCTGTGGAACTCCTTGCCTGAGGAGGTTGTGAAGGGTTTAAAAGATAACTAGATAAATTCATGGATGTTAAGTCCATAAATGGCTATTAGCCAGTATGGGTAAGGAATAGTATGGATGCCTCTAGCCTCTGTTTGTCAGAGGGTGAAGATGGATGGCAGGAGAGAGATCACTTGATCATTACCTGTTCGATTCACTCCCTCTGGGGCACCTAGCATTGCCCACTGTCAGTAGACAGGGTACTGGGTTGGATGGACCTTTGATCTGACCCAATATGGCCATTATTATGTTCTTAGTCCATCTGCTTAGAGAAAGCTTTGCCGACAGGCAATCAGGATGATCTAGTTGTGGAAACTGTCCTATAGTCAAATTTATTATGATCAATCAACTCTTTCACAAGACTAATTTTAACACATATAACATGGGATGTTGGGTATAAAGCACTTATTTTTGAATTCATAAAATGTTGAGACTTATTTAAAATCATAAATACATAGAGAGACTGAGGATGTGTTAATGTGGATAAAGATTTGTGAAAAAAATTAATCTCACAACAGAATTCCTAACTAGGGATGTTAGCATATAGTCATTTAAACAATTAACTGATAAGCCTGGGCTCACTGGTTAATCCAAATGACTACACACGACACACCCTTGCTGCCTCTGAATCAGAGGCAGCAAGGTGGGGGAGGTAGGAGCCAGTGTCTGTGGGGATAAAAGTCGGCTTCCCATGTGTGCTGGTTCCTGCTGAGTAGCCTGCCCTTCTTTCCCTCCCCCTGCTGCTTCCCACAGAAGGGGAGGGAAGTTGTGCTCAGGGGGGAGCTAAGTACCAAATTCCACGGAGCTGCCTGCCCTACCACACCCACGCTGTTGCCTCTGTTCCTCAGTTTAGTATGAAAAAAAAAGCAGAAGCTCTAGAACAGAGCAAGCCATGTAACACTGGCACTCAGTCAATCAAAATCTTCAGTCAATAATATTTAGTTTAATGACATTTTTTAGTTTCAAAAGCAACTCTCTCATGGATGAGCTAAACTAGAAATAGCAATATATATTTGTTTAAACTATTTTATTTTTACATTATTATTTCTGTTGCACAATTTAATATTCTTAGATTTTTTTTTTACCAAATAAAATGTAAGTGACTTCATCTTTATGTCAAAGAAAGTCTTATGAGAACAAAATTAACCAAGGAATCAAACAAGACAGATAAGAAATTCTTAAATTGCTATATACTAATGCAGTGGTTCTCAGTGGTCTAATCAGCACAGAGTTGCAGCCCATGTGACATCCTCAGGGACATACAGGTAGTACTGGATGTGGCCCACAACAACAAATAGATTGAAAACCACTGCACTAGTTGTAACAAAGGAATTCAAATTGTTCAATAATGAGCATAAATTGATCTAGCTGGTATTATTAAAACTTGATGGAACGATCCCCATGATTGGAATGTTAATAATCGATGGTTATAATCTATTTAACAGGAAGGATAAAGAGGGCAAAGGAGGAAGAAAGGGGCACTAGCAAAAATAACATTACAGTAGAACTTCAGAGTTACGAACATCAGAGTTACAAACTGATCAACCACACGCTGCATTAGGAAGGACGCAATCAGGCAGTAACAAGGACCATAAAAAGTGGCGAGGGCAGGGCACATACAGTACAGTGTTACAAGTAAACTACTAAAAATAAAGGGAAAGTTTAAAAAAAGATTTGCCAAGGTAAGGAAACATTTTTAACTGTTCTTTTAAATTAAAATGGTTAAATGCACTTTTCTTCTTCATAATAAATTTTCAAAGCTGTGTTTAGTCAATGTTTAATTGTAAACGTCTGAAAGAACAGTAACATTTTGTTCCACAGGTGACTCGTGTTAGCATTCAGGAGATGCGCTGCTCTCCTTCACAAAAATTTTGATTGCCCCCACATGGCCCCTTCCTGACTCCTCCTGCAGGCACCAGTCATCCCTGTTTTGTTCAGAGTTATGAACATTTCAGCATTATGAACAACCTCCATTCTAAGGTGTTTGTAACTTTCTATTGTAGCTGTTTCCAAGTAACAGGTAACTCTGAAGAAAACTGAAATTGTATGAAACAATGAGAAGTCCTGTGGCATCTCAGGGTACGGCTAGACTGTGGGGGTTTATCAGGATACTGCTTTTTTTTTTTTTTTTTTTTTTTGCAGAAGAGCAAACACGCTCTTTCAGAAGCCTCTGTATTCCTTGTTCTATGAAGAAGAAGGGGGCTTTGGAAAGAGGGGACGTTTCAGCCATTTGGCCCAGTCTAAATGGGCCAAATGTCAGAAAAGCCTCTTCCAACAAAAGAATCAGAAAAAAGTACGCAAAATGCAGAGTGTATTTTGCATACCTTTTTCCAACAAAAACGTGTAGTCTAGCCATACCCTCTGAGACTAACAAAAATATACATCTTTCATAGGTAAGACCCACTTTGGATGAAATGCTTATGAATCAATCTATCAAAAAGCACAACTTGTGTTTGCTATAGACCAGCAAATCACACTAGAGAACAAGCAGAGTGGCTTCTTATGCACCTATCTATAATGTATAAGAAAACACCCTGTGTGGTCACGGGTAGCTACAGTTTGAGACACACATGTTGGAAAGCTCATGTTGCCAGTATTAAAATGTCCCTGCAATTTGTAAATATTATAGATCAGTGATTCTCAGGACCCCAAAGTGGATTGTGGCCCCATTGTAAGGAGTCACCAACGCTGACTTAGACTTGCTGGCACCGAGGGCTGAAGCCTGTGGGAACATACACCTTCAACTTCACAAAACTGAGTGCTTAAAAAAACCACACTAATTAATTTGACCTTATCTCGTAGTATACACAAGGCCTAAATCTCTAGAGTGTCACCAATAAGTGCGGATGCTCAAGCCTTGCATTACAAACTCATGGTCCATGAACTCAAGTCCTGATAATCCTTAGTTTACGTAGTCTTTCATCTTCTTTCCTCCATCTTTTAAAAATAGAGCTCTAAGGACAATATATCAACATATCATTACTGATTTGTACTGCAACTTCTTCTACATCAGGAGATTGGGAATCAACTGTAGTACATCCTGTATTCAAATCTTATTAAATGTAATCATGAACTACTATAAAAAAGTTGTGCAAATTGAATATCCCTAGACTGGCACCCGAGTGGTCCCAAACAAGGAAATTTGCCAGAACAGGGGAGGTCAGGTGTCCGGGCTCTCCGAGGGCTCTCCTTCCTGGCTGTTGCCTCAGAAGAATCGAAAGGCCTGACCTCCTCTGACCCACTTGCCTGGTTCTGCTCTGCACTCTGGCCCCATGTAGAACGGTAGCTGCTCCAGGGGTTCCCCATCCCAGTGCAGGGCAACAGCTCCTCCTGAGGATTCCTGACACCCAATCACCTAACCCGGGCAAGACACTAGCCATTCTTGGGGCTCCCTGTCCCCTCTAATCCTCCTTGTGCTGGGCCACACCTGCTCCTGAGGGTCCCTGCTCCCATCCCCCATGGGGCAGCAGTCTCTCCCATTGCTTTCTACCCCCAGGTCACTAGCCCTGTGGGCTGCTTCCTGCCAGACTGGCTCTACTCCCAGCCACTCTCAACGTTTGCGGCCAGGACTCTCTGGCCTAGCAACAGATGTGGTCCTCCTGGACCATGGATGTTACCAGACCACAGAATCTGGGACGAAAGAGGTTTAACCTGTATACTGTTTTACAGATATACTTTTTGATAAAGCACACTTTTCCTCTCAAGTTAATAGGATTTTAATTCCTACTTCTTTTATGACTAACATGGTACATACTGTCCCTGAAATAAAAACTAGGGATGTAAAAGAGTAGTCAAACAGTGAACTACTCGCATTCTTCCCCCTCTCCCGTCCCCCCGCTGTTGCTGCCTCTATATCAATCGGATGTAAGCAGTGCGGCGGGGGGGGGAGGGGGGGGGGGGGGAGAGACGGACAGGAGAAGCAGATGTGCTGCAGGGAACCCGGCATGAGCAAGGACTGAAGCAATCCATGCTCACACCAGGTTCCCCACTGAGCCTCTGCCTTTGAAATGTAGCAAAAGTTGCCAGCAGTGGGGATAATGAGCCTCGCCCCCCAACTCATCAACTACTCAATTAGCTGGTTAATCGAAAATTTAACATCCCTAATAAAAACCTGTGATGAAAATGCAGAAGTAGTAACAGAACTGTTTTCTTTTTGAGTATGACTCTTGGATAGCAAAGAAACATCTGAAACAACATGATACCTGTAAGGAGAAACTATGGGCTCATCTAGACTACATCCCTCTTTTGAAAGAGGGATGTAAATGAGCCCGATTGAAAGTGCAAATGAAGCGAGGATTAAATATCCCGCACTTCATTTGCATGATCGTGTCCCAGCTGTATTTCGAAAGTGAAACTGTAGTCTAGGCACAGTTCTTTCAAAAAAAAAAAAAAAAAAAAAACACACCATTGACATTCTTTGGAAAACAGGTTTTTGCAAAAGAACCACATCTAGACTGCAGTTTCACTTTCAAAATACCGCTGGGACACAATCATGCAAATGAAGCACGGGATTATTTAAATCCTCGCTTCATTTGCACTTTCAATTGGGCTCATTTACATCCCTCTTTTGAAAGAGGGATGTAGTCTAGACAAGCCCTAAATGAAAGCAAAGAGTAATACTACTTGAAAATTAAGTAAAAAGGAAGAAAAGATGGGCTGGGATTGATATGAAGATGATGTAAGATATCCATCAATATCCAGGAGGAAGATCTCACAAGCAAGAAATTCCTGTTTGGAATAATAACAAAGATATCAGCTTTGAATTAATTTTGGATAATGAACTGCAGAGTAAAACTACTGAAGAGCTGGCTAGTAATGATCCAGTAACATGGAGATGGCTAACAAGTACAAACATTTGTACCCATCAAATGGAGTTTCTAAGAATTCAGCCTCTTTTCCATGAGATTCCTGTAACCATGGTTTTCCAGTAAATATTTCTGAGGACTTTGCTGAAAGAAAAAACTTGTCCAAAAATTGGTCTGCGTGGAATCTGTGCACTCAACTGTTTGACTTTCCCTGCTGTCTTTTTGACGGATGCAATGAACAGCAACAAAAGTAACAGTGCTTGGTAAATCTGATGATGAACTCAAAAGTAATTGGAGTGCATAATACGAACGGCTTGAAAGCCACGAGCATATTTCTGTGCATTTCTCACTACACTTTGGCTGGAAAAAAGTATGAAGAACCACACTGAAACTGAGGTTCTCTTCTAAACAAGTTGAGGAAAAAACCACAAAATGATATGAAATTTTGAAAAAATTCTTTGATGCCACATTGGTTTTAGCTGAATGATTTCATTTTACGGATCTAACAAAACAGGGGACCCAAGGAACAGCCTTTTGTACTTTACAATTGCTTGAACTATCAGAACTTGATAAAAGAGAACTAAAAACAAGTCCTTGACATGTTATCCAAAACCTACAGAAGGCATTCTATGATGACATGACTGTTGACTGAAAACCGGATGCTTCCTACAGAGAGCACGGTATTTTTCATTGTGTGATACACTCAAGATAATGCATGGGAAATTAAATAGTGTTTTCTGACATCTGAGGACTACAAAGGAAAAAAATAAAAAAAAATTGCAAAGCCAATATACAGAATACTTGAAAAGACCTTCAAATCCATAGAGGTCAAGGATATGACAATGTTAAACGCGGCTGGAATTTGTGAAAGAGCACAGAGTAATTTTTTACAGAAGACTCTTCAGGCAATCTATTCATCAAATAATACACCCATCAAATACACACATCAAATAATACAAATAAGATTTGTTTGGAAACAAACTCTGTACTTGTTCATTTCCAGCCCTGCCTGATGAAAAGTTCAACAGAAAGCTGCAAATATTTAGTGCAGGAATGGGGAACCTTTTTTGTGTCGGAGGACACTAAACCACAGAGATATCAGTCACAGGCCACACACAAGTGAGAAGCCAAAAAAACCCAAAAAACAACTGTGTGCACACACACACAGGCGGTGTCTAGACTGCAGGGTTTTTTTTGAAAAAAGTAGCCTTTTTTCAAAAAAACTTCACCTGCGTCTAGACTACAGCTGTGTTCTTTCAAAATTAAATCGAAAGAACGCGGCTTTTCTTTCGATGATGGTAATCCTCATTTCACGAGGAATAACGCCGTTTTTCGAAAGTGTTCTTTCGAAAAAAGGCGTTCTTGAATGCAAACAGGGCTTTTTCGAAACAGAGCATCCAGACTGCCTGGGTGCTCTCTTTCGAAAAAGCGGCTCACTTTTTCGAAAGAAGAGGTTGCAGTCTAGACGCTCTCTTTCGAAAAAGGCATCTTGAGTGGCATAATACAGTTCTTCTAGACCAGTGGCGTGCAACCTTTTTTGATCTGCGACCATCGTGCCAGCCAGATATAGGTGCTGCACTACAGGAGCCGCCAACTGCTGGGCCCAGCCACTGACCAACCAGATCTAAGAGCCCAACCGTGTGGCCATGCCCAACCCCCAGCAGGCCAGATCGAAGCACCGTGCCATGTAGCCACCAATGGCCGGGCCTATCCCCCAGCTGGCCAGATCTAAGTGCCATGATCCCCGGCAAGACATCTGCGACCCCATTGGGGGTTGCAATCCACGGGTTACACACCACTGTTCTAGACCACCGCTGAACCTAGTCAGCAGGCACTCATTGAAAATGCATGCCATCATCTGTGTTGCAGCACAGTTGTAAAAAGGGCTGCATGAAGGCTCCAGAGATATTGATTGTCTGCACAGAGACCTGGCACAGTCTGAACCTATTCAACAAGGACTAATGATGACAGAGCAAGTTAAAACCAGGCAGACATATTGTGGGGTTGGTAATAAGAGACTGGCTGGGTATTTTAACTGAAATCCATTGCTCTCAGAATGTTTGCACCCCAACAGCCTAACATGGCAGATGAGACCATAACAGGGATGTTAAAAAGCATTTATTCAGGTAAATGTGTAACCACTGAAAAAATTCAGCGGTTACATGTTTATATGCAGGAGCACTACTACCTCTGTATCTGACACAGAGGCGCAATGCAGGAGAGAGGGGGGCAGGCAGCTCCGCAAGAGCCGATGCCCACGGGCAACCTGCTTAAAAGCTCCCACCTGCCCCCTCCCCTTGCGCTGCCGCCTCTGATACAGAGGAAGTAGCGCAGGGTGGCGGGGTCCCCCACGTGTAACCATGAAGGTTAAGCAATGAGCCCAGGCACATCGGTTAACAGTTTATACAACTACTATCACATTACTACACGATAATGGGTGACATGATGGCAAATGTGTAGCTAGCAATTTTTAAAAGATAATTGTACAGCAGCAGGTTTAGGTCAGCATATACTTTTTTTCCATAACCTGCCAGTGGCAGCCTTTCATTTGATATGAGGAGGAGCAATATTGCTCAGAACTGGAAGCCATTAGATGAAATCGGACACGAGGTACCAGAGATGATGCACATGGCGGTCTACAACTGCATATCCACTAATTTCATGTGTGATAATAGACTCCATACTAGTGCACAATATTCTGCCACTAAATACGAGGTAGCAAGAACTGACATCTGTGGGCCTGGGGTACCCCAGGACAAGCCTGCCAGTTTGCTAAGAAGACTGTATCAGACTAAGATCCTGGAACACACCAGTCACTTTCTGAACAGCAAATTAACATTTTTAAAAAGCCTAAAAAATATTATAATTTAACTATACATATCAATATATGATAATTAGTGAGTTTAATAGTTATGCTATATTGTACTGAAACAGAAGTAGGACAACTGATTGTACTAAGGCTAAACTACATAACTTACAAGCAGAATAAAACAGAGGAAAATGTTTCCCTCATTAATATTCCAAGAATGGAAACCATCCACTAACTGTCCATTTTTTTTCCATATCTGATGCTCTTCTCCTTTAATTCTCGGATGGCTCAAATTATGAATATGAATATATGCTAAAAAAAGCCACCATATAAACACCATCTTTCCTTTCTTTCTTTTTGAACCATGGGGCTTATTACAAAAAACATACCACTAGAGCAATTTCTTTTTTTTTTTTATCATCATCAGAAAGGAGGTGATAAAGAAGTAATTATAAAGATCATGATAAAAGTACAATTAGCTTAGCAAAACATTGTGAATGCTGTCTATGCCCTGAAAATGTACTTATGTATTGAAGATACTCAGGATATGTGTACACTAAAACTTAATCTATAGTAGGTCAACTTACAGCCACACATCTACATTTCCTTGGGTCAGTGGTGTATGTCCTCACCAGGAACAAGTCCTGGGCAACCTTCTTGTCAATTTCATGACTCTGTTAGAGAAAGCTAGTGCATATAAGTAACATACTGCATCACCCTAATTACACAACAGTAGCAGGACAAAGCTGTGGTGTAGATACTGACAAATAGGTCAACATAAGCTACCGTATATTAATCTAACTATGTAGTGCAGACTATGCCTTAGAAATGTTTAAGTACTAACAAAACATTTATTAGTGTTATATTTCAAACAGTTGGAATAGTTGCAACTTTAACCACAAGTCTATTACAAAAACTGTTTAGTTCTAATGACAACTCTGATGATGCCAAAACAAAGAGCAGCCTCTGTCTGACCCCCGTGGACAAGGGCAGCCGGCTGTTTTTTTAAACTGGCTCCCCTTACAGACTGACTCCCATGTGCCACACTGTGCTGCTGCCCCGGATAGAGAGGCAGCAGGTTAGGGTGACGGGGCTCCCCACTGCCAGCACCATTTCTGGGGACTATTGAATAGTTGTGTAACCACTAAAATTTGATGCTATTACATGACTATTCAATTACACTCTAACACCCCTAGTTCTTTAGCAGCTTTGGGCTTAGGAAGAACTGAGGCTGAAGATTCAGGATAAAAGCAGTGCCAACATTTTGGAACCTGGTATTGCCAACCATAAGCACTCAAAAAACAGCAATCAGGCCCCTAAAAGATCATGAGACTACTTAGAATTCAGAAGCTTTTAAAAAAGCTGAGTCGTGATGTGTCTTCTTCCTCTGGAGCATTTAGGGTTAATGTCTTCAAGCTCTCTCACAGCAATGAAGAGAACTGGAAAAGTCAGCTTTTTCCTTTTTTTAAGTGGAATTTGCATTACATTCCAGGAGTTGGGCTTCAAGTAAAAAGCCATCAAATATTGACAAGTTTATGATAAGCTTGCCAGAGTTGGAAAGTGTCTCGCGATATTAGAATAGGTGTGACAGCTATCTGATTATACGATAACAGTGGTATTTAAACTGAAATACAAGTGTCTCAAGCATAAAAAGGTTAAAAGCCTCAGGGAATAAGACACAAATTTTACTGTGAGTTCTGCAATGAATACAAAATGCAATTAAGAATATTCAGAAACTTTGGAATTATGAGTAAAAGAGAGTTATACTTTATCTCTTCGGCTCAATGAAAAAGTAATTGAAGTCTTGTCTATACTTAAAAGGATTTACCAGTTCAGACATACGATATAGCTTAAACCAGCTTCCTGAATATAATAAACTATACTATCAAAAAGACTTTTTGCCTGCATAGCTTTTGCTGGCATAGCTATGTCAGTCAAAAACGTGAAAGAGAAAAAATATCACATTCCTAATAGGTATAACTACACTGGTAAAAACATTCTAATTTAGACAAGACTAAAGAAGAACCCTATGCAGTCACAGGTCTCTCCTCACAGCACCTTATGAGGATTTGTCTACACTAGCAACCTATGTTTGTATAATTACACCACTTATGGGTGTGAAAAATTTACACCCTGGAGTGATGCAGTTATGCCAACCTGAATTCTAGGGTTAGACAGCACTATGACAATGGGACTGCTTCTTGGGAAAGTAAAGTATGCTGACAGAAGAATTCCTCCAACTGGTGTAGACAACATTTTAACTATAAAGAAGCACTATATGAATCCTTCTGTTAAATGGTGCCTTAGACCGGGGGGGGGGGGGGGGGGGGGGGTGTTCTCAAACTCCTGGTCCACAGGCCATCTACAGCCCAAGCATTTCCTAAAGCCGGCTTGCAAAATATTTTGAAAAAGTTATTTAATCAGGGCCATGCAACTGCCAGCCTGGGGGGACAAGGAGCACCCAGGGACCCACCTGTGCACATGGCTCCCAGTAGCACCCAGGGCCTCAGTGCACATAGTCCCAGGGCCAAGGGCACTGCTCTGTCCCGGAGGCCACAGGTAGCTGCCTCCACTGCAATGCAAACAGCACTGGCCAGGAAGCTGCTTGAGCTAATGTGCTTCTGCAGCCAGTGGGGCAGAGCTGGTGGGTTTCGCTTTCAGTCACCCCTGGCTGTGGTGGGGAATCCCAGTGTGAGAATGTGGATGTTAGCAGAGAGGGGGCAGGATCTCAATGCAAGAGTGCAGATGTTAGTGGGGGGCCATCCCAACATGAAGACATGGGAGTTTCAGGGTGAGGACCCAGTTGTATGTCTTTTGTAGGATCCTGGTCTCTCTCTGGGCTCCTGGACAAAGGGGGAAACTGTCAACTTGCATGTACTGTATGGCCAATCCCAAGAATTCAAAACTTATCCTCCAAAAATAGAATGGCTTCTTGAAATCACAAACAAAAATCCCTAAGTATATTTTTAGATTTGCCATCTGGTGTTAAACATCTTTGGATGAACTTGGGGCACACTGTCTAGATTTTCTCCACAAACCATGAGATCTAAAGGTAGTGGGGTGTTGTTGTTCTTTTGTTTGTTCGGTTGTTTTTAAGAAAAAAAAGGCTGTGATTCTCTTCAAATACTATACTCCAAACAAATACAATCTACTAAGTCAGAGCAGTCACAGTTGATAATAGTGCATAAGGCATCACGTAGTGAAGTTCCCAGATCCAGCTTAATTCTAGTAACCATGGCTGGGGCTTTCC
This sequence comes from Pelodiscus sinensis, assembly GCF_052426305.1. Taxonomy (NCBI): domain Eukaryota; kingdom Metazoa; phylum Chordata; order Testudines; family Trionychidae; genus Pelodiscus; species Pelodiscus sinensis. The sequence goes on along the minus strand of NC_143052.1, from coordinate 67,519,244 downwards.
AGAAAAAAAAAAAAGCCCTAATTATCAGGAGGCTTGTGATCAAATTAGGAGAGTTGGCATCAATGATACCTAGTCAGTTTACAAAATGAATTGTTAATTTCACAGCTTACACCTATGGAAGGGATAGCTCTGCACACACCTTCCCCACACCACAGGATGTGCAGGCAGAGGCATAAAGTAGGGATGTTAGTGTGTAGCTGGTTATACAATTAACCAATAAGCTTGGGTTTATTAGTTAATCCTAATGACTACATGTCCCTCCCCTCCTCCCCCTAGTTGCTGCCTCTGTATCAGGCAGGAGCCGGTACTTGTAGGAAGCAGCTTTCAAGCCAGCTCCCCACATATTTCAGCTCCCATGGAGCAACCTGCCCCTCTCACTGCTTCCTCTTTATCCTACCTTCCCCCAACCCGAGTGCAAACTTGTAACCACTAAAAAAAAAATCCAGTGGTTACAAGTTTACATAAATACATGATAGTTAACAGCCCTAACATGCAGTAGCAGCCTGAAGCCACTCAAGCCCTATTGCACTGCTGTTGGTAGTCGAGGAGATCCCCATCCTCCAGCAGGTTTTACCCGGGCTGGCTGGCAGCACTGGGAGACACACAGGGATGCAGAGATAGGTACTTGCAGGCACAGAAAAAACATGGTGACTGCAATGAAGGACAGAGAACTGACACCATGTTTTAAGGTAGATGGTCACTATTTTTAAAAGAAACTGAATAATGAACCATTACTGAAAAAAAATTAAATTAATACTCCAAATTGCCCATGAACATAATAATATAATAATTGTACAAGAAACAAATAAGGCTGTTCAAGGGTCTTATGGGAGGTGTGGCAACAGCAAAGAATCCTACCAAAGGGAGCAGAATAAACTATAGCAAAAGCCTAGCTGACATGTACATCATGGAACATGATTTATACCAGTGGTCCCCAACATTTAGAGGCTCCCGGGCGCTCGGGGGTGCGGCCACTCACACGCCGGGCGCCCGGGGGCGGTGCCATGCGTCCTGGGGCACGCCAGAGGCGGGGATGCCCTTGCACCCGGCACCAGCATGTGACCCGGGGCCAGGGCGGCCCGAGCACCTTGTGCCGTGGGCCCAGGGCCGGCGCTGCCACTGCCCGAGCCGCGCGCCGGCATGTGCCCCGGGGCTGGGGTCACCCGAGCGCCGCGCACCCGGCGCCGGTGCATGTCGCGCGCCTGGGGCCAGCGCCTGCAGTGCGCCACGGCTGGCCCAGGTTGTCGGCGGGTGCGCACAAATGCCTCGGCGGGCACCATGGCGCCCGCGGGCATCGCATTGGGGACCACTGATTTATACAATAGAGGCAATATATGAAGCAGAAAACAGAGCCACAGAAAAAATGACTACTGCTCAGATGTTATCCTTACAACCGGTAAAGAGACACAAACAGAAGGAAGGGGAAGGAGAGCACTTGCCTCAACTGCCAGAAAAACTCCAATAATAAGCATCAAGAAATATGTTCATCAGGAGCAATGTTCGGTCAAAAGGCAGGACCATTACAAATAGGACCCAGAAAGTAAACCTGACTTGGGCAAACTGTAAAAGGTGAACACCCAATGAGGGAAAAATGAGTTACAGTCCCTTCTTGAGAGCCTAACAGAAATAAAAGTTCAAGTAAAAGAATTAGGACCTAGGATAACTCAGGAAACAAAGGAGAATTAATTTTAGTTTAGTTAATAAGAATTTGCAGTAAGCATGTATTTGTGCAAAATCTGAGATATTTATTAACATGGAGGGTTTGAGACTAACAGAATTTTTTATATGATGAACAAGATTTTCAATAGTCCTCATATTTGATTTGTCTTTGTGGGAGCTCAAGACTGAACTGCTTTAAGGGAACTCTATTTCTGGCTTCTGGATAACTAGTAAGGTGTTGCAGACATAGGCACCATTCCATGGGTGCTCCAGGGCTGGAGCACACATGGAAAAAAAAATTAGTGGATGATTAGCAACCAACAGCAGCCACATTCCCCTTCTTCCTCCAGAGCCTCCTATCTACTGGCAACCCTGCTGATCAGCTTTTCCCCTTCTCTCCTAGAATCTCTTAAATGCCACAAACGCATGCCCCAATACATCTCGGAAGCTCAGTGGAGGGGGTGGGAAGAGGGTGGTTAGGCATGGAGCGTGGAGAAGGGGTGGAATGGGGGCAAGGCTAAGAACAGATTAAGAATGATGGGGGCATAGGGAAGGAGTGGACTCAGGACAAACCTGGGTAGAGGGTGTGGGTTGAGCATCCCACCAGGTAGAGAGGAAATCAGCACCTATGAGCGTACAAGCAGTTTTGTTGCAGGCTTGGTAAATCTAAGTATTAGAACAACATCTAGTTTGGGGGAGTGTTCACCCCATTCTTTGCAGTTTGCCCTATTTGAGTACTCTCAGTCTGTCAACTCTGAGGCTGTCTACACTACACTTTTTTTGGGAAAAGGTATGCAAATTGCACTCCACAATTTGTGTACCTGTTTCTGATAGTTTTTTCAGAAGAAGTTTTTCTGAAATTTGACCTGTCTACACTGGGCCAAATTTCGGAAAAACCTCCTCTTTTGGAAGAGCCCTTTTTCCTCATGAAAAAAGAGCAGACGCATTCCCTGAATGCCTGGTATCCCGGAAAAAAGCTCCATAGTCTAGACATAGCCTCAGACCAGTCACACATGGCTATACTGATGTAGCTGCTGTGGCACAAACCCTGAGGGGAAATGATCTGCACTAGCATAAACCATGACTTACATCCATGGACATTTACCACAATATACAGAATTCCTTGGCAGGAAAAGAAGGTTCTCTTTCGGGATGTTAGATAGCGTGTAGTTGAATAGTTGTGTAACCGCATCAAATTTTAGTAGTTACATGACTATTCAACAGACTCCGGAGACAGCAGCCAATGTGCTCCTGGCCCCACTACTAGAGAGTGCCCTGCCACTCCACACTGTTGCTTCTCTATCAGAGTCAGCAGCGCAGGGTGGCAAACAGGAGCTGGTCAGAGAGGGGAGCCGGTTTAAAAAAGCTCCTCTCGGACAAAGGCTCCTTCTGTAGAGAGGTCTCTGTCTGCAGGTAGCATGGACCCCCCACCCATGGACAGGGGCTGCTGCCACAGAGCAGCCTCTGTCCACAGCAGGCCCAAGCTCACCATGCACAGAGGATGTGTCATGGGATGCCGGAGCAACCTTTGTCCATGGGGAGCTCAGACCCTCTGCGGACAGAAGCTGATGCTGTGGAGCAACCTCTGTCAACAGTGAGCCTGGGCCTGCCACAGACAGTCCACTTCACAGCAGCCTCCCCTACCACCACCATCCTGCACTGCTGTATTTAAGCTGCATGCTCCCAGCTAGTTCCTGCCTGCCCATCTCCCCCACTGCCTCTGTGGGTCCATGGCACCAGCACACTTAAATGCCAGCTCCCACACTTTATCAATTCCTGCCTATCAGAGGCAGCAATGCGGGGATGGGAGGGACAGGCAAATCCAGGCTTGTGGGGAGTTGGCTACAGGCACTGATACAGAGGCAGCAAGGGCGGGGGGGTGGGAGGGGAGAATGCATACAGTCAACAGGATAAACTAATAAGCATGGGCTTATTGGTTAATCATGTAGTTGTCTACAGGTTGTCATCACTAGTTTTCTTCAAGCCCACATGTCACCTTGGAGTACGCATTTACTTGGCACAATCAACACTCCACGTATTCTAGCTTGTTTATTATGACATTTGTGAGATAGAATGTGAAAAAAACCCAAGTGAATTATGCGAAGAATATATGCACCTTACCTACTCTTGTGAAATGAAGTATCCTTCAACATTCATATATTTTGAAAGAAATTATTTAAAAAACAGTAGTTAAGCCAAAAGACTATCCTTTTAAGATAAAAATTACCTATGGGATCCACAAATAGGTTTTGATCTGTCATGGCTTCCAGATATGAAAAAAGAAAACACTTGTGTATTGTATAACACCAGCTTCTACTTTTCTCATCATTATAGAATCCCACACTAGTATTGTTCCAATTTCCATTTCAATTTGCATTGCTGAACTATTGAGAATAAGGTACCAATTCCCCGATTAAGGAAAGAAGAGTGATGGGGATTCCAAAGGAACAAGCAGACACCTAGTAATGAAGAATGAAACTGAACTAATGTTGATCATCCAATAAATTACTGGCCTGAAATAGACAATCTAAAATTTGACCTAAAATTTAGTTTTTTTAAAAACTACCAAAGACATTTTTCCAATGACTAGTGTTACTTCAAAACAGCTATTTCCTGTAGCCTTTGAAACAAACATTGCTACTCTAGAAATCTGAAAGTTATACAGATTAAAAACAAAAACAATGTATTTTTGTTCAATTCACGAGAAATGCAAAAAAAATTCAGTAACAAGTTAACAGGCTTTTTAAAAATTCAAGTATAACATTAAAGAAATTTATTTGCAAAATATTTCTAAATAGATAGTTAAATAATTCTGGTTGAACTGGCAGGTCACATTCAACTTTCAACTAAAAATGAGAAATGGCCTCCTACATTAGTTTTTGTATTCTCTCTCAAACATCAAGACAGCAATCTACTACTTAGTGCTCTCTACTAAATTCTTCCTCTAACTCCACTCAGCTAGGTGTAGGAGTCTTAAATGCCCTCTAAAAAGGGTACACTTGGATAATTATATGTGTTCTCTTGCGTTAAGACCAGCATCACTGAAACTGCAATGTACTTACTCTTTCAAGGAGACTGAAGTAGAACACCATTCTTTACTTTCAGACTTTGGTGAGCTGTTGGGCAAACAGGATACTGGGCTAAATGGACCTTTGGTCTGACCCAGTATGGCTGTTCTTATGTACCAGTGAGCTTCACACCAAGGATTTTCACTCGGGTACATACCCAAGCTACTGATTCTCAAGGGTGACACATACAAACATAACTTGGAAATTTTTTTTAAAGCAATTCATTCTGAATACAAAGAATTGTGATAAGCAGAATTACTTGTTGGGCAATAAAAATACTAGGGTGTGGAGTGCACCCGCCCATTCCTTCTGGTGTACGCCACTCCCTCCAGAGATTGCACCTTCTCCCCTTCCTTACAACCCCCAAACTTCCTCACCAAGCCTGCCCATCCTCCTATCTCCTGCTATAGCCCAGAGCCTGCACCCAGAACACAAACTCCCTCCCAGAACCCAAACCCAGAGCCACAGGGGTTCTTAGAGGGAGTTTGGTGGGCCCTATGGCAGCTGCCTCAATCATCCTAAATGGGTGATCCTTACTGGATCCGGGTAACTGGTGGGGGCTGGAGCAGCTTCCTGCCTTCCATGGGCAGGGGGCTGCTCCAGTCCCACAGTGGGCCCATTGCAAACAGGGGGGAGTCTGTGTGCTCCACAGGTATGGGCTGCTCCACTGGAGGCTGGGAGCAAGCAGAGTAAACCCTAGTCCCAGGACTGGGATTTGGGCACAAGTGGCAGATGGCTGGAAGCCAGTAGCCAGACCCAGTGTGGGGTTGGGGTCTGCTACAGCTGGCTAGAGCAGTCCCTAGCTCAGACCCCACTTAGTCAACCAGTTAAATGTTGGATCATCCTAACATTTAACTAACTGATTAACCAGAATTTTATATCCCTAGTGATGAGGCCTGCTGCCACCCCTGCCAGGCATATGCGCGCACGCGCACACGCGCACACACACACACACACTTCAGCTCAGGTTGCTTGGGGGAGAAGGCTTCTGAACTGGTTTGGGACTTCAAGGAAAGAGCAGAGCCTTGGGGTGGGAGGATTGGCCTGGGGCAATGGGGGCAGTTTTCCCAGGACATTTGCCAGCCCCTGGATGACCCTGCCTGAACACCTTGCAAACCCAAATTCCCTCTCAGAGACTTGAGGGAAGCAGGGGAAGAGCTTGATTGGAGAACGGGTGTGGGGTCAGGACATACTGGGCACCACCAAATTTTTGCAAACATGCTGCACCTGTTTGCGACAATGGCATACAGTTTATCCAGGCAGGAAAGTTGGCAACTGTAACCCATATTTTTGTGTGTATTTGCCTTTCCTACAGAATCTAAGGTTTTTGCAGGTAAAAGTGGGATAAAAATAAATGAAATTATGTGGGAGATTAATAAAATAGTTCTATGCAGGGCTCTACCATGAATCAAAGGCTTAATGAATGCACCTAATGAGTGCTCATTTAACCTTTGGCTCATGGTAGAGCCCTGCATATATTGAATTATTAGATTTATCTTAAACTATGTTCTATTTACAGACCACACAGCATCCTAAAGCAGGAGTCAGCAATCTACATCTCGCAACAGAATCAAATATGGCTCTTTTGGCAGATGATAGGCTAAGTTCCCTGTAGGGGTGCACACAAAAAATTTCCCCACGGGTGCACACAAAAAATTTTAATCCTGTCCATTTCCTCACACAGCAGCTATCACCCTCCCTGGATATGGAAAGTAAGCTGTTGCTGCTGGTGGGCTTGGTGGGAGAGTGGGGGGCCAAGGCCACGTGATGGCTGCTCGGCTGCTCCCAGGGCAGGGCTGCATGGCACACAGTTGCCCCATGTGCTGGGGCTAGAGCTGCGGAAGGACTGGTGCCAAGGCCACATAGCTGCTGCTGGGGACAGCCATACCACAGCCCCGGCCCCAGTGCCGGACAGAGCCATACTTACGCCCTGGGCAATAGGTGCACAGCGCGTGCACGGCCCATCCTCTGGGCACACAGCGCCCCTTACCATTTCAATCAGGTGCCCCCCATAGGTTGGCGCCCCGGGCAGTTGCCTGGCTAGCCCCCTCTTAATCTGGCCCTGACAGTCCCAGGAGCAGCCCGGGACTCCAGCTCCAGCAGCTGCTACAGTCCCCACTCCAGGAGCAGCTGGGCAGCCATCATGCAGCCCTGGCCCCAGCTCCAGCTCAGGGGAAAGGTTCAATGGCTCCAGTGTCTCCCTCCTGCCTTCCCGGGGGTTCTGTGGAGAGTCGCTTCCCACCGCCCCACACCACAGGGCTGGTGGGAACCTGGCTGGTAAGTGCTCGGGTTCCTTGAGGTCTGCAAAGGACAAGGGCACCCTGTGGGGAGCACATGTGCCCAGCTGGGCCCCAGCACGTGGTAAGGTCAAACCTGTAGTTCTGTCTCCTCCTCCCCCCCACCCCCCAGGCCCTGTAGCGGCCCAGCCCCATCTCTCAGCAGTGCTCTCCAGAGCCTTATCTCCTCTGCCCACTCTTTTCCTTTTCTCTCCTTTGTGTCATCTCCGCTCTGTTGCCACCTGGGGGGGGGTCCCATGATTCCCTGCAAGTCCGTTTGTGGCTGCAGAGCACTGGCCAAAGGGAGTCTAAGTAAAGAGTTTCATTTATACTACTATCAATCATCATGTCAATTATCAAGAATATTAAGCTGTGTATTTTCAGGCACGGCCATTCTTATACGGCTTTTTGTTGACCACTGTTCTGAACTGTGATGCAGTTTGGCTCTTTGGTGTGGAAAGGTTGCCGATCCCTGTCCAAAAGTGTGGAAAGGTAGATACATTCGCTGCACTCCAGCCAAAGCCTGGCAAAAAGGCTGCTGCACACCAGGCCAAGGACAACGGGACAGCTCCACTGCTTCACCAAAGCGCTGGGCTGGCCGGCGGCCGGGCGTTCTCCAGCGACGCACACCCCGCCGAGTGGAGCGGAGCTGCCTCAGCCAGACTAAGGCAGAGCCGACCAACAACCCGCCGCCCCCAGCACCGGGGCTGCGGCACGACAGGCTGGTGGGAACGGGCAGCACGACGCCGCTTCGCCGGGCCAGGCACCCGATGTCACCAGCTCCCTGGGAGGGGCGAAGGCGGCCGCTGCCTGTCACCGAGCGCCTCCCTTCCCCCACTGAGGAGTCCCCCGAGAACCAGCGCAGGGATCCCATCCCCTCTGCCCCCCGCCGCTCCACGGGGACACTCGGCGCCAGCGCCTGAGGGGCCCCCTCCCCAGCAGCAGAAGGGATCTCCCCTGTCCCCTGCCAGCCAGGCTACCTAGCCCTGCTCCCCCGTGCAGCCCAGCGCTCTGGGGGGCCTGGCCTCGCTCCCGCCGCCCAGGACAGACAGAGACACGCGGCAGCACCAGGGCCCGGCCGGGCCTTCCCGTCGGCACAGGCCGCGCCCGCTCCAGGCAGCGGGCGCCTCCCTACCCCCACACCCTCCGCTCGTTACCTTTCCGCAGGCAGGAGCCGCCATTTTCCCTACTAGTGTTTATGATGACGTTGCGCGCTTCACGTGCTTCCAACAGCTTCACAACAACCTCGGCCCCCCGCCTCTCGCGAGCCCCACGGCCGAGAGTGCGGCGCATGCGCTGCAAGCCGGTCGCCTCGTGGCGGCGGAGAAACCCCCAATGTGGCGGACGGTTGTCACGTGCTCGCCCTCACTCAGCAGCTGCCGGCGCGTGATGTACTCAGCCAGGCACTGTGGCGTCGCCCCTCCCCTACACCCCGCTACTGACCGGCCGGCCTCCAGACCTCACGTGCAAGGGTTTAACCCCCCCCCCCCCCCAGGGTGTGAGGGGCCAGGGGGCGGTGCTGCTCCAGTTCCGTTCCACTGGTGCGTGGCCTGAGCTAGGCTCCTGTGTCCAAAGGGGCCTGTGTGCTGCTGTTCTTCAGGACCAGACTCAGAGGAGTAGCCATGTTAGTCTCTAAGGCTGCATCTACACTGGCATGATTTTCCGAAAATGCTTTTAACGGAAAAGTTTTCCGTTAAAAGCATTTTTGGAAAAGCACGTCTAGATTGGCAGGATGCTTTTGCGCAAAAGCACTTTTTGCGGAAAAGCATCCGTGGCCGATCTAGATGCGCTTTTCCGCAAAAAAAAGCCCCGATCGCCATTTTCGCGATCAGGGCTTTTTTGCAGAAAACAGTACTGTGCTGTCTATACTGGCCCTTTTGTGCAAAAGTCTTTCAGAAAAAGACTTTTGCCCGAACAGGAGCAGCACAGTATTTCCGGAAAAGCACTGACGATCTTACATGAGATCGTCAGTGCTTTTGCAGAAATTCAAGCGGCCAATGTAGACAGCTGGCAAGTTTTTCCGCAAAAGCAGATGATTTTGCGGAAAAACTTGCCAGTCTAGACACAGCCTAGCTGTTTAAAAAGAACACACAGGAGGAGTGCACTATGGCAGACTAACACATTTGGGCTGCATAAGCTTTGGTGTGTAAAAACCACTCCGTGCAACAGACAAAGTGCTTTTTAGCCCCAAAACCTTATGCCCAAATAAATCTCCTGACTTGCAGGCTACGTCTACACTGGCCCCTTTTCCGGAAGGGGCATGTAAATTTCTCTAGTCGTCGTAGGGAAATCCGCGGGGGATTTAAATATCCCCCGCGGCATTTAAATAAAAATGTCCGCCGCTTTTTTCCGGCTTTTAAAAAAGCCGGAAAAGAGCGTCTAGACTGGCCCCGATCCTCCGGAAAAAGTGCCCTTTTCCGGAGGCTCTTATTCTTACTTCAAAGTAGGAATAAGAGCCTCCGGAAAAGGGCACTTTTTCTGGAGGATCGGGGCCAGTCTAGACGCTCTTTTCCGGCTTTTTTAAAAGCCGGAAAAAAGCGGCGGACATTTTTATTTAAATGCCGCGGGGGATATTTAAATCCCCCGCGGATTTCCCTACAACGACTCGTGAAATTTACATGCCCCTTCCGGAAGAGGGGCCAGTGTAGACGTAGCCTTCATGGTTTTTCTAAGATGATAGCTAATGGCATTCTCATTGGTTGATGTACTTCTTTGCAAGTTGGCCTGGGATATGCAAATTCCATCTATTCAGGAGCTGCCTGAGGCCAGCTGTGGCAGCTGGTGCCCCAGGCAGAAGACGCTCTCGGTGCCCCCACCTGCATGGCTGTCAATGGCCATGATGTAATCATTGGGCACCCAGGCGCCCTGTGACGTCATCATCGGGAGCCCCGGGCCAACAGCAACGTAGGCGCATGGGCTGCCCCTGCATCTATTGCCCCACCAGTTAGGGGATCCCATTGCCTCAAGTCATCAAGCATTTCCCGCACATTACAGAGAGTTGCAGTTCTTTGTAGCAGGAGGCAATGGCTCTGCACACGTGTATTGCCACAGTCCACATGGTGGATTTTCCAACTCCAAACTGATTCACAACTGACTGGTAGCAGCAGTGGTTTAGCCACCCGTGGGCCTGATTGGGCCATAGCCCACCCACTGATGATCCAGGCCCTCCCAGTGGCATTTCAGCTTTGCTCCTGCCCCAGCACTGCCTGCCCTGCTCAGCACTCCCCCTGCTGAGGAGCAGGGTCAGGGTGCAGGGGCTTGCCCAGTTCCACCGCTCAGTGATCCTTCTGAGGTCTGGGGTTGCAGTACAGGGCTTGTCCCCACTCTTTGGGATTGATCCTGCCTAGAGCAGGGGGCTGGACTTGTTGACCTTCTGAGGTCTCTTCCAGTTCTATAGTTCTATGTTTCTATGATTCGATGATTCTTTCCTTCCAGTGCTCTAGCCATGGAGCCTGGTTGAGGACTTGACCTGCTCCTCCCGCCTGGCAGACTTGCCAGAGAGCCGTATTGGCTTGTAAGCCCCCACCCTGCTCCCCAGCACAAGCGCCAGGTATGTGAAGCAGGCCAAGTTATTTTGGAATAACTTTCCTAGCATCTACACAGCCAAACTGCTATTTCAAAATAAATTTGAAATAACGGAGTGCTTATTTCAAATTTGGTAAACCTCATTCTATGAGGAATAGCACCAAATTCGAAATAGCTATTTCAAAATAAGTGCTGAGTAGACACTTATTTTGAAATAGGGGGCCTCCAGCCTTCCCAGGGTTCACTGGTGGCCACTCCAGCCTCAACCAAGAACACTCTTTTCCCTCCCCTCTCCCGTCCCTGGAGCCCTTTAAGGGGTAGACTCTGGCCACAGTGCCTGTGCCAGCTCCAAGCCTGCTAGCCCAGAGCCAGCAGTCACTGCCCCTGACCCAGTGACCCCAAAACATGAGCCAGCAAGCCACTGGCAGCCAGCCCTCCACTGCTCCCCAGGAGCAGTCTGCCAGCTCCCAGGAGCCTGCCAGGGCCCAGAGAGGGCGGGCGCCTTCCTGGTCCAGGGTGGAGATCATGGACTTTATTCAGGTTTGGAGGGGGATGCCCCCAATGTCCATGATCTCCACACTAGACGGAGGAACGTGGCCATCTATGGCAGGATAGCTGCCAGCCTGGCCACCAAAGGCCATATGCAAACCCAGGAGCAGATTCGCATGAAAATCAAGTTGGTCCGGCTAGACCCCCCTCCACCCGTAAGCCCTGAGCTTCCCCTCCCCATTCTTCCCCTTGCTTCCCCCTTCCAGCTTCCTCCTCTCAGGTTTCCCCCTCCCCTCTCCAACCCTCTTTTCTCCCCTCTCCCGCCTCCTTTCCCCAGTCTCACCGGAGTTTCATCCCCCCTCTAGCTTTGTTAAATAAAGACAGTTTGTGTTTATGAAAAAACATGTATTTTATTTGACATAAGGAAAAGGAGCTGGGGCGGGGAGTAAGTGGAAGGAAATTAGGGAGGAATGATGCACAAGCCCCCAGTGGGGCAGACCAGGGAGATTGTTAGTGCTCCTCAGGGTGGAAGCTCTCCCGCAGGGCCTCCTGGATACTGACTGCCCCCCAATGGACCTCCCGGATAGCAGCCTGCTGAAAGTCCAGCCAGGCTCGCAACAACACGTCCAAGAGAAGCACCAGAGTGCACGGGGAAGCTCTGGCTCCATGTTGCAGAGTGCTGTAGTGTCCTGAGTGAGGGCAACCAGAGCACGCAGAGACAAAATGCTTTGCTGTCCCTCATCGAGGTAGGCAAGCAAGTAGGGAACCAGCTGTTCAGGAGGGGTCCCTTTAAGCACAGGCTTCAGACAGCCTCAGGCAGCAGCCACACAAAGTAAATCCTGACCTGATGCCCTGCCAGACCTGGTTCCAGCCAGCCTTAAGTGCGATTCAGTATCCACTCAGTGTGGACGCGCTATTTCAAAATAACAAAACTCTACTTCGAAATGCATTTTGTGTGTAGACACGTTATTTTGAAATAAGCTATTTCGAATTAACCATTTCGGAATAGCTTATTTCGAAATAACGCTGTAGTGTAAACATACCCTTAGAGACTAACAAAAATATATATAGTATCATGAGCTTTTGTAGGCACAATGCTGCCTCTGTGCCTGTTGCTCCACTCATCTGAAGAAGTGGGTTGTGCCCACGAAAGCTCATGATACTGTATGTTTTTGGGTTGTTGGGGTTTTTGTTTTTGTGCTACTGGTTGTTTTTTAAGTTTTTTTAAGTTACAGACTAACATGGCTACCTCCTCTGACACTCTTATTCTGAAGACATGTCCAACCACCGTGGATTTAGTGATTGGAAGCACATGTACCAGACCTGCTCCAGATACAAGAGCATTTAAGCACATACAATGGCATTCACTAAATACACCAACTACAAACAGTGTCAGTTATCAGGCTGTGGACATATTTTGAACCAGTTCAACAAAAAAAGCAATGAACACACACATAGTAGATATAAATCAGGGCACATTAAAATGGTGCTTGACATAGTACTGATCAGTGCTAACAGCAAATATCTTGAAGTTGGCACAAGCTGCTGCGGTGACAGAAGGTTGGGATAGTCCTCTCTCCCCGGGGCAGCCAGCGTACTGAACCCATCATCCCCAGTCACACCCTCGAGCAATGATTTAAATGGAGTGTGTACATTTTCATTTTATTTTCCGTAAAAAAAAATTAATCGAGTTAAGGGCCTGACCAATGCCAGGTAAATCTTCTAGTAATATACAGCAGTAGATGCAGACATCATAAGGTACAAATCAGGTGACGGGTACATGCTTACAGGAATATTAGGAGAATAAATACGCATTCCCTTGAGTGTTTCTCTCTCCATCAATTTAGGAATTAAAAGTGGTTAAAATGGTAAAATAAAAGATAAGTTTAGAGATTAAGTTTAGATTATTTAATTGTAATACCAATACGTTTAGCAATTATAATAAAACTAACAGCATATAAATAAGGGATACTAACAAACCAATATGTTTTAATACTAATAGTGTAGAAATAGTAATGTGATAAATAGTAAGATAGTGATCATGTCTTTTTACACAAATAGGGAAAGAAAGAGAGATGAAAATAATAGAAAGGCAGAAAGGAGAGAAAGAAAAAGAGAGATCGAATGGCAGGCAATAGATAGTTTGAAGATTTGCCTAATTTAAACGAAGAAGAGATAATAGGCTTCTTGGAGCTGCCAAAGGAAGAAGTGGAAAATACGACAGGTATTAGGTAGTATAGAAGAAGATAGTGGTGATCAGGGTGTAGAGGCATCGGAAGATGAAGAGACCATACCCAGAATGATTATTACACCACTATTTTTGGACCAGAACAGAAAGCTATTAGTTCCAATTATTTTTAACAACTCCAATATTGGAGTGGGAATGTCTTATTATATTATATAAGTTAGACCCTATCCATTTTGAATTCAGATACTGAAGTTAACCTACTTTCATTCACCCGCAAAATAATTTTGTACTTTAAAAGTGGTAGGAGGACAACTTTTAATGATTATAAGTGCACCATTATCAATTAACATAAGCCAAAGACAAATGAGCATTAGATTTAGACTTATATGTAGAGGAGTGGGAGAGTATGGCATCATAGGAGTAGATATAATAGAAATACTAAATTGTTTTATTGATATTAATAGCAGAGTGTTACGTAGTGTGAACTAAATAAAAATGTTTGTTAAAATTAATTAAAATTTAGTATAGGTAAAAAGGGAAAATTACTGTTAAAATAGCAATTTATAAAAGGATTTTCTTCTTTTTCTGTTACTGAAAAGTTAGAAAGTTATTTATACTGTTAAAATGCAAGATACATTTGTTTTGAAAGGAAAAGGGAACCTCGTTATTTATATCTTTCAGAAGGGGAAGTCCAATGATGGAAAGATGAGGTTCTATTCATCTTGGTTCTTTTGGGTATTTGTGGCTCCATGATTTTTCTTTGATGGTACAAATTCCGGCAAGACATTCACAATCCAATGGTCTAAAACCCATCCAAACAGTAAAACCTTTGCCATTTACATAGAGGAATGTGATTCTAGAAGCTAGGAAAGCAGCAATTAAAGTAATTTTTGGACCTGTCAGAATAATAGAATTCATAGCCCAGAATCATATCAGGATAGGCTTATCTCTGATGATGCCCACAAGTATGACATTTTATTTAATGACCAAGAGAAAGGAATGTTAATGTGGCAAAAATCTGGGGAAAAATGACCATAACCCTCAAACTATACTTGGAAGTCAGAGGATGAATTAGGCACCATAAGTGGTAGAGTAGTTAAAACTGGATTATGACAATGTGCATTATTGGTAGGACTGAAAATATTTGCTCATTCAACTAACTTATTAGTAACTACAGAAGAAGTAATAGATTCAAATGTAGAAATTGTGATTACCCGCGTAGCAATTATGGGAAAAACAATAGACTTAGGCCTTGTCTACACTGGCACATTTTGTCACCAAAACCTGCCTTTTGGCAACAAAGCAGTGAGAGCATTTACACTAAAATGTGACATTTGTAGGGAAAAACGCTCAATTTTGGTGACAAAAAAATTCCAGCCCTGCAAAAGACTCCCTACCCCCGCTTTGTTGTTGACAAAGAGCCAGTGTGGACTCTGCTGTTTGTTTTGTTGAGAGAACTGGCTTCTGCCAGTATCCCACAATGCCTCTCCTGTTTGCTGTGCTCAGTATTTTGTACTCTCTGCTGTCCTGTAGGTATGCGCTCCTCCCCTTTCAATGCTCTGGGAAGTATCTGACAGCTGAGTGAACCACTCTGTTTGGGAAACAAACAAAGAGCAAATTATTGGAATGCTTTTGTTCTGTCCTGCTAGGAACACAGCAGCAGGCAGACTACTGCTGCAGGAGGAAGGCTGGAGAGACTGCTGTGCTGCTTTGACATTCCTTAGCACAGAGAGCTCACAGAGTTACAAGGGAATCCAAAAAATGCGGGAATCAGTTCTGCCTTCCAAAAACACTGCACTCTGGGGGTAAGTCTACATTGCAGAGTTTTTTCAGAAAAATGACTATTTTTCCGAAAAAACTTAAGTTGCCTCCACACTGCAATTGTGTTCTTTAGGGGGAAAAAATCAAAAGAAGAGGGGTTTTTCCAACATTGGTAAACCTCTTTCTATGAGGAAGAAGTCTTTTTCTGAAAGGACTCATTCGGAAAAAGTCATGTGTGAATGGGAAAGTGTGAGTTATTTCAAAAGAAGAGGAAAGAGGAAAAAACACAGGTGCCCTGGTGACCACTCCATCCATAGTGAACACAGATTAAATGCCAGATAGCATCCATTCAGTGTGAACGCTATCTTTCAAAAAAGCAAATCGCTTTTTCGATGCGCTTTTGCTGTGTAGACGTTCTCTTTTGGAAGAAGTTTTATTGGAAGATCTCTTCTGGAAAAGCTTCTTCCGAAAGAAGCCATCAGTCTAGACATAGCCTGGGATGCTTGCCCACATTGCTTTTCTATATTTCTTGACAGGGTGCTAGCAATGTGGCCACAAAATATTGCCAATGGGAGGCGGAAAAAACAGTTTGATCAGTTTTCACTTTTGGCAATTTTTTCATGTTGACAGCTCTAGCATTGCCAAACCCTCACAGTGTAGACATAGCCTGAGATATGACAGAAATAGTACAATGGATCACATTTTTTATGTGCATGGGGCATGTGTGAATGTGCCCCATCAGTAGAAACAAAACAAAAACAAATAAAACCGAGCTGTAGGTATTCTGCTACTCAGTTGGGCAGAATTTGAATCTCTCCTGAGTGACCCCATGAGTGCACAGTTTACAGGGGACACTGGGTTGTTGCTTTGACATACAGAATGTTACAGTTACATTTTGAGAACTGCTATAAGAGTGAACACTAATAAAAATGACTTAGGCCTTACAAATCAGGCAATACTCCATAAACAAAAATTACTTTTTAAAAGGAATTAAGAATGGTTAAGTGCGACATCCCTCATCAACATAAACCTTAAAAAACAAAGAAATGCCAATGTATGGGACACAGTTAAATCATATCCTAAGCCCATTCACTATGTTTCCATTGCCAGTGACAAACTCAGCATTTTCAAAATGAATTTCCTTCTGCCTCCCACTGATAAGAAAACACATCAATTACTCCCACAGAATAATGCAAAACCTTGATTACAATCTCAGCATATTAGCGAAGAATTAGTGTTCACATATGTGCTGTCCTGTAATATGTTGGTAAAGAAAGCATAAGATTTTCCTTTGCCTTCTGTGGGTTTTGCATCATGATTCATTTGAAGGGCATACTCTCCATGAGCTATTGTTTGAAGATATTATAGCTGTTTATGCATACTACTACGTAAATATAGTGACTTCCAAATTTTCAGTCCATAAATTTAATCCTTGTGACAGCCACAGGTAAATATCTTTTTGAAAGTCTTGCAAGAAGAAATGTCTGTTTTTCACATTCCCATATGCTATCATGAAGTAGCTTGAGCACAGTAAAGATGGCCTAAGTATTGACTGAGGCTCTGGACAAGTATTTATTGCATTTCATCTCTTATAAAAAAAGAGCAGATGTGTGCGGAAAGCACATTTGTGTCCCCTTCAGCTACATGTTTTGAAAGACTCTCTGCCCAGCCATGCACAGAAATGGGAAGAGAAAATTAAATTAGAGACAGAACCTGCAACCTTATGTGGTCATGTAGATGCATACACTAGAATGCCATAGATACAAGCATGTTGGACATGATAACCATGATAGTGGCCTTGTTGGAATGTAATGGGACTATAGAAGAATATTTTGGAGATCCCATCAAAAATTACACACATTGAATAGTGCACCATTGCAAAATATAAATATTAATAAACACACATTGAGGGTTAAGTTTCTAGTCTGCTCTCCTATTGTCCCTCAACTTGCCTCAATGACTGCATTGCAACCTATATCCTTATCTTGCTAGCACTCACTTTCATAGCTTCCTTACTGTTCCCATTAATCTTTCACTTTGTCTCTTTCTTCTCACAATACAAACATTTTAGTCTCTTCAAAACAAAACACACACTTTTGGTATCACTTATCTCTCCTACTACCACTCCATCTCTGTTTCCTTTCATTTCTAAGCTCCTTAAATGCAGTATTTTCTGTTAGTATCTCCTTTATCTCTCCTTCAGAGTCTGGTCTCTGGTCTGTTTTTCACCACTTGCACTCCATAGAAACTACTCTTGCCAAAATCTCTACTGACCTCTTCCTAACCAAAGCTCAGAACCAGTACTCCATCCTTACCCTTCTGATGAGTTTGACTCCTTTGTCTATACTCTTCTTGAAATCTTGTCCTCCCTAAGCTTCTGTGACTGTCTTCTGCTGGCTCTCCTCCTATCCTAATTGCTCCCTCAGTGTGTCCTTTGAAGTCTATGTAAAGGCATAATTGTTTTACGTCTTTGTGTTTGCCATTGAAACACAAGTAGAATACTTCCATCAGCAGCACTTATGCTCCCACCTTAATTAATTCTGATGATGTGAAAGATGTTCTCTAGTGATTTAGACAAACTCATCCAGTCTGCACCAGAATCAAACAAATTGATCATTCTGCGGGACTTATGCAAGAGTTGGAAGTAATGTGATACCCTGGCAGCATGCAGACAGCGGGGGACTGTGGAAAAGAATAGCAACAGGACTCTACAACTCAGTGAATATGTGAAGTGACAACTAGTGATCATAAATGCCTTTTCCATCTACATGACAAAAAAAATGTCATGGATGCACCTAAGATCCAAACAATGGCATCATATTGACCACATAATCAGGCAGCAAGATCACCAGGACATACAAATTACTACAGTCAGACATGTTGTTACCAGATTTCCCCATTACTCTGGAGTATGCTTATTTATTAGGGATATTCTTATGGGGCTGCGGGGGTGAGGAATGTTAATAATTCTATCAGTGTGCTGTTTGTGCCACTTGTGCTCTCCCTGCTGCCAATTCCTCCTCCCAGTGGAGCTCTCCTGTAGGAACTATGTTCCTCAAGACAGGATTCTTCCCACCTTAGAAACACACAGACACTCAAACCCACTAACGGAGCACGTCTGAGAGGACTGGTTAATCAGCACTCACAAGCTGACCCCTTATACATCCCTGGACTTGGCAGACTGGGTTTAACAGCAATGCCACGCTGAACCCTCATGTGCCTTTGGACTCAGTGGGCTGAATTTAACAGCACTTTAAGCTGCCATCCTCATATGCCCGCAGGTTCAGCACCTTCCTATCCCCACTTTTGCACCACAATCATTCACTGGTAAACCACAGGATGAACAAACCCCACAGGATTTTGGGGGTACAAGAAGCATTGTTGCAATATATATATATAATCTAAATTAAAACCAATTACAAATGTTACGGCGAGCAAACAATATAATTGATTACAGAAGGCAGGGTCAGGAGGCTTTGTGGAGTGGGGGGTGGATATATATATCACACCACTCCATGGAGCTTGCACTGATTGGGGTTCCCAGATGGTGATGGTAGCCGAGGGGTTCAGAGGGCAGGAGACAAGCAGAGCAGAACTGTCACCACAGTCAGGCAGGAGCTGATGAAGTCTCAATGGAATTGATGCAGAGTTTACACCCAGGCATCAGAACAGTTTTTCTTGAGCAAAGGTAGGCGTTTTTGTAGGGACAGGACAATAGTTCAAGGAGAACACTGGATTTGTTTATGGGTAAACAGAGGTGAGACAATAGAGAGTGACTATGGGTGATGTTCCTTGAAAGAGCTCACAATACAACTAGGCAGCTTCAGTATTTTGGATATCAATAAGATCTATTACCAGAATTGGTCTGATAATGACTAATTTGGGGGTGAGCGGGCCTGGGTTCATTAGCATCTGGAGCAAAGATTTCCCATCAGGCAGTGCTTTTCTGCTTTCAGTATCCCATAGTTCAGTGTGGCTCTTGTTTGGAAGAGCTATTCTCCATTTTGTATGCTAATGGAGTCCTATCACGCTTATCTGGAGGGATTTAGGTGTGTCTTCCCCCGCCTTTTTGTTGCTTCGTCTTTGATTCAAGCAGAGGCCTAGGAAAGTGGGATTGTTTTCCTTGTTTATCACTCCCTGACTCCCCAAGAACACAGGGATGACGGGTTTCCATGCTCTGGTTCCCCAAGAACACAGAGCTGGTAGGTAACAATGTGGCCGACTCTTGGCTTATTACACCATATACTCCAAACCATTATTGTAATATGACCAGTGCATTGTAAGCATCATTTAAACCAATCAAATGTAGTGATTTTAAGATGAAGCTATTATAAGCACAGTTCTGCTACAATATCACAGTAGCTCTGTCCAGCCATGCTAGTTTGACCTCTTGTGCTACTGCTAGAAGTAAATGGGTGTCTTTCTGTGATACTATATGTCAAGTTGCCCTTGCCACTTTGAGTATAGTGAAACAACACTAAGACCAGTTCAACAAGAGTGATCCAGAAATCCAACAGCTACTCACTAAAAAACATAAGTTGCACTGCTAAATTAATATTCAGTCTGCTTTAAGAAAACCTGAAACAAAGCCAAAAGTCACCATCAGCACACCACACCACCACAGCTGAAAGCAATTACAGACATTGTGGAATAATGCTGCTATATACAAGGAACAGATAAGTCATATCGACAAAGCCTGCTCATCATTTGACAAACTATCAGGCAGAGTCTGGCAACTTCAAACAAACTTCAAACAAAATTAAAAGTCTATAAAGCAGTTGTGCTGTTGAACTTATTCTATGGGTGCAAGACCTGGACCATTTATGTGCATCACTTCTTCAAGTTTTTAGATAAGTTGAATGTACAACATCTGCATGCCATATTCCACATCAAATGGCAAGATACAGTTACTAATAATGAGGTTCTGGAATGCAGCTGTTCCACAGGGATTGAAGTTACGCTCTTCACATCACAGTTGCACTGGGCTGGTCATGTGTGGAAGATGGGTGACACCTGAATGTATAGGCATGGGAACTAGACATTTGAGGAGGTCGAGGGGGAACCTGCAACACCCCTGGGCTCCTCACCTGGCATCCAGGGTCCTAGCTGCTGGTCCCATGCACCAGGGGCTCAGCTACCATGCCAGACTCTGTGTGTTGGAGCTTTGCTCCCTGCCTCAGCTGGGGGAAGGCCAGAAGTAAGGAGGCTGGATTTCAGCACTCCCACTCATAAATATGTTCCCATTCACTGCCTCAATGCCAAAGCAGTTGCTGTGTGATAAACTGAAAGTGGGTAACTGCACATGAGGCAACCAGAAGAAACTTCCCAAGGATACATTAAAGCATAATTTAAAGCAGTGCAACACTGTCAACAGCAGAGAGTTACCAACAACAAATAGGTCATGTTGGCAAACAGCAGTCAAAGATAGGCTGTGCCAGCCCTAGACCAAATGGTGCCCCAGACAAGGACCATCAATGGTGTCCCCACTTCTCCATTTGTTAAACTTTGGAAATACCTTATTTTTATTGTATTTGTAGCCCATTTCACAACTTTGATGCACTATTTGTCCCTATCATATAAGGCAATAAATTTGCATACGAGGATTTGTAAATTTTTATTTATTCATGTCATATATAAGCAAATAAAACATTTGTTTCCTCTAAGCTTATAGAAACTTTTTAATTTTAAGAATAACTGAAATGTACTTATATTACAAAATTGAACTGTGCACGAACATTGGGTGAATCACTATTAGTGTTACAGTAGGTGATAATCATAGAATGTTAAACCTAGTCCTTTAGTTCAAAAGGTCACATTTCTCACCTTCACCCTCTCATAAACTTAAGTTTGGTGTCAGAGATATCCAAAGATTGACCAATGGCATTTTCAAGTGATAAAATAGCAAGTGACGTCAGTCCTTCATCAGCCATTATCAATCCAATATATATTTTAATGAGTCTGAGCTTCAAAAATCTACACTCAACACTTGTGACTATGACCGACCATGTAAGCAGAATCCTCAAAGCATTAGGAAAAGTGTCTTTCAGGCCTGCATCATGAATGAATTGGAAACCTAGAAGTGAAGAGTGCTTCCTGTGGTGCAAAATGTGAAAGATGTTGCCCAGTTTGCCACAGAGGCCTTTATCAACTAAAGTCTGACCATTCCCCATATATCAGCATCAAGTGAAGATCTACAATTCTTCAAGAGTATTTTCCTGTCTGCCAGCAGCTTGCTAAGATCATAAAATCACCCAGATCTTTTGGTGGTGCTTCATTAGTCAAAACTTATCGTTTATGACAATATTCAAATGTCCAATGAGTGAGCTAAAATCTCTGTCCTTGTAATCAAACTGTCTCTTCTTCCAATGATTATGAGTTTCCTTGAAAACAGGCTCAACTCCTAAGTTTTCTGCCATTTAATTGGAAGCAACGATGGCACATTCAAATTCATTATCTCTGTAGCCCATAATGAAGTTAAGACAACTTATCATCAAAGTAGTAGTGGTCACGATATCCATCGACTGAGTTTGTAATACCTTCTTTATTTGGAACACAAAACACAATTAAGATCAGAAATCTGACATTAGTGATCTGGTTTGCCAGGCTTTGAGCCTCATGTCAGATTCCAGCCTTGGTATTACTCAGTTCCCTCAGGGTATGTCTACACTACCCCGCTAGTTCAAACTAGCGGGGTAATGTAGGCATACCGCAATTGCAAATGAAGCCCGGGATTTGAATTTCCCGGGCTTCATTTGCATAAGCGGGGCGCCGCCATTTTTAAATCCCCGCTCGTTCGAACCCCGTGCCGCGTGGCTACACGCGGCACGAACTAGGTAGTTCGAACTAGGAAGCCTAGTTCGAACTACCATTACTCCTTGTGGAATGAGGAGTAACGGTAGTTCGAACTAGGAAGCCTAGTTCGAACTACCTAGTTCGTGCCTCGTGTAGCCATGCGGCACGGGGTTCGAACGAGTGGGGATTTAAAAATGGCGGCACCCTGCTTATGCAAATGAAGCCTGGGAAATTCAAATCCCGGGCTTCATTTGCAATTGCGGTATGCCTACATTACCCCGCTAGTTCGAACTAGCGGGGTAGTGTAGACATACCCTCAGGGAGTTGTAAACCTCAGTTATTTGGTACCTCACTGACCTTGCATTGCCAATGAGAGTGTCACTTAGCATTTCATGGTCAGATTTGATGAATCTGATACAACCAGGCTGAGGGAATTGAAACCACTGAACATGAAGAAAGCTCTAGGATTCAGTGCAAGAATCCTTGCCTAGATGTCACTATTTCTTCCTTTCATTGTCAAGCACTGTGGCAGTCCTGAAGCTTTATTTCATTGTCATTCAAAATGTTCATAAATGGTCCTGTTAGGTCTTTTCCAATAGAGGCATCCAGAGACTGGAAATAGATAAAATATTCCTTTACATCCTCCTCATCAACAAATCTTACAGTCAATGACATTTTTTCATTGTAACTAAAGTCAGAAGTGCAGTCTGTTATTAAGCCATAGTACAGTAGACTTCCAATAATCTGGAACCTTTGGGACCTGGGTGGTCCTGGATTATCGGACATGCCAGACTATCAGAAAGTACTATAAGATGGTTTTATATATATATATATATATATATATATATACAATATATACTGTATATAAAGTGTTTTTAACCCTTTTTATTGTAGCACAAGGACTGTCCAGAATCACACAATGCCAGTGGCAGACCGACTCGGTCCTGTCTGGTTTTGCTCAGTTCAGCTGCTGCCGCTGCTGCCTTGTGACTCATTTTTTGCCGAAGCTCACTCACTAGGCTCTTGCCATCAGGAGTGACATAAAATTGGATGCCAGACTATTGGAGTTTTACTGTACTTCTCTTTGCAAGCCACTTCAATATATAATCAAGCACCTTCTTTGACACAAGGTAAGTCAATTTATATTTTAACTTTAGCAAAGCTTTTGATATGGTCTCCCACAATATTCTTGCCAGAAAGTTAAGGAAGTATGGATTGGATAAATGGACTGTAAGATAGATAGAAAGCTGGCTAGATTGTCAGGCCCAACGGGTAGTGATCAATGGCTTGATGTCGGGTTGGCAGTCAGTTTCAAGTGGAGTGCCCCAAAGATCAGTTTTAGGGCTAGTTTTGTTCAACATCTTTATTAATGACATGGATGAGGGGATGTATTGCACCCTCAGTAAGTTTGCAGATGACACTAAGATGGGGGCGAGATAGATATGCTGGAGGGCAGGGATAGGGTCCAGAGTGACCTAAACAAATTGGAGGATTGGGCCAAAAGAAATCTGATGAGGTTCAATAAGGACAAGTGCAGAGTCCTGCACTTGGGATGGAAGAATCCCAAGCATTGTTATAGGTTGGGGACTGACTGGTTAAGTAGCAGTTCAGCAGAAAAGGACCTGGGGATTACAGTGGATGAGAAACTGGATATGAATCAACAGTGTGCCCTTGAAGCCAAGAAGGCTAATGATATATTAGGTTGCATTAAGAGGAGCATTTCCAGCAGATCTAGAGAAGTTATTATTCCCCTTTATTTGGCACTGGTGAGGCCACATCTGGAGTATTGCATCCAGTTCTGGACATCCCACTATGGAAAGGATGTGGATGCATTGGTGAGAGTCCAGTGGAAGGCAACCAAAAGGATAAGGGGACTGGAGCAAATCACCTATGAGGAAAGGCTAAGGGATTTGGGCTTATTTAGTCTGCAGAAGAGAAGAGTGTCATGACCATGAGTTCAGCACTGTCTGCAATTTGGGGGGCGTGTCATGACCATGAAGGTTAGTCATCAGCCTGCGGATTAAGAGGTTAACTGTACCTAGCCAGGTAGCAGGCAGCCAATAGAAATGCATGTAGGAATTTCAAACTGGGACAAAGGAATTTTTGTTTTTTCCCTCCTTTGTCCCTGAGCAGTTTCTCTCCAAATACTGAGGGGGACAGACAAAATGTCTCTCTCCAAGAAAAGACTCTTCACTATCTGTAAGTAGGGTAAAGTTTAGGTCAATCTGTTAGGTTTTATTGTTTTATGGTGTGGGACTGTGGCTCTGATGTCTGTGCATTTAGAAATGGGTTTTCTTCTCTTTTGGAACTAAGTTTTGTTCCCCATGGGAAAATATCCCATGAGTTTATTAATTGTTGGCTCTCATCATCTAGCCAATCCAATTATGTTTGTAAAAGGAGTATTGTGGTGATAATAAAAGTTCTTTCTTTTTTATTAACCTGGTATTGGTTAATTTTTGTGTCTTGGTTTTACTTTTGGGCTGAGATTTCCCAAGTGATCTCTTCCCTGGTTTTCTTACCTTTACTTGGAAGTGGATTTTTATCCCCAAAATCTAGGTTTTTAAGGTTTATACCAAAGCCTGGAAAGATAAAGTTTTGGGGTACTTTTGTGGGCCTCCACTCCTGCATTCATCATGCTAAAGTGAGGAATCAGCCTTGACAAAGAGTAAGGGGGGAATTTGATAGCATCCTTCTACTTCCTGAATGGAGGTTCCAAAGAGGATGGAGAGAAGCTGTTCTCAGTAGTGATGGATGGCAGAACAAGGAGCAATGGTCTCAAATTACAGTGAGGGAGTTCTAGGCTGTATATTAGAAATAACAATTTCACTAGGAGAGTGGTGAAGCACTGGAATGGGTTACCTAGGGAAGTGGTGCAATTTCTATTCCTAGAGGTTTTTAAGTCCCAGTTTGACAAAGCCTTGTCTGGGATGATTTAGCTAGAGTTGGTCCTGCTTTGGGCAGAGGGCTGGACTCGATGACCCCCTGAGGTCTCTTCCTGCCCTAGGAGTCTATGACTCTATGATTCTATAATTTGTTTTGAATTGTTCTGCTGCTGTAATGGTTAATAACTACTTAATGACCTACAAAATGTAGGTGCTCCATATGGCATTGTCTTTTTTCCCAAGGAATTCCACCAAATTGAGGAAATTACCATTATGTTCAGGGAACAACTTATCCAACAAGCCCAGAAAAGCCATATTGTTTTTTGAAAGGAAGAGGGTAATTGAGATCAAACACTTGAACACATTTTTCCAACGTTGAGTTTGTACATTAATAAGGTTTCCTATGTTTATACATTTATTCAGCTTCAGCCTGGTCTTGACATCCATCCATTTGGAGTATGCTATAAAATGGCCAGGTGACTTTTCATGTCACTTCAGAGCATCAGCAATCATGCTAGTAATTGTGCCTGGTAAGTACAAGCAATGACTTGGCATTCTGGTTAAATATTTTGCAACAAAGAAAGAACACTTAGTGAATTGATTTTGAGTAAACTAGCCAAAGCTGATTAAGTTTCTCATCATTTTTGAGCACTCTTTGCAGTGTGACTTTGTGAAGTGTCACTACTGCTTATTTACTAGAAACATCACATTCTCAGTTTTGCCTGGCCTGTTCAAAATTGTATGATCAATATTAGCAGAGTTTAGAAGCAGGATCTGATGTATCGATTTGTGATGTGTGATTCTTCTCACCGCTGTTTCTGTCATCATGCGAGGCTGAGTCTTCATTTCTCATTTCTCTCCTTTTCATGTCAAACAGATTTTTTGTTGTCATTACTCTCCTTTCCATATAAGCCACATTCTTCTTTATTATCACTCTCTTATATGCAGTCAAGAAAACTGGACCATTCTTCATCACTTTCCCAACATTTCTATCCTTTAACTTCAGGTAAATCTGCTAATACCTTAGTAATATAAATCATTTGCTTATTTTTTTCTGCACTGGGATTCTCACTACTGCCTAGACCCCATGTTGTTCTGTTTCAGATATTTTCCCATCCAATTTTCCCCTTGCTGCAAACTAGAGGTATGTCTACACTGACAGATGTACAGCGCTGGCAATTACAGTGCTGCAGGTAAACTGCTCTTGTATGTCCACACTGTGTTCTCTGTGACAGTGGAGAGCAGACACATTAGCAGCTCTTGCAACAGCACAGACTGAAGTGCTGTCCAGTAGCTGTCCCATTGTGCAACTGGACACACGGTGCTCTGGGAAGGTTTTTGCAAGGCTGCATGTGTAGGTTGCAGATTTCCCCACTCCCACTGCTCCATGGTCATCCTACTTTGACAACTGCTTTTCAACTGATGTGCAGAGGGTGGGAGGTAGAGTGTGACTGTGTGTGTGTGTGTGTGTGTGTGTGTGTGTGTATGGGGGGGGCAGACATTATGTTTTGGGGGACATCAGCATGCTGTCTTGTAAGTTCAGACAATAGCAAGAAACAATCCATCCAGAAGAAGGGGGAAACCCTGCCATCAATCCCCATGCCTCTATGCCCAGCTCATTGCACAGCAATCTCTCTTTCTCTCTCACACACCCCCATAAGCATTCCACTGAAATGGTTTGCTGTATCTCAGGGCGGATGAGAACAGCATGCAAGTAGTCTGAAATAAAACTCTGAAAGGCGATATGTGTGTGCTTGCAGAGCAGACAGCCAAGCTCAAAACAATGAGCAGAGTGGCAACTGCAGGGATTATGGGTCATTTCCAGAGGCCAGTCACAATGCAGCAAGCAACTGAAGTGTCCACACTGGCATCCCAGCACTTTAGCCACTGTGCAGAAAACTCTACACGTCTCATTGAGGTGGTATACCTAGAGTTCAGCAACTGCAGAGTTCATGCGCAGTAAGTGCAGTGTCATATGGACATCTCAGGAATTATAGCACTGAGAGCGGATTTACTATGGTATAACTTTCTGGTGTAGACAAGGCCTAGATTGCAATTGAGCTTTTCACTACCTACATTGAGCTTTTAAAAGCTTCCTTAGGGGGAATCTTTTACTGTCTCAGAGGAAAAACAAACAGTATTAGAGAGAACAAAATTCTATGTTCCGCAATCTTAGAAAGTCATCATATATTGTTTTAAGCGTGGCAAAAGAAATATGAGTACAGGCAGTCCCCGGGTTACGTACAAGATAGGGACTGTAGTTTGTTCTTAAGTTGAATCTGTATGTAAGTCGGAACTGGTACACATTGTAGGGGAAACTCTAGCCAAACATTTCTCCAGAGCTCAGTTTTATTCTCCCACACCTCACTTCCCTCAGTCCTTTATTCTTAAGCTGAGGTGTCTGCTGAGAAAAGCCGCTCTGCGTCTCCCTGGTCTGCTGGGGAGGGGCGCTAGCTTTGCGTCTCCCTGGTCTGCTTGGAGGAAGCAGCTAGTGCGGGGTTGCCTCACCCCGTTTGTAAGTAGGGATCCGATGTAAGTCGGATCCATGTAACCCGGGGACTGCCTGTATTTATTTTATATTGCTGCATAGATAGGAGTTTGATAAGAGATCTCTTGGCATCTCATTAAATATGACCCACTCATCTGAAGAAGTGGGCTGTGCCCACGAATGCTCACGATACCATCTACATGTTTTATTAGTCTTAAAAGTGCTACCAGACTATTTGTTGTTTTTTTAAGTTTATCCTGTACAGACTAACTGGGCTGCCCCTCTGAGACTACAGAGTAGGCTTTAATTAGGCAATCATCCTCCTGCAGTATTTAGGTGAGCTTTAAGTAGTTATGTGAAGTGGCTTTACAGAGAATCACACGAAGAACTGATAAAGCCATAATCTATGAGGCTTTATTTAATGACATTTAATGAAGTTGTCATCTCCTTGCATTCCCTGAGCAATAACACCACAGGAAAGCCCACAAAAGTTTCGGTAACCGGGTTTGGTTCTTTAAAGGATTTGAAACCACAGAGAGAGGAATACTTCTTTTTAGGGTTAAACAAAGATTATTTATTTTTTCTATTTACTTTATAATCAATTTTCCATTTAAATCAATTCATTATTTTTGATTCTTTTAAGACAATATAATATACAAAGAAAAAGTAGAAAAACAGTACAGTTAAAAATAACAAGAAATAATAACTTCTCCTACTGATATACCCTCCTGAGTTACCTTTAAGAAATTTATGGAGTTAACAGTTATATAATACTCACGTTAAGAAAAATAGAAGCATTGCTTAGATTCAGGAGATATTCTTTTCTTTATGTTTTTCCTTTCTTTGGATTTTTTCGTTGCAACTTACGACCGGTATTCGTTCCCCTTTCGGAGCTTATTTGTTCCCCTTTCGGAGCTTACGTACGGCAGCGAGATTCAGCGCCGGGGAGGGAGCCCTGGTTGATCAGACCTGGCTTTTCGGATTCGCAACCCGTCCGCTCGTGGTCTGTTTCAGCCCACCTTATATACCCTGTTTCGGTATTTTGGTACTCCTCCACTCGCCTGACAATTGCTGACGTTAGATTTTTGTTGTCTCATTCTGCCCTTACAAAAAACTTTCGTCTGCTCCATTTGGGGTAATCAGCACTTTGTTGCATACTGCTGTCTGAGTTACTTACTTCCCTAAAAGCGGGGTTATTGTTGGTTAACCAATCAAATTTTGTTTTTATTTTTATCTCCTGTATCTGAGTGCTGTCTTTCCTTTCCACTTACAATTATACTGGTGCTCATTTGACATATTCTGGGTAGGCCTCAATACCTTCCTTTCACATCCCCCCGTGTCAAATGAGACACTTTAATTACAATAACTCTATTTCCCTCTGTGCTTGTGCATCTGCTATTTGCTCATTTTCTATTTGTTTTATTTTCATATATTTTATAGTTTGTTTTTGGGAGAATATTCCACACATATATAATATTCTTATCACAATTATTAATATTATTATTGCACAAACAATCCAAAACCATTTTCCTGATATCAACATGGATAAAAAGTTCCAAACACTTGCTCCTTATCCTATTGCACTTTCTATACCCTTATTAATTGTTCCATCCAAATCATTTAATATGTCCACAATTGTTATAGGTGATTCGTCCACATTCCTTACAGTTTGATTCTTGATTGCTAGCTCAAGAAATTTTCCATTTTTTAACAAAATGTTCCAATTTCGTTTCTCCACGTCCAGATTTATAACCTCTTATTTTTTGTAAGTCCAGTTTTTGTATTGTGAAATGCTCCACTCGTAATATTACTTGGGCGTCTTGGAAAGTTTGTTTTGTTATGGCTTTCACTTCTCCTGTTAAAAATCGGATCCACAACACCGTATTTTGTTCAATAGTCTTATTGCCTTTTCCAGTGCAGTTGTATCTCATTTGTGTTAAGTTCCATAGTCCATTTACATTACAAAAAGGTACGGTGACATTCATTTTAACTGGTACAACATAACATTTATTATGCATTATCTTTTTGCTTAACAATTGCCAAATTGAGTCACTACAGTGACAAACAATTAAATGGGTCTGGTTAGAGCCTATGTATTCTTTACATTTGTTTGGTAACCAATTAATTTTACCCGTTAATGTGGACACAACTTTCTGTCCATTAAACAATGCTGGTTTACACATCCTGAACTTTTCTGAACTATTACACCAACGCTCAGGTGTAGTAACCATTCCTCTTCCCCATACTTCACTTGTTTCTTTATATCCTACTTGTTGGTACACCATTGCTTCCCATCCTATTTTAATTCTATGGGATGTTATTTCATGACTTATTTGTGCTGTATTTGGTATTTTTACCAATGGTGCCCTTCCACTTATCCCTCTCTCATCTTCCTCAATTTTTTGCAATAATTTTTTTCTAAAACTACTACTACTATACAAACTTATACAATTTAGATTATTTAAAAACATAGATATATTTTTACTCCATTCTTGTGTTTTATCAGCATTTGTATTAGATATGTTTACAGCTGTATTTACCCAATGTAATAATTTTGCCGTTTCAGCTTTCATGGTGACTATTATTTTTTTACTTAATGAATCAATTGCTAACAAATCTGGTTTTACATCCTCCTCCCATTGCCTTAATAATTTTTTGGTTGCCCATATATCCCATGCTCCTCTTTTCTTTCTTCGTGACCCCCATGTTGTGCAATTTATGCTATATTTAATATTCCTTCCTTCATTTTCATATGCTGGTTGCAATCTTATTATTACTCCTCCTGTTTCTGTTGATTGTAATTTTGAGGGGGGTATTACAACTGTTAATGTTGGAAGAGTTGTATTACTATCTGGTGTAGCTAAGGCTGTGGTTCCAGATAGTGGAATTGTTACAAATGTGGGTTGGATCCATGGGTCACATGTTTCTGTTGAGTTGCTAATATTAAGCCATACGCCATATAATGGTGTTAAGCTAAAGCCAAATACACCCAGGCTTGGGGCCTGTATGCCTATCATTGTATTGGGGGGAGTGCTATCATATGATTTGTTTACCCAATTGTTCATATTAGCTTCAATACTATACAAGCGGGACATATTCCAACTGGTATCATTTTCCTGAATTATAACTAGAGTTTGATTTACCTCTTCTTTCCAGTGGGTGGTATATTTTATTTTACACACTTGCCACTGGGCTGGTTTGTTAGCTAATTTAGTTTGGGTATTGTTGTTATTTTTGACCCAGGTCCAGTTTTTGTTGTAATGGATCATACTTACCATCTATGCTGGTCCATCCTGCACCATTAACGTGATTTTCAGTGATGATGAACAACCTGTAACATATAATCTTGCGTAACTGTTAATTTCATTCTCTACTACTTAGCCAATTATGGTGTGCTAATCCTTTTCTTGTTTTTGTTGTGATTACATAGGTGAATGGTAACTTTCCAGCTTCCATTACTGTTCCTTCTAATGCCACTCTTTTCTCCTTATCCTCCGTTGGCCATACAATCCATATTTTTTCTCCTTGCTTATAGGAGGGCTCCCAGTTTGGTTGCTGCTTAGGTTTTATATCTGGCCATCGGCTTGTATGTTCATTCACATTTAATAAAACTGTATCCAATACTAGGTGCCAACCTTTAAAGGTGCCATCCTTAGTTGCCATTTTTAAATGTTGTTTTAAAATATCAATTTTCTTTTCTACTACTCCGCTGGATTGAGGATGGTATGGGAGATTTAAATGCCATGTTATGCCCTTTTCCATGGACCATTGTTCTAATTTCTTACTTCCAAATGGTGGGCCTCCATCTGACTGTATTATTTGTGGGCGTCCCCAAGCTGCCATTATTTTTTCTAAGGCTTTTAGTATATGTTCTGCTTTTGTTTTTTTCAAAGGAATTACCATAGTGCTCCGACTTCCCAAATCTACTACAATTACTCCTTTTGGGTATTGTTTAGCATTTGGTAATGGTCCTATTAAATCTATTTGCCAGTGGTTTCCTGGTTTATAATATTCTGGGTTATATGCACCATAGGCATATTTTAGCTGATTCATGCGTTTAGTATTGTGACAGATTTTACAGGCTTTATGTATTTTTTCATGTTCTTTTACTTCAATTATTGATTCTCCTCCTGTGTATTGTCTTATCCATTCTCTTTCCTTTTGTATCCCAAAGTGGCCTGTACATTCATGTAACCATTTTATGAATGGATCCACTTCTCCTTTTTCTTTGTTTTTTTCTACTAACACTTCAAATTCTTGCAATTCTTTATCTAGTTGTTTGTGGTCAGGATTGTATCCTTCTTTATGGCTAGGGATATGTTTCACTGATGTGCCACTTACGTGATTTCTAATTATGGCCCATATTTCTCTCCACCCTGCATGTGTTTCAATGTCTGTATTCCCTTTTAACAGTGTCTTTATACAATACATACTATCTATGCCTAATTCCCATGGTTCGTTAGGGTGACTCTCTTGTGCATGTTGTAATCCTATTCTAACTCCTTCTACTTCTGCTTCTTGGGCATTCACTTTTTCCCCTAACACAATAAAGAACTGTATCTAATTCCTAACAGAAAACCAAATATGGCTTTTTCTTCCTTGTTTAGGTCTTTCCCCTTCTGCGGGGTTTGGAAACTTTCACACGTTTTACGCGTGTCTCTCAGGGGTTCGTATGTTGGTGTTGGGGTATGTTTGCGTACTACTTCCAAATCATTTATAGTTTCCAATATTCCCCAAACACTACTCCCTGTTAGGGCTGTTAGCCACAATTTTAGGCTTTGGTTTCCTTCCTTATTTTCTACTCCTTGCCATACCATTTGTGCTGTTATTCTGTCCATTGTTATCAGACCTGGATCCCCTATATATTTAAATTGGTGAGGATCAGCTCTCTGTGCTGCTGTTAACTGGTCTTGGGCTGCTGTTGTGGGTTGGTAAAATAGGAAGGAAATTCCAACAGCTTAAAATTGTGGCTAACAGCCCTAACAGGGAGTAGTGTTTGGGGAATATTGGAAACTATAAATGATTTGGAAGTGACGCCATTTCGGTAACCGGGTTTGGTTCTTTAAAGGATTTGAAACCACAGAGAGAGGAATACTTCTTTTTAGGGTTAAACAAAGATTATTTATTTTTTCTATTTACTTTATAATCAATTTTCCATTTAAATCAATTCATTATTTTTGATTCTTTTAAGACAATATAATATACAAAGAAAAAGTAGAAAAACAGTACAGTTAAAAATAACAAGAAATAATAACTTCTCCTACTGATATACCCTCCTGAGTTACCTTTAAGAAATTTATGGAGTTAACAGTTATATAATACTCACGTTAAGAAAAATAGAAGCATTGCTTAGATTCAGGAGATATTCTTTTCTTTATGTTTTTCCTTTCTTTGGATTTTTTCGTTGCAACTTACGACCGGTATTCGTTCCCCTTTCGGAGCTTATTTGTTCCCCTTTCGGAGCTTACGTACGGCAGCGAGATTCAGCGCCGGGGAGGGAGCCCTGGTTGATCAGACCTGGCTTTTCGGATTCGCAACCCGTCCGCTCGTGGTCTGTTTCAGCCCACCTTATATACCCTGTTTCGGTATTTTGGTACTCCTCCACTCGCCTGACAATTGCTGACGTTAGATTTTTGTTGTCTCATTCTGCCCTTACAAAAAACTTTCGTCTGCTCCATTTGGGGTAATCAGCACTTTGTTGCATACTGCTGTCTGAGTTACTTACTTCCCTAAAAGCGGGGTTATTGTTGGTTAACCAATCAAATTTTGTTTTTATTTTTATCTCCTGTATCTGAGTGCTGCCTTTCCTTTCCACTTACAATTATACTGGTGCTCATTTGACATATTCTGGGTAGGCCTCAATACCTTCCTTTCACAAAAAGGAAAGTTATTTACAAGTAAACATTAAGCTTCAGTTATGCAGCCCCACCAGGGAGCAGTAGGCAAGGGCTATCTGGAGTATCTGGCAGGTAATTGGAAGATTAAGGGATAAATCCTGCTTATGTTGCTCATGCAAGTAGCCATATTAGCCTGAATGCAAGAAAAGTAAATAAAATAGCTTCAACATATAGGAGTAAAGTATGAATTTTTCTAATCCTGATGTAAAGCCACTCCCCGACTTATGAACACACTGACTTACACCCATCCGTACTTACAACCAACCTCCCATTAATTCCATTATAATATTTTCGAGTTGAGAACCATGTACGCCAAGCTTTTCGAACAGCGTGGGCAGCGTGTTTAAGGGTATTTCTGACTTGCGACCAAATCGAGTTACGACCAGGTGTTTGGAACGTAACCCATTCGTAAGTCGGGGACTGCCTGTATATTTTTGTGGGTTTCTTCTAACCTTTCTGTTTATCTGTAGTGTGTGTGTGTGTGTAGATGTTTAGTCTAAATATACATACTTGCCCAATTACATAGCTCAGTGGTTTGAACATTAGCCTGCTACATGCAGGGTTGTGAGCTCAATCCTTAAGGGAGCCATGTAGGGATCTGGGGCAAATCTGTGAGGGATGGTACTTGGTCCTGCCATGAGGGCAGGGGACTGGACTCCATGACCTCTCAAGGTCCCATCCAGCTCTATGAGATAGGTATATCTCTATATATATTTATGTGAGTGACACCCCTGTAATCAATAGGATTATTCCTGAGCAAAAAATATCAGGGTTGGGTTCTAAACAGACAATAAATTGACAGATAGTCAATCACATAGAGCTTGATCCTGAGAGAAGTTGAGCTCTCTGTGCTCCCAGAGCTAGCACTCCATCCATCGCCTCCACCACCCTATGGACAGGTGGGGTTGTGAGACAGGTAGGAGTGTCACCAGAGCTCAGGAAAAAGAAGCCAACCTGAGCTGCAAAATGTGTTGGCTTCTTCTTGTGTACCTGGATCCCTCCCCAGAGAGAGAGCTGTATCAAGCCATGAGGGAATAAGTATGCAAGCATCAGCAGACAATTAAACATGCTTGTCAGGTTTTGTTGCTGATCCAGTCTTTACAAGGGGAAGAATGAAGCAGAATCCTTCCACCTTTGCCTCGCCATTAGGGGTGGAGACCATAAGAGACACCAGCCTCCGGGACAAGGGTTCTTCACTGTCTGATTTGTCCTTCCCCTGCGGCAAGAACTAGAAGATGAAAATCTTCACGACCCCTGAGAACACATACACACAGTGCAGAGTTCTGTGTGGGGCAGGCACAGCATAGTAGGATCTAGTGGTTGAACCCTCACACTAAGCCTCTGCACTCTGCTGCTATAGACAGGGGCAGGAACTCAACAAAGAACAGCTCATAAAACCAAGCGTACAGGAGGGAATGACAAGTAACCCCAGTACTTGAGTATTATTTGCATAGCGTTTGTAGTTGGAAGCTCTTGGGATGTGAGAGGTAAGGGAATGTGGGATAGTGACATTTTCTTTTCAGTGTGTGTGTGTGTTGTTTCAAGCATCGCTTGTATAACCATAACTCTAAATTAATCAAAAAGATATGTGTGTGTGTAAGAATATAAATTAATAATAGAACCCAAACTTAAAATGTCCTCAGAAAAGTACAAGGTCTGGCTCTGGATGATGAGAGAACTTCATGAGTTTGTAACAGAATTTGATGTCTGGGACTGTTTATTTGCATAGATTTACAATGACTCTGTTTCCTGTGAGTGGGGCAAGGAAGTGGTTTTAATATCAGACAGCCAAAGCCGAGTGACTACCAAGCTGAAATGCTCTGAATTTGCCAACTGGGGAATATTGCACAGTTGCCTCAGAGAGATGATCACCGAATAGTGATGAAACAGACTGTGATGTGTTGCTCCCTGACTGGCAAATGGAAATATTACCAAACCTGAGTGTTCAAAAGCAGAACACAAATAAAAGTAAGTCCATCCCCAGAGTACATGCACACCAGCACTAATGCAATTAGCAACATTTCCTGGAAAAAGCAGGAAACTTACAGTTAAATTACTGTAGGGTGAGAACAGTCACAGCTGTACTCCTCGCTTACCATTCACAAAGCACTGCCTATGACTTGGCCATGTTACACACCTTCCACCTCCTCCATTAATGACCCCCATCTCAGACTTCTCTATATTTTCTAGCCAGAATGTAACCCTGAGCCCTCCAACCTATTATGATTAATAATTTATCAACTATTAGAGATGGGATGAGCAATCATTTTTGATGAGGCCACGCCGAGATTTTGGGAAGTGGTCAAGGGTTGCAATTTTCATGAAGAGGGTGCTGGGTCTGGGATGGAGATAAGGTGCAGAAGGGAGCTCGGGGTAAGGGATTGGGCTGCAGAAGAGGGTGTGGGGTCTGAGGGCATTTGGGTGAATGAAGTGGTTGTGACCTGGGGCAGGGGATTGAGGTGCAGGGTCTGGGAGGGATTATAGGTGCAGGAGAGGATTCTGACTGGTGGTGGGATGTAGGAGGGGGTGCAGCATCTGGGAGGGAGTTGTGACCTGGGGGAGGAGGTGAGAAGGGGATTGCGGATACAGAGGGTTTGGATGGTGACCTGGAGAAGAGAGGTGGGGAGTGGGAGGGACTGGGGTGTCCGAGGCAGGCTCTAGCTGGGAGGCACTTACGTACATGACTCCCATCCAGGAGTCCAGTGCAACTCCGAGGTAGAGTCCTGGTGGGGCAGGCCATGGACCAGATCAAAAGGTTTGGTGGATAGAGGCTGGCCTGCCAGTCAAGGTTTAGAGACCCGTTATGCTAGGTACTGTTCATACATAATGAAAAGATAGTCCATGCTTTAGAACAGTTAAAGTCTAACTATACTTTAAAACTTCTTCAAGCCTGGATCAGTCATTCACTTCCCTGACCAACAGGGGCTGGTTTCGTGGTCCAGCAGCGTGCTATGGCTGCTGTAATATCATAACACATTGTCTGCTGGGACAAGGATCTCCCACAAAGCTGACAGCTTTGTGTTGAATACTTTTCAGCTTCTTGCTAAGTAAGATATCCCACCCATAATTATGATTACAGGATCTTATTGAAAAGAACACATTTGCTATTCATCTTAAATATAGAAACATTAATGAGATACTGAAAGTGTGTGGGAAGACACCAGTAAAACAAATTTGCAAAGGAACTTCATTTACTACGAAAAGGACCCTTTTAACACTCCAACTAATCAAACCATTGTATTTACGTTTTTTTAATGTGGGATAAATTTGCAATTCATTAACAAGAGGGAATGAAAGGAGTAGAGTGTGACAAGAATAGTTCAAGTTTCCAGCACGCTGCCTTGCGAGCACACTCCTATTCTCACATCTGCTGTCCTGTCTGGTTCGTAGGTTTTCTTGTGCAGAGAATTTCAATGGCCCAGTGTCCATAAATGTCTACTAGGGTATGTCTATACTACAGCGCTAATTCGAACTAACTTAGTTCGAATTAGTTAATTCGAACTAAGCTAAGTCGAATTAGTGCATCCAGACTTAAAAACTAGTTCGAATTAGCAAAATGCTAATTCGAACTAGCATGTCCACACTGAGTGGACCCTGAACCGAGGTTAAGGCTGGCCGGAAGCAGTGCCGGCAGGGCATCAGAGTAGGACTTAGAGCGTGGAGCTGCTGTCTCAGGCTAGCCGATGGCTGTGCTTAAAGGGACCCGACTCCCACCCCGGACAGACAGTTCTCAGGGATTCCCCGCTTGCAAAGCAGTCCTGGCTTGGAGTGCCCTGAGTGCCCACACTGGGCACATCACAGCACTCGGCCATCAGCCCTGCACCGCACCCTCAACTGCTTGGTGGAACTAGATTTGGAGCTCTGGTGGGAGCAGCTTGCCCAGGATCATGCCATATGTGCCGATCTGGAGACCCTGGTGCAGAGCATGCTGCCTCGTGCCTCTCCAGCTCCCGCTCCTCCTCCCGCCTCTCCCTCCTCAACCTCTACACCATCCTCCTCAGTCTCCACACCCCCCACCTCAGCCTCCACACCCTCCCCCCCATTCCCCCAGGGACGCCAAGGTCCCGGCACCCACCGTGCTGGGAGACAGTTGGCCCGGTGAGACACGTCCAGCACTCCAGGACGATGTGGACCCACCAGTTGCTGCTGGTGTCCAGACGCCAGATGCGGTGGGGCACGCTGGCATCTGGCTGCTGCTCCTCCATGGCCCCCAGGGGGGTCTGGAAGAGGACCTGGGGATTGGGCTGCTGCAGTTGGTGCCAGGCAGTCTCTAGCACTTGCTGCCAGGCTTGCAGCAAAAGATCCAAAAGAAGCACCAGAGTGCCCAGTGGTGGCTCTGGCTCCATGGTGCCGAGTGCTGTGGTGTCCCGAGTGAGGGCAACCAAGCAGACAGAGAGAAAAATGCTTGTTGTCCCTCAGCGAGGTAGGCAAGCAGGCAGGGAAAGCTGAGAACCGGCTGTCCAGGGGGGGGTCCCTTTAAGCACAAACCTCAGACAGCCTCAGACAGCAGCCACACAAGGCAACTACTGACCTGATGCCCTGCTGGAACCAGTTTCAGCTGACCTTAAATGCGATTCAGCATTCAATCAATGTGGACGTGCTATTTCGATTTAGCAAAAAGCTATTTCGAATTGCATTTTGTGTATAGAATTAACTATATTGAATTAAGATATTTCAAAATATCGCTGTTGCGCAGACATACCCTTTGGCTGTGTCTACACTGGGCTACTTATTCCGGAAAATCAGCCGCTTTCCTGGAATAAGCTGCGAGCTGTCTACACTGTCCGCTTGCTTTTCTGGAAAAGCAATGATGATCTACTGTACGAAATCAGCCGCTTTTCCAGAAAAGCTATGCTGCTCCCATTTGGGCAAAAGTCCTTTTTCCGGAAAAGCTTTTCCCGAAACGGGCCAATGTAGACAGCCAGCTAACGCTTTTCCGGAAAGCAGAAGAAACAGAAAAAAGCGGTGTGGACGCCTGGAGACCCCGTAGGAGCCCTGGACTTCCTGGTAACCCGAGCTCTTAAAGAGCTCGCAGGCTGCTGGGCGCACTTGGCAGGAGCGTGCCGCAGACCCTGCAGCCTGAGCTCTGCCACGCGCCCCTGTGCTGCCCAGCCAACCATCTCACTGCGCCATGGCAGCTCCAGCCGGTGTGCCCCCTGCACCCCCAGTGGAGGCCCCCAGGGGGCCGCAAACAGCGGGCCCCATCCTGGACCCCCAGGGAGCTGGAGACCCTCCTGGACCTCTGGCAGGAGGAGGAGGGTCTCCACGACATAAGGTCCCGGCGCCGCAACGTGGACCTTTACACGCGGCTGGCCGAGAATCTGGGCCAGCAGGGACACCCCGCCCGGAACTGCGAGCAGGTCCGGGCGAAGGTAAAAGAACTGTGGCTGGGGTACGTCTGGGCCAGCGAGGGCAGGACCAGACACCTGCCCCTATTACGAACGCCTCCATGCCTTTCTGGGCCAGCCAGCCCCACAAGCCCCGGACGCGCCAGTGGACACCTGCCAGCGGCCCCCCGTCATCCGACTCAGTGAGGCGGGGGAGGGAGAGGACAGCGGTGGCGCATCTGCTGGAGAGCAGGCCCCCTCCAGCAGCTCCTCCGAGGCTGAGGCTGGGGAAGAAGCCACTGGTGAGTCTTTGCCGTTTGCACTACGAAAGGGCGGGGGGCGGAGGGCGGGGACCCAGGTGCCTGGAGGGAGGAGGGGGAGAGCATGTCACTCAGGCCACATGAGCTGCACACTGTGTAGCATTAGGCAGCAAGCAGCACGTGCAACCACGTGCAGCCTGGGACCGTGCTGCTCACACACATTAATTCGGCGGGACCAGGGGGAAGGGTGGATGCTGGCTGGAACCGGCCAGGGCCCGAGGGACTCAGCCCAGAGCCCGCACCTCCGCCAACGGTGCAGCACAGAGAACGGCACACTGTCCCATGCCTGGCTGTGAGGCACAGCCAGCTGCTGTTGGGTACGCTGCAGCGTCACGGTCCTGTGACCGTGGCCCCCACCGAGCCCCTCGCCTGCTCCCGGTGCCTTGGCTGGCTCCCCGAGGGGAGTCCCCACTGTGGCCACATATGTCCCTGGGCTACCGGGCTTGCGGGAGGGATAGTGGGAGGGAGAAGGGCCCCTGAGTTTTGCTGCAAGGATGGGACACCCCCCCACCCAGTCACTCTTCTGGTTCCGTCCAGGAGATATCCCACGTGAGGGGATCTGAAAGCCCAGACCGCCTCTGCCAGATGTGCTCCCAGGCACTGTGTGGGGATGCATCTCGCTCCCTGTCAAACACCAGTGATTAGCCCAAAGCTTTTCACAGTCTCCACCAGCAGGGAGTTCCACAGGTGAACGCAGCACAAGCACCCTCCTGCCCTCCACGGGGCCAGGACACAGACCAGTGCTTACAATACATGGAGGGAGGACCCTACTCCAGGGGCGGTCCTCCTTGCAAACATACAACACGGGGGCAGGGGGGGGAACCGAGTGGGCCCAAGCCACACAACTGTGGGGTCACCTGGGCTCAGGGGTGGACGGCCTGCCTGACTGACCCATCCTTTCTTCTCTTCCCTGTAGCAGGACCAAGCACCAGACCCTCCACTTCGGCAGCAGCGGCACCCCCAGCTGGCCAACCATGGAGGCGCAGGCTGCGACAGCGGGACCAGCTTCTTTGCCGCCATGTAATCGCCGTGGAGGCAATCCAGGCCTCCATTGGCAAGAGGGTGCAGGGGGACCTGCAGTGGCGGCAGGAGGGCTGGGGTGACTTCCTGACAGAGTGCCGAAGGATGGGCAACTCTATGGACATCCTCACGGCACACTTTGTGCACGCCGTGCACTATGGCATGGCCGTACCCCATGCCCCCACCATCCCTCCCGTAGCACAGCCCATGCCCCCTCCTGCCCCTGCTCCTGCTCCTGCTCCTATCCCAGCTCCTGCCCCTGCTCCTGCCCACCTCCCCGCGCAGCCTGCCCCGATGCGGCCTGCCCGGCATGTGCAGGTCCGCCCCCGAAGGAGCGCTCGCAGGGGCCACCCGTCCCAGTAGCTGCCCCCCCTCCCCGTCCCAGTTGAAGGTCTCCCCCTCCTCCCCCTTGTAAATAAAAAGTTCTATGTTTCAGTTGATTCTTGTGTTGGTTATTGTGTTACTCTAGGTAACTGTAAGAAATGATTTGAGATGCCAATTAGCCACTTAAATTTAACAGGGTTACAAACTGTGAACAACAAATTCTTTAATCTATCACCGGGGGGGAGCCCTTTTTAAGTGGTCATTGGTTTGTGGCGCATAAATAAATACTGAGACTTTTCAGTAAAATTTAAACTACAAACTATATTTACATAGCTAACAAACAAGCAAGAACGGTTAAAAGATGCACACTAAAAATTATTAAACATAGTCTAGGTGCAGGGAGGACAATTGGGTAGTGTTGCTGGCAACCTCAATCCTTTGGTCCTTCCGGGCCTCAGGAGAGGAACAGCCAGGAGATCCCTCGAAGACGACTGGAATCAGGTACGCTGACTTGAGCCTTCCACACGAACCCCGAATCCTCTTCGCTGTTCTTCGGGACAGGCGATGGTGGCCTAAACCCTAGCCTAAACTAAAAAGAAAAACCCTAAGCCCGATGCACCTGACGAACAGTCACGATGACGGCCGATGTGCTTTGACCCGACGCTTTACAATTGGGGGGAAGTAAGAGGAGGGGGTGGGGAAGGGTAGGGGATGGGAGGGAGTAGTCTGGGCAACTCTACTATGGGGCTTGGGCAAACATGTCCACCAGGACCTCTCTGACGCGCACCGCATCCTGGCGCGCCTGGCGGACGGCAGCTGTGTCGGGCTGTTCAAATGTCTGTGCCTCGGCTGCCATCCATGCAGGGAGGAAGGCCTCCCCACTGCGCTCCACAATGTTGTGGAGCACGCAGCATGCGGCCAGTACCTCCGTTGCATTCTGCTCACCCATCTCAAGACGGGTGAGCAAACAACGGAAGCGGGCTTTTAAACGTCCAAAGGCCAGATCCACTGGGTTTCGGGCCCGGTTGAGGCGGTCGTTGAACCGGGCCCGGTTCTGGTCCGGCTGCCCCGTGTAGGGCCGCATTCGCCAGGGCATCAGGGGGTAGGCCGCGTCCCCAACAACGCAGATGGGCATAAGCACATCCCCGACAGTCCCGCCGGGGGAAGTAGGTGCCCGCCTCCAACCTGCGAAAGAGTCCAGAGTTGCGGAGGATGCGGGCGTCGTGTGCCCGGCCGGACCAGCCCCCGTAGATGTCCAGGAAGCGGCCCCGGTGGTCCACAAGGGCCTGCAGGACAATGGAGCAGTACCCCTTCCGGTTCATGAAATGGGCTGCTCGATGCTCCGGGGCCCGGATGGGGATGTGGGTTGCGTCCAGGGCTCCCCCACAGTTGAGGAACCCGAGGGCAGCGAAGCCGGCCATGGTATCATCCACGTCGCGCAGGCGGATGACTCTCGGGAGCAGGACGTCGTTGATGGCGTGGACGACCTGCAGAAGGGTGCAGAGAAACACAAGGGAACACATCACATACGGCAGGGGTGAGTGTGCGCTCCCTTGGGTCTCCCCTTGATTCCCTCTGTCCTCACACACACACACACACACACACACACCAGGGCCCCCCTCGCCCCACGCCCCCCTCCCCCACCAGCGGGCCTGTGCAAGGGAGGGACGGCCCAAACCCCTGGGTGACCCAGCCTGGAGTCTTGGCTGTCCCTGGGCATGGAGTGCAGCACCCTCCCCCCGCCCCACTGCTCCTGGGACTTACCTCCACGACGATCACACCGATGGTTGATCTTCCCACCCCGAATTGCTGTGCCACCGAGCGGTAGCTGTCCGGTGTGGCCAGCTTCCACAGCGCGATGGCGACCCTCTTGTTCACAGGGATGGTGGCTCTCTGCAGTGTGGGGGTGAGCCAGGTGCACAGCTCGCTTTCTCATGCGGAAATTCCGGAGCCATTGCTGGTCGTCCCATATTCCGAGGACCACCCGGTCCCACCAGTCAGTGCTGGTGTCCAAACTCCAGACTGGCCTCACCACGGTGGGGTGCTGATGCCACATGACCGCCATGGCCTCCCTGGTGAGGGGATTGCTGCCTCCTGGTCCTGGAACACCAAGGCACCAGCCTGCAGCACGAGCCGCAGGCACTTGTACATCTCCAACAGGGGCCTGAGCAGGTACATGGCCACCCACGGTTCCATGGCAGACAGGGCAGGGCAGACCAACGGCTGTCTGGCGAGACCCCTTTAAGCACATGTCTGAACGGCGCTCTGGCCCCGCCCCCGGAAAGGTCTAGTGGCCTTTGCCCTCTTCAAAATGGTTCCAGGCTTCTGCTTTTCCGGAAAAGCACGCTGCCAATGTAGACGTGCTTTTCCGGAAAAGCGCATCGTTATAACGGTAACTCCAGGACCAATGTAGACGCTCTTTTTCTGGAAATACTTATAACGGAAAACTGCAAGGGTCCTGAGCTTTCCATGCATCTGACAAAGTAGTTTTTACCCATGAAAGCTTATATGCTAATAAATCTGTTAGTCTTTAAGGTGCCACAGGATTCTCTGTTTTTGCAGTACAGACTAACACAACTACCCCTCTGAGACTAGTCACACCAACTATCATCTGTCACTCTTTTAGCAAATCCCCTTTTTTAAAGTCCAAGTTCCAAATTTTCTCTGCTCTAATAATTCCAAGACTGGCTGTATTTCCGACTGTTTATCACTGACTTTGTTTTGGTTTGCTATCCCAATAATGCTACTAAATCATAAGCCAGGTCTTTTAGACTCTCCAGCTCTATTTTCTTTCATTGATCTTCAGTACACTAATGATGTCCCATCTATTGATCCATACTAACTTGTACTACGAGTATGATGTCTGAATATTTTCTCACCCTTAATATTTGACATTGAGTGAACAGCAGTCATGTTAAAGATTAACTTTATCTTGTTTTCCCTTCTGTTTGATAGGTTAGTATTCCTTAGAGTTTGGCACCGAATTGACTCCTGTTAAAAATGCTGTTGAATAAAACATTTGATCTAAAAGGTTTTCAGAATTCCAGGAGCAATGATATATTGGGAAAGTGAAGGTTTTGTGAAGTACTATATGTACTATTTATGAGGGAATCATTTCTAGTTTCTGGTGCTTTCCAACTTCCAAATGGAATCCTTCTACAAGACCTGACATTGTCACTTTAGCTGATATGTTGTTTGATGTATTCCATCCTTTTCATTTACTCCTGCTACTATGGCAACTTTTTTTTTTTCTGAGTGCAGTATTCTATGAACTTGACAGTGCTTGATAAGCAACATTCCCTTAATGAAAAAGATGAATTGTGACAGCTAGTAAGATACCTGAATAGCATTAAATAGGATAAACCACCACCACTACTACACTCTTTCTGCCTCCATTTCTCTTATTTTCCTAAGAGAAATAGCCCATTTTGGCTTTGCTTAATTTTCTGGGTTGCACGGAGAAAAGTATTTTGTCTTACATGACAGGTCACAATCTAATAACCTTTAAGAACTGAGTAATTGGTCACCTTGGTAAAGGTTCATAAATAATCTCCTTTTAATCCAAAATATTGGCATGAGAAATGCAGACTACCTCCTCCACTCTGCCAACAATGCCTACAAATCACTTGACAATGGTTAGGCAGCTGGTATTTTGTGATTGCTGTTCATAATTGTCTCGCTGTTTGTGCTCTTCTGCATCTCCCATCCATCTGTGGTTGCTCATGTTAAAGTTAGACTGTAAACTCTTTGGGACAGGGATCATCTTTTTATAAT
The DNA here is from genome assembly GCF_052426305.1 of Pelodiscus sinensis. Classification (NCBI taxonomy): domain Eukaryota; kingdom Metazoa; phylum Chordata; order Testudines; family Trionychidae; genus Pelodiscus; species Pelodiscus sinensis. The sequence goes on along the minus strand of NC_143052.1, from coordinate 67,475,454 downwards.
ATGTTTGTAGAGTGCCTAGACCACAAGGCCCTGCAAGGGCCAGCCTGTTACACACTGAGCCTGGGAATGCATGCCAATACATACAAATGCTAAGACAGTCACACTCCAAGACATATCTAGACATCACTGTAGATCAATGGCTGTTGTTTTATGTATACAAGGCAAGCATTGAATGCCCTACACATGGGAGCTACGGCTACACTTTGAACTTTTTCCCGGAAGAAAAAATGCAAACAGAGCACTCATTTGCATATCTCGCACTTTCATTTGCATATTCTCTTTTGATCCTTTTTGCAGAAGAGGTTTTTGTGCAAAAAGGCATGATCGACACAGTGCTTTTTTTGTGCAAAAACCTCTTCTGCAAAAAGGATTGGAAGAGAATATGCAAATGAGAGCACGATATATACAAATGAGCGTTTCATTTGTATTTCCTCTTCCGGAAAAAGTTCGTAGTGTAGCCGTAGCCTTAATTAGCTGTGTGCTTCTAACTGTGGGTCGTGGGACAATTCTGATTCTTACCTCAGTCCCTGGAAAAATCATGGAGGGGATCCACAAGAAATGCATTTTGAAGCACTTAGAAGAAAGTGATCAGGAACAGTTGACATGGATTCACCAACGGCAGGTCATGCCTGACCAACCTGATTGCCTTCTATGACAAGATAACTGGCTCTGTGGACATGGGGAAGTCGGTGGACATGATATGCCTTGACTTTAACAAAGCTTTTGATATGGTCTAGCATAGTATTCTTGCCAGCAAGTTAGTGAAGTATGGATTGGATAAATGGATTGTAAGATGGATAGAAAGCTAGCTAGGTTGTCGGGCCCAACGGGTAGCGATCAACGGCTTGATGTCTGGTTGGCGGTCAGTTTCAAGTGGAGTGCCCCAAAGTGGAATTTTAGAGCCAGTTTTGTTCAACATTTTTATTAATGACATGGATGAGGGGATGGACTGCACCCTCAGTAAGTTTGCGGATGACACTAAGCTAAGGGGAGAGGTAGATATGTTGGAGGGCAGGGTAGGGTCCAGAGTGACCTAGACAAATTGGAGGTTTGGGCTAAAAGAAATCTGATGAGGTTCAACAAGGACAAGTGCAGAGTCCTGCACTTGGGACAGAAAAATCCCAAGCATTGTTACAGGCTGGGGACTGACTGGCTAAACAGCAGTTTGGCAAAAAAGGACCTGGGGACTACAGTGGATGAGAAGCTGGATATGAGTCAACCGTGTGCCCTTGTTGCCAAGAAGGCTAACTGCATATTAGGGTGCATTAAGAGGAGCATTTCCTGCCAATCTAGAGAAATGATTATTCCCACTGGTGAGGCCACATCTGGAGTGTTATGTCCAATTCTGGGGCGCCCATTACAGAAAGGATGTGGACGCATTGGAGAAAGTCCAGCCAAGGGCAACAAAACATGAGTAGGGAGCTGAAGCATATGACTTAGGAGAGGCTGAGGGATTTGGGTTTGTTTAGTCTACAGAAGAAAAGAGTGAGGGGGAATTTGATAGCAGCCTTTAACTACCCGAAGGTTCCAAAAAGGATGGAGAGAGACTGTTCTCAGGTGACGGATGGCAGAACAAGGAGCAATTGTATCAAGTTGCAGTGGGAGAGGTCTAGGTTGGATATTCGGAAAACTATTTGCCTAGGAGGGTGGTGAAGCACTGGAATGGGTTCCCTAGACAGGTGGTGGAATCTCCATCCCTAGAGGTTTTTAAGTCCCGGCTTGACAAAGCCCTGGCTGGGGTGATTTTGTTGGAGCTGGTACTGCTTTGGGCAGGGGGTTGGACTCAATGACCTTCTGAGGTCTTTTCCAACCCTATAATTCTATGACCCCAGGGAGGATGCCATTTTGTAGATCTTGAGCTATGTGCAAGGTCACTCTGCATGGAGGATATCATTTTGGCCCACTTACGGCATGCAAGTGAGTTATTGCATATGACTGTTATAGCACTTTCCATAGCTTTGTATTTTGTCTAGTTCAGACATGCAAAGCAGAAAGATACGGTTCTTATACCTACTGGAGACAGAAATAACTGAAGTCTGTGACACCTGCATAAAGAGGGAGGATGATGTTCTCAAGACAACTGTACTGTATTCAGCTCCAATCCAGAAAGTAGCTGAACTCCAGTCAGTCTCTAAGGGCATGTCTACATAGCAACATTTTTTCAAAATAACTAGTGTTATTTCGAAATAACTTAATCCGAGTTGATATTGCAGGTAGTTATTTCAAAATAATGTTGAAATACTGTCAAGCTGTAGGACTTCTTGCTTCAACTCCTGTAACGCTCATTGTGCGAGGAGTAAGAGAAGTTGGAGGAAGAGTGCTCTATTTCAAAATAAGTGCTGTGTAGATGCTCCCAATTTTGAAATAAGCTACGCAATTGAGGTAGCTCAATTTGCATAGCTTATTTCAAGTTAAGTCCAGCTGTGTAGACGCACCCTTAGTGGCTTCTTCTAGGGTGGGCTCCACAAAAGAACTTAGGCATTGCTGTGCTCAGTGTCCCAACATCACAACACTGAATCCCCTAAGCTTGAGTTAGATACCCATACTCCCTATGTAATGCACGGAAAGAGACAGACACTTTACATGCATTCCACAAGCCAGTTCTCTAGGCAGCATCACACCTAAGCTAGCCAGTGGGATATGTAGTTGAGATGTGTGAGCTAAGCTCCGCCCCTCTCTTGGAGTCAGATGTTTAAATCTGGATTGCGGAGACACCTATTGCTCTTAGCAATCCATGAACAGGAACCATCCAGGCCAGAATGGTAGGGGGCAGCAAGCCATGGACTTCTCAATTTTTGAAAGCGGTTGGGCCTATTATGTTTACTTTTTGCCATGGGTGACATGTCCCCTCATGTCCCCCCAGGCAGCAGAGGACAGAGTGGGGGAGAAAGGCTAAGATCAGCCTCTGACCCACGTAGTCTCCCCTGGATCCTCCACCCACATCTCAGACTAATATCCTAACCCCCTGGCTAAAGGTTATAAGGTCACCAGCCTCCTCTGGCAGCTGGCTTTTGAACAAGACCCAACCCAGTAGTGTAATCACAGCAGCAACACCGCTTATCCAGGCTAAGTATAGACCCCTTGGCTTCAGGTGAAGGGGGAAGATTGTATTCTGCCCACCACAGCTACCCTGTTTATACATATGCTAGCACTCATTAAACCACCAGGAAAATGTGCACAAGGGAATAACAGCTCTACCACACAGAGCTCCACTGTTTCAGAAATGTAATTACATAAAGCAGGGGTGAGCAATAATTTTTGATTGGGGACCACTTCAAGATTTTGGTAAGTGGCCAAGGACTGCACTTTTCTATGGGGGTAGGTGGGGTCTGGGATGGAGATTGGGCACAGAAGGGAGCTTGGAGTAGGGGATTGGGTTGCAGAAAAGGGTGTGGGGGATCTGAGAGGGAGTTTAGGTGAAGGAGAGTTTGTGAGTAGGAGAGGGGTATGGAGTTCAAGGAAGAATGTGGGTACAGAAGAAAATTCTGACGTGGTGGAAGTATATGGGATGGAGTATAGGGTCTGGGTGGGAGTTGTGACCGGGGTAGGTGTAGAGGGTTTGGGTCGTGACCTAGGGTAGCAAGTTGGAGTGCTACTGATCCATGTGCCATGTGGAAGGGGGGAATTGCCATATAGAGGTTGGTGGTCTATGTAGTTGAATAGTTTGCTCTTGCATTGAGACTAGTATTAAACTAGAGACAGTTTGAGATAATGCAACTTAGTACAAGCATTTCCATTTACTGGGATGCTGAGCACAGCAATGCCCAAGTTCTTTTGTGGAGCCCACCCTAGGAGAAGACACTTAAGATGCATCTACACAGCAGGGCTTAACTTGAAATTACCCTTGTACCATTTAACTGTGCGTCAATTAAAATGGTTACTTCTATAGTGTAGGTATTAATATTGCAATAGTGCTTGTCAACATAGCTGCACATTTTAATTAGGCAGAAGTAATTACTGAAGTGAGGGGACTTTGTTCATTATAGTTTGAGTAAGGCATTAAAAGTATGTTATACATTTCAAGCAAAGTTAAGGATGTTAGTGAGAGACAACATGAAAGGAATCTGTACCAGAAGTAATTCAAGTTCCTGTTTGATTTGGTTTCTCTTTATTGGACCGTGAAAGTACTGAGAGAAGATGCAGAGATGTGGTGGAGAGCTATTACAAACTGACAGGGAACAGGAGTTTCACATTTGTCTCCCAGGTGAAGTGTACTATTCAAGTCAATTGATCTTTGGTAGAAGAGCTCAAACCCACCATATCTAATTTCTTCCTAAGGAAAGGCTATTACTTAGAGAGAACACTGCTGTAGAAAACATATGGAAATAAAAAAAACCCAGTAAGAGCAAGCAAATAGGGAACTTAAATGTTACTATTTTAAAGTTATCTAAAATTACTCCCACCTACTGTGAATAGTGAGATGTACAGGTATCAAAAATGTAATTTGTTAAATTAGTATTTTGAAAGTTATTGATAACACACACCACATGTATTTCAACACAGTAATGTGATTCCGTGGAATAGCTAGCTTCCATGGCCATTTAACCAATACTAGCATTACCCATCCCGATGTGACAGTAGATGTACATGTGATCTCCCCCTCCCTCCCTACAGCTCCTGGAGCTGGGGAGGCTTGGGCAATGCAGCCTCTTCCCTCCCTACTTTCCTGTGGGGTTAGGGGGAGGAGAAGTTTGGAGCCATGCATCCTCTTTCCTCGCTGCTGCTCTGGGGAGGTGGGGTGCACACATGCATCCTCCTCCCCTCCCCATGGTGCACACACTTGGCCTCCTTCCTCTCTGTTGCTCCCAGAGCCAGGGAAGCTTAGGCCACAGGGCCTGCTCCAGGGGCAGGAGGGGAGGTTGGAGCTGTCCATCCTCTTCCCTCCCCGCTGCTCTGGAGCATGCTTGTGCTCTTCCCCTCCTGTGTGTGGTGTGGGGGGAAGGGAGGGGAGGTATTGCATGCACACACGGCCTCCTTTCTCCCTGCTGCTCTTGGGGCCAGGGAGGCTTGGGTTGTGGTTCCTCTTCCCTACCTGCTGTCTGAGTGGCAGGCAAGCATGGGCCATGCAGCCTCTTCCATCCCTGCCCCCCCAGGAGTGATTGGGGCTGTGCATCCTTTTCCTTCCCCACTGCTTTGGGATACATGCTCTTCCCTTCATATGGTGGCATGCATGCACTCACACTGCTTCCTTCTCTTCCCCCCCCCCCCCGCCATGGGGGGGGGTGTAGGGCCCCAGCAGAAGGAGTGGTGCTGGGGGAGGCCTCTCTCCCCCTAGAAGCTTCTTAAATGTTGTGACAGACACCTCTCCTTTTGCAGTGCAATGAGAATTCAAAACATAAGACTGACTAGATTTGTTTTTCGCAGCCATTCACATCAGCTAAGAAATAGCAACTTGCTACCCTAGGTCTTTATTAAGATGGATAAGCCCTTTACACATTTGGAATGTTACCTAATTGGATTGATCTGTCAATTTAAGCCCACTGTAGCTAAAATTGAGTTGTGGAAATTTAGGTTCCTACTGTTGTACATGAAGTACTTCAACTTTATTCTAGCATTTTGTTGTGCAGGAGGAGAATGAAAGAAAACTGATGGATTTATCATCTGTATTGTATAAGATGCACATGTACTAAAAAGGTGTGAAGTGTAATTAAGCGATACTTGTTCTGCACTTCAGAAAAAAGGCCAAAGAATATTCTATTTGTCATAGATGCCACTTTTACTGTTTTTTCCCCAAACATGACAAATCAGAACAAGTCAAAGCACAATAGTTTAACTTTTGTCACCATGTGTTTTTTTCTGAAGATATTTTTAAACAATATTTCCAAAAGTCTCTGCCCAAAACTTTAAGGAAGGCTTCACCAAGCCTTATGAAAGAAGCAAAAACAGGAATATAATTTAGTCCTTTCTAGTGTTCCTATAGTTTACACTGCATCTTGAAACTTTACATCTTCCACTATAATCCACTTCAAACCAAAAAATAATTCAGGAAAGTTGAAATTTCACATACTTGTTCATAGTACAAAGCTTGAGTGAACAACTAATGCTCATTGAAGTTTAAAATGCTGTCCTGATAGGCAAAGGTATTATACAACTGAAAACGTCATTTAGTCGTCACCACATGGACAAGGGCTAATTTCTGTAAGCTTAGGCTTCCTTGGGAAACTAAAGGGGAGGATGAAGCAATTGCAGACTTGTGATGTCAATGTGCTCCACTGTTGACCACGAACTCAAGTCCCACTGGGTTAACTGCACTCACTCTGTGCCACCTGAGATGCTCTGTAGCATACTGCTGCTTACCAGGCAGAGACTTTTAAAGACCTCTATGTAACTTAATACACTATTAGGAGTCTGCAAGAAGGGGTGAAGAAATGAGCAAAGTACAAAAATGAAAAGCCTGAATCTTTCCACCAACTGTTACTCACTGACAAGACTGATGTAGGTATTTCTGCACCTGCACTTGTAAAAGCAGATAAAATATTTAATATGTAATTTACAATGCATTTTACCAGCTTGGTATACAGAATGAATAGAGAGTATATCAAAGTAGTTGACAGTTATGGGCTTGTGTAAGCCCTGCAAAAATAGTTCAGGTATCTGCTAATTTAAAAAAAAAAATCAGTTTGCAGTTTAGAAGTAATACAGTTGAATCTACCACAAAATACAAACAGCTGCAAAAATGCATACCCTTCCAACAATGTATATAAGTTATTAAATAAATGATCTGATTTAAAAGAATATAAATGAAGCCTTTAAATAGGTCTTTTCTACATGCATATTATTCCTCATTAAAGAAAAATATGTAAAAAGGCCATTGGTAATTGCTTTGTTAACCTCTGTAGAAAATGCCAATTTTCTGGTCTGACTCCACTAGTTTAGCACTTAAGGTCTCTGCAGTGTTATAAGTGATTATTTTTCAATACTGTTAATTCTATTACTCCATTTGTAAAGAAAGCATGACTTGAAATATGGCAGTCTTCATGTAGACAGGGCAATAATCCACAGTTTTATACAGTTATCCAGAAGAACAGCACCCTCCACTGCTCTGTGTTTGTGGCTCATCATCAATGATCTGTACACCCCGTCTTGCAGTTCCCGACTGGCTAGAACCATTGCCTCTTGCTCTTTCATCCACCTGAGCAGTTTCTATCATTCCTAGAAAATGGAAACTCAGATCAGGATGACACTGCACTCCAACTGTAAATATGTCAAAGCTTTGAACTCTTCAACAAAGTATTTAATCTCAATTAACAGTGCTGTTATCAACCTGAATATGTTTAGCAATAGAAGAGGAGCAAACAATTTTCCAACATGCAAGTGATCCAGCTGATACCACGGAACATTTAGGTTGCTACATTTAAAATCTTAAACCATATTCAAGATCCAGAAACAGAATACCCAGCAGCTCTGACTTCAGTAGTTGAGTTAGATCATGCATGTAGGCCCAAATAGTCTTGCATATTAGCTAGCGCAAGAGCCCGTGCACAGGAACAAAGTTCAGCTGAAACTTCTACAGTTAAAGAAGAAAGCAGCCTACTAAATTATTTCAGATCTGTTTCCTTCCTAATTTAGCTCCTTTGAAGGTTTAAGAGGCATATGTTCAGAGAATGTATAGATGCAAGGAGTAAGGTACCTACATTCCAAATAATATGGATTGGAATATGGTTCAAGTTGTATGCTGCCAGGCAATAAACAAGTTGACTCCGGACAGCAACTGAATAGAGAACTTCAAGTTAGAGTTCTGAAGCCAAGTTTCTGGCAAACAGTGGAAGAGTTAAAAGATAAGAACTGCAGTGAGGGAAAAAATGGGAGGTGTGTGTTTTCCCCATCAACCAGTTTTAACAAAAGGGTGAAGGAGGAACCCTGGATGTAGTTTGAAATAGGAAATGGTTTAAAGTAGTTTAGTATTTGAAATTCCATTCTATAGGAGACCTTCACGATTCATGCACCTGTGTATTGGGGGGGAGGGGGGGGGGAGAGAAGGAGGAGGAAGAGAAGGTAGGGAGAGGAGAAGGTGCTGAGAGCCACAGTGAGTTACCCTAGGGCCAGAAGCCACTGTGAGGAGCTGTGCCTCACAATATTCATGAATTTCACCACTTGCAGTGGAGGCAGGACTGCACCAACTGCGAATGACAAGGGTTTCCCTGTACTCCAAATAGCCTGTACAAGCCTTGAACTTGATTTTAATTTTTGCTTTGTACACCAGAACCCCTATTGTCTAGTTGAGGATTGAACTTCAAACAAATTAACATCTCAAAAAAAATCACTTTGTGTATTGTATCTGTTGTAATGTATAATCACTCAATAAGCACATAAGTGTAGGCAGTGTGCCTGATTTTTCTTTGCTACCAAATCTCAGTCTATTCAAACATGCAGTCACTTGAATATTGGCTCAGGGACTGAAGACATTCAACAAATGAAAGATGACTTTAGCATCAAGAGATTAGTTTACATAACTGACCATCTGTAAGACTGATTTTTATTAAATTAAACCACAGTAGATCAACTGATAAATCCATCTTCCAGCCTATTAAAGAGGACTTCATTCTGATGAGAGCTTTCATCATCTTATCACTCCAACCACAATACCTACTTTTACAGAGGTCAAGGAAGAGTTCTTCAATTCCTTTGTTTTGTTTGGCTGAAGTATGATAGTGTTTTGCTCCCACTGATTCTGCATACCTGTACGTAGTGTAAATACAGAAAAAGCTTTTACTTATGAGACCACATGAAATATTAACTCAGTCTTTTCAAGCTGCTTTTTTAAAAACCTATGTAATATTTTGTAATACAAATATCCTACTTGATTTTTATATTGACCACCTTAAACTTTGTATTTAAATTTGATGCCACTCTTCTACATTGCAAAATAGCCAATAGATAAAAAGCTGAAAATGGGTAACAGGCATGGCAGGGCATGGATACTCTATGACCAGTTCTGTTCTTTTCCTCTGAGGCACATGGTATTGGCCACTGTTGGAGGACAGGATACTGGGTTAGATGGACCTTTATTCTGACCCAATATGGCTGTTCAGATACATAAAACGTTGTTGCAAGGAGAATGGAAAAATTCAAGCTCTCCCTAACTTGAGGATAGGACAGGTACTGAGCTTAAATTACAGTGAGGTTTAGGTTGGACATTATTCTAGTGCTCAACCACTCTGATGAAGAGTTTCTAGATTGTCTAGGGAGATTTAAGAGCAGATTCGACAATCATTGACAGGTGGCTGTAGAGACCTCTTAGTCATGCCACAAGTGCAAGGAACTGTACTAGATGGTCTCTCAAGGTCCCTTCCAGTCCTCTAGATTCAGAAGCATCACCGAATCACACTGGTCATAGAAAGCAATAAAAGGGGAAATATACGATTAAAAAAACACTTAGGAAACTTTACTACAGAATATATTGTAAGTTATGTAATACACGTTAAAGGATTTGATGGTAAGACATGGAAGGAATAGTAGCTATAGCAGTAATTCTGGCACACAATATAAGAGTCATGGTACTCAAGCTGCACTATTCACTGAAAACACTACTGCTCCTTTAGGCTATGTCTAGACTACAGGCTTCTTTCGGAAGAAGCTTTTCTGGAAGAGATCATCTGAAAAAGCTTCTGAAAAAGCTTCCGAAAGAGCGCATCCACACTGCTAAAGTGCATTAAAAAAAGTGATCTGCTTTTTCCAAAGACAGCATCCATTCAGTGTGGACACTTCCCTATTTAAACTGATTACTATGGATGGAGTGGCCATCAGAGCACCTGTGTTTTTGGAAGAAGGGGGGGGAGAATTCCCTCTTCCCTGTCCACACATGCCTTTTTCTGAAAGATTTTGGGGGGGGGGGGGGGGGGAGAGGAGAAAAAAGGGTTTCTTCCTTGTTCTACAAGGATTACCACTGCTGGAAAAACCCTTCTGTTCTTTCGAGAGGATGTGATTGCAGTATGGATATAAATGAAGTTTCTGGAAAAAAAAAAATAGATGTTTTTCCAAAAAACACTTTAGTGTAGACATACCTTTAGTCTTGTGATAAATCAATTCTGCCATAACTAATGCCTTTAACCAATTTGAAGTTGTACAATTAAAGTTTAACACTTACGTTTCTGCTTCTTGAACTGAAACATGCCTCTCTTTTTCCAAGTCTATTTTGTTACCTGTCAGACAAGACATCAGTGTTTACATCTTTGCAGTTTGCGTATAAAACAGCCTAAAGAAGAAATCTAGAGATCCTGGATCTATCACTTTCCACACACTACCTTCAAACAATCTTATATCAAGCTGGTGTCGTTAAAATGTTTTACACTGTAAGTGTTAAAGATATTTTAACATACTTCCCTCCGTCTACCTAAATACTAAGTACTGACACCCCTAAATCCCAATTTTAGGCTACATTGTGAGCCACGGAACTCCTGCCAAATGCTGTAGGCATCCAATAAGTTAAGTACATAAATGTTCAGGGTAGAAGAGTCTTCATTATGCCACTTTTCCTACCTTTGGTCATGTATACTGCAGCCTCTCTAGGCATTTGGACACCTGTGTCCATAAAGTGGGAAAAAGCATTCACCTGCCTCTCTCATGCAGGGCTTAATCCAGGAGACATGCTCAGAAGCTGCCTCCTGGATCAAGGTGTGACCAGAGGTGGTGGTGATGTCCTCTGACTACTGGGCTAAGAGTCATAGCACTCACCTGAGAGAGAGGAGACCAAATATAATATTGTCACTAAGCAGCAAAGGAAATTAAGTGGGGAGGGTCCTCCCAGCCTTCAGAAGAGTGCTTGCATGCGAATGTCCTATCGCTCAGTCATTGGGAGAAAAGGATGAAGTCTGTTGAAACTGTACCATTGTGGATATAATGAAGGTAAGCGGAGCTGGAGGACTGAATTCTGGGTCTCCCACCTCTCAGATGGGCATCTTGATCACCAGACTACACATCCATTGCCATTCTCTCTAGCCCAATCACCTTGTAGACAAGTACTCTAGCCACCAGCACCACCACCTCCAGACGTTTGGGGTAAACATTAGGCACCAGCTGTCAGTGTTAAACACCCAAATCTATTTATGGACCTTAGCCTTAATACATACTGAGGAAGCTCAAGTTAATGCCTCTTTTCACACCAAATCTTACCTCAACTCGTAAGAGATATTAATGCATACACTTGAGTTCACATTTGTAAGGAGGCTGATCTGTTCTATAGGAGTATATTCCACCATCACAGAAAGAGGGCAATGTTTACGTTACTGTAAAATTGCAATTATTTAACCAGCACACATCTCAGCCACTCAGAACAGTGTTAAAAATAAAATGGCCTTACCAACTATACATAAACAGATTTCGTTTCCCAACATTTTCCTTAATTCCTTGACCCAGTTTTTAACCTGCATACAAATTAGAGTTAGATAGGAGTCATTTTAAGCAACATAGATTAAACACTTGAAGCTCATGGATCCAACTATTCAACTTTAAGGCTACTAAGACATATCTATTTAATACGAGCCATGTTAATTTTGCCAATTGTTTGCTTTAAGATCACACATGCCAATGGTAATTTGACTATTTTTAGAACACTTGCATCAGAAGCTTTTGATGCCTGTATTCAGACCTTTGTGTGCAGATAATTTTATATCTAACTTGCAGTTAACTCATTAAACATTAGGCTGACATAACATTTAACGGACTCAAGTGAAATCTGGACCAGCAACTGCTCCAGCCTAGCTGGAATTGGTTCGAGCCCTGCTGGTTCTCAGCCCTGCCTGCAGGGCATCACCCTGTCACATCCCTACCACAAGTATTTTTATGGCAGTCATTCTCAAGATGTGGTCTGCAGCCCACTAGTAATCTGCAGCCATTTCCTAGGTGGTCTGCAGCGTGAGCCAAGCCCTGCTCTTCCCCCTCCACAGCAGGGAGCAAGCACTGGCACTCCAGCCCTACCCTTCCCTGTCCCCCCACCCCCCCAGGCAGTTGGAGCACCAGAATTGGCTTTGGGGGTAGTAGGGAGAGACTCAAGCCTTGCTGAGTGATCTAGCTCATGAGGAAGAAGCCTTCCCCCACCTGCAACCACAGCATGTTGGCATGCTGCTTGGAGGCTTTCCTTGCAGCTCCTATTTGCAAGAATCTGACCAATGGGAGCAGCAGGAGGTTATGCCTGGACTGGCACAAGGCTCAAAGGCAAGTAAGTGCTCCCCCACCCATCCACAGACCCCGGCACTCCCAGCCCCATCACATACACACCCCTGTGAGGCCCTGCACTTCCAGCCTGCTCCTGCAACCTTCCCCTAGCTCGACACCTACTTGTCTCCTCCCCCTAGCCAGGCACCCTTTCCACCCCTAGCCCACTCTTGCATCCTCCCTTGTTCTGCACTATTCTCTCCCCCCCACCCCCCAACCACACACAATGTACCTTCCCTTGCGCTTGCCCCCTCCCCCCAGCCAGACACCCGACTCCCAGCCTGCTCCTGCACCCTACCTCCCATCCAGACCTTGCACCCTCACTCCTCTCCTGCGTATCACCTCTTGCCCAGATCCTGCAAACCCATCACTCTTGCTGGCAGCCTTGTCCCCCATACTGAACTCCTCTTTTCTGTCCCAGCCCCATATCTAACTCTTCTGGGGTTTCAGCATTAGTAATCTGGCCTATGGAAAGCCCTGAACCTCAGTCCTCCCTTCCCCTCTCCCCATGGGGCTGGAATGACAGAGGAGTGAAGTGTCTCAGATGGGGGACTACATAGAGGGTTGGGGATTTTGGGAGAGTTTGTTTTTTGCTTCTCATTGTGTGGGCTCCCCCGATTTTTCTGGGTGTCAGTGGCCCAACCCAAAAAAGGTTCCCCTGCCATAAATTAAGACAAGACACCAGGAACTGTTTTACTTCATTTATAATGAAGTTTGGTTAACTCTCTCATGTTGGTTTAAGTGCTTAATTGGTTTAATTTAAATTAATATTTCCTTTCTTACTGGTTGAATTAATACATTATCCCTCGCTGCAGCACTAGCAAGATGGTGGGCCACAGAAAGGTTTGCACTGAGCCAGGCAGGGCATGGGCCAAAAACTTTAGCAGCCACTGATGTATAAGCTTATGAATTTCTATTTCATTATGGTTAATTAATGGAGGGAGTTAACTGAAAGGAAGTCAAATAAAATCAGCACCCATCATACAGAAGTGCAAAAACCCCTTTAAACAAAGTTTCTCAATTCATGAAAAAAAACTATTAAAAATGAAAGTCAGAATATTAATTGGTAAGATTCTGAAGTAGACCACTTAAATCTATGGACTGAACTCTGGAATCTCTCTGCAGCTCTAAATAGAAACAAACTACAATCTTGCCTCTACTTACTGTTAGATGGTTGAAGTAATTAAGGGGCACATTGTCCTTGGAAAAAGTCTCTTTAGTATAAGAACTTGAAAGCTATGGTATAGCATCAAAAAAATATTTCTGGAAGTAGAGTATTCCACAAGCAAGGCATGTTGTAGCAGGCTAGGTTTTTAACAGATATATGCAATAGGCACATATAATACTAATTATTATAAGCCATATAGAAGTCTCATGTAGTGATGGACCAATATCTACAAGCACAGTGTTTCGAATGGACTTGACCCAATTACTTCAGAATATAAGCAGTTCAATTCTAACAACACTACCACAAACAGCATTAATCTTAAATTTTACCAGGAACAAACAAGAGTTCCAACTTCAAATCTGAACAAATTTAGGATGCATTTTCTACTAGAATAGAAAAACTGAAGATTTAAAGTTGAACAGCAGTGCAGTCAATTTCAAACTAAGTTTATAAAGTAGTCATTAGCTAGATTAGAAACTACATGTTTAGTTACTGATGAAATGAAAACCTTCAAGTTGCACACTCATGCTGTAGGGAAGCTTTGGAACCTGTTTACTTGTGGGGAAGATGGATGAATCTGTCATGGTACCTTCTGGAAAGAGTCTTCATCTGTTATGTCATACACTAAAATAGCTCCATTAGAATCTCTGTAGTAAATTGGACCCAGAGCATGGAATCTTTCTTGACCTGCTGTATCCTGCAGGTGGAAGACACACTTGTTACATTCATTAAGACAGAATTGATGACAATACTCACAGAAATTTCTAGTTTCACTCTTCATTAAATGGAAGACTGAATTTTTACCAAGGATTACACCAAAATGAATACACATTTGAGATTCTATTTGTGCATAGTATTTTAAGCACAAGACTTTGCTTTATAAACTTTAACATTCAAGTCAACATTATGAGTGAACAAAAGCTTAAGAGGCAGATAAACATACCCATATTGCAAGATTCACTCTTTTTCCTCCAATGTTTAGCTTTTTTGTTAGAAAAGATGCCTAGAACAGAAATTAAAATATTTATGACAGTTTAGAGGGAAGAGTCTTTTGGATTTTTACACATTCATGACTAATCCAGAGAGTTACTGGGCATTAATTTGATACTCTTTACCACTTAAAAAAAACCCATAGCAAAATCTGTTGCAACCACCATTAATAAAACCAAAGGTATCGGTCAGGAGATGTGTGGCAGTGATGCAGGCCAAAACAGTGTAATACAGAATTTGGGATTAGCCTAGATCCAAGAAACCACACTTTCAGAGCATCTCCAGACAAGTCTAGAGGAAGTGTATATACACATCAATGTCACCTCACCATTTTGGCAGCATCTGAATTGTAAGTCCTAGTCTGAAATGCAGACAGGTAAGAATAAATTCAGAAAAAAATCCCCATTATTATGTTACAAGTTATCTGGCATCCCAAGCCAATTCTGTAAAAATTAATCAAGATCTAATTGTTTGAGAACAAGCAGTTACATCTTCAATGTTCCCTGTAAACTGAGTGCTTGGGGCACTGTCCAAAAGAAATTCAAATGCCTCCCAGATGATTAATAGACCACCACCCAGTAGCACATTTTTCTTCTGATGGTGCACATACATACATGCCTTGGTGCAGACTACAAAATTGATTCTGTGTGTGGATAAAAAGAGGTTACTTATTGGTTAAGACCAATGTTATGGACAAATTTAAGATTCGAGCATCAAAATACATCAGCCTAAATTAGTAGGACTATTAGCTAGTATCAGAAGCAAACAAGGACTTTCAAGGATCCTTCATGGGAATATCCCTCTCTTCACAGTACTCTGTGCATCATGGTACAACTAAACTCCTAGGGTTCAAGCCAAAAGTTATTTAATATCCCTCTTCCCCTGCCCCCATGCAACATACCAAAAATAACTAAGCCCGGGATAGATGTAGCCTAGTTAAAAGAATTAAGAGCCGAAGTCATGACAAGTTCAATGTCAGTGGCCTTCACAACCATAGTGACTGAAACCTTACTTTGAGGGGGATCAGTTTGAGGCTTTGCAAAAGATAAATACTATGTTGCAACTGCCAATGTAAAATAAACTAGTCATTCTGCTTGAAATAAGATTTGTAGGCAAGAGATCAGAAAGAAGCCTCCCATCAGCGGCAGCTTCTATCTCTGAAAAGCTATAAAATCCAAATTCAAACTATAGCAACAAATTCATATGGTTAAAATACCAACGCTCCAGACTGTAGCCAAGTGAAATAATCTCATCATGCCTACTGAGACTATACTACACTATTTTCTATACCACATCTGCAGATAACCACAGCAAAAACTAGATCACTGATATCTGTCTGGTCAGATTTAGATTTCAAAGCCAGATGAATATTCTTCAGGTTTGTTTTGAATTTGCAGTAATTTATTAGTCTTGGTTCTAGTTCTCTCTCAGACCAGCAGAAAAGACATTAAGTCTGTATTAAAGCTAGTTTTTGTCCCTAAGTCTGAATAGTCCAAGAATTCAGAAGTAGAAGTGTTGACACAGAAGCAAATATTTACATAGTGTCAAGTAACTTCCATCTCCCCTCCCCCCCCAAAAATAGGGACAGGTGTATATTCTTTGATGGTCAAATGAAGTCTTGGCTACCAATCAACAATTAGAAGATTTTCCCCAAAGTTATATTTGATTAGATAATATGCTGAAGTTACAAATAGGGATGTTAAGTAGTGGTTAATTAGGTAATTGGGTAGCTGATGGAGTTTCCACTGACTAGATTAGTTGATGGGAGCACATGCTACCCTCACGTGGATCTGCAGTTTAAATTTAGTAAGAGGCTCCACAGCTGCTGTGGGTCTGCCTCACTTGCTCCCACCCAAAACAACCCCACATTGTGGGGACACTGCTGTGGGGAACTGGCTTTTAAGCTGGCTCCCCTGATAGTTACAACACAATCATAAATTTTACTCACTTAAGTTGTTCATATGGTTTAAGGAGTTATGCATCATAGGTAATAGATGTGAACAGCTAGTCAACTATCCGATAAGCAAATGCTTATTGGCTTGTTGACAGGCTAGTCCACTAGTCACTCTGCCCTCCCCCCCCCTTGCTGCCTTTATCAGAAAGAGGCAGCAAGAGGGGTAGGGTGGGGGGTATAGAAAGAGGAGTGGGTACTTCAAAGCAGCAGTGCCATGTGAAGCCTGGGGCCAGATCCCAAGCAGCACTGCTGCTTTGAAAGGCTGGGTGCAGCCCAGGGCCAGCTAAGGTGTCCCCAGGCAGCATTTCAAAGTGGTAGTGCTGCACAGAACATGGGATCCACATGGTGCTGCCACTTTGAAATGCTGCTAGGAGCCTGACACCTTCAAAGGTTGCTACACTTCAAAGACGGATGCGCCCTATCCACTAGTCAATGCAAAATGCATCAACTATTCTATTAGTCAATTACTTGAAAATTAATATCCCTAATAGACTATTCCCTTTTAATAGCAGGCTTCATTTTTGGGTTATCAGTGTTTAAATAAATTTTTCAAGCAATGTTCAAGTCACTCAGTTCTAGCATTCATGGCTGTAAGTATGCTTGAATAGTCAGTGTAAAAGTACACTTAGAATGCACACACTATTGCATTTTATTCATGATTAAGGAAAAAAACAAACATTAGCCTGTTAGATTTCTAGTTGCAAGCAATCTCTTCAGTTCTGCCCCATTTAACAGCTGCAGTTTAAGAATTATAGAGTATATCTTGGAAGATAACACATCCTTATTCACTTCACTCTTTGTAGCTTTATGGAATACAGAAAGTAAAGGTTAATTAGTCTCAATCATGTGTTTTAATTTGGTGTCATGTATTTTTAGTTTCTATGGCAACTTTTTGGGTGGAGTTTCCAAAATATGAGAGCAGAAGTTCCACATAATCAAGCATCTCTGAAATAAATTGCAAACTACTACAGATGCATTGAATCTTGTGATATCTTAGGACTTCAGTCTTTTCTGGTATTACAAGCCTTTGATCTCCAGTGAATGCTTTCTCAACCTGTGATTTACATTAATTTCAGTAATGCTTAACTCATTAATCTCCTACAACTGTTAAGAGTAGTCTTCCATCTATGGACACATTCAGACATTAAATTCCATCCCTATGACAGCCCTGTTATATTGGGTAAGGGCCTAAACTGCATTAAAAGAAATGACTGTAGAGTAGTCCCAGTAGTCAAAAAAGTATTCTCTGAGGACACCCTCAAGCTCTGATGTAGGAGGAATACTGGGGGTGGGGTGATGGGTCACTGTGTCGCACTGGAATTGCAAGCAACCTATATGACAATCTAGGGAGGCTGTCATAACTTAAAACAAATTCCCAAGGCTACTTTAATTACATCAGGGCTACTCTAGCCCCTCAGAGCAACCCAGGATCAGGTGGTTGCATTACTTAAAACTGTATTAGCCCCTTTTCATCTGAACTCAGTTGCATGCCATATATTTACTTTATATTTGAGAAATAATTCCTAAGACAGAAGTATTTCAGACAACTGTTTATCAGTGTCTCAACTTTTTTATAAAGTACCCCCTTTAAAAAAGTACCCCCAATGCACCCACCCTTTCCCCAGAGCCAGGCACCCTCATCCCCTATACTCTAACCCAATGCTCCTCCCCTTGACCCAGGCACTGGAGGTATGGTAACCCTACAGTTGAAGCCCTGCCTCGGTGGCTTGACTACAAGGAGCAAGTCATCTGCCAGCACAGGGCTCACTGTGTAGGGCTGTGAACTCCCAGCCCAGCCCAGCACCCCCCTATCGTGGTGCCCAGTGACAAATGCCTCCCTGCTCCCCCCCTCACTACACCACTGATGAAGGGGGTATCCTTTGGAGCAAAGCTTATTGTGCCGCTTCGTAGCACCATGGGGAAGGGGCAATGGGGATGCATTGTACTGAGCTGCTGATGGGGGTGGAAGGTAATGCACATCTCCAGGTTCAGCCACCCTCCCTGCTGGAGCCCCATAAGGAAGCTGCCGGAGAGGAAACGAACTAGGAGATCTTTCTCTCCCCCTCCCCCCACCCAAACATGTAACTGCCCTGGGTCTCACTGGAGCCACCGACGCTGCAGCCATGCGCTTTTCCCACCAGCGCTGGGGGGGCATGCACAGAGTTGGTTAATATCTGGGCACATGGCTCTGAACATTCAATCTGACAGGTACGTACCGCTGCCCCCTCCCTGATCCTCTTTGCAGGGCAAAATCCCAGACATTTTTTGCCAGATTTCGCTTGTTATTTACCCCCCCCCCCCCAACTTCTCCTGCATACCCCTAAGGGTATGCGTATCACTGACTGAGAAACACTGCTTTATCATATCACCTCCAGGAGGCAGACAGCACTGCAAGCCATTATTCCAGTGGAACCAGTTAAACATTTCAGCAACAGACACACATCACTAAGCTGTTTAAGATGCAACTTGAAATCAAATATGGCTGAATGAATGAATTAGTACCTACACCGGGGTGGGCAATAATTTCTGACAGAAGGCCACTCCAAGAATTTGCAGAGTGGTTGAGGGCCACACTCTTCCATTATATTAATGGAGAAGGTGTGGGGTCTGGGATGAAGGCTGGGTGCAGAAGGCAGCTTGGGGTAAAGGGAAGGAGTTTGGGTGAAGGAGGCAGTTGTGACCTGGAGCACTAAACTGGGATGGAGGGGGTTGGATTGTGACGTAGGGCAGGGAATTGGGGTGGGTGCAGGGGTCTGAGTTTCGAGCTAGGGCAGGAGGGGACTGATCTGGGGCAGGGATTGGGGTGCCAGATCTGCAAGGGGAGAGGGCAATGGATTTGGGTATGTGGAGTAGGGGAAGAGCATTGGGGAAAGGGAGGGACTGGGGTGCCAGAGGTAGGTTCTGCCAGGAGACTTACCAGCCAACAGCAGTTCCTGAATCAGCCTCCCTGCCTAGGCTGCAGCTGTGTGCTCTGGAGCCCCTTGTGCTTCATGACTGCCTGTTACTGAAACAGGCAGTTCCCATTGACCAGTTTCTGGCCAGAAACTAGCCAATTGGATTGTGCTAGAGGCGGGAGCAGCTCCTAAAGCTTCCTCCCTCCTGACTCGGTTTTTAAAGAAAAAAAAAACCACCCCACAGCCATGTTTGAGCAGCATGTGGGTGCGGCGAGGAAAACGGAGAGCCTGCCTGGGGCTCCCTGCAGCATATGTGGGCGGGATCCTATGGCTTTGCGGGCCATTATTTTACCCAGATCTGACATACCTATGTTTACTAGCACCAGCCTAACCCCCAAGACCTAGAAGTTTCACCTAAAATAGATTTTTGCCTACATGGATTCTCCCTGTAGTTTACAGTGGAAAAATTCCTTTTCCTAGTATAAGAACATAGAGTTTTGCTTGATGACAAAGAAAGACTACATTGTGCCATTGAGTGATCATGTATAGCCCTGAAATACTATGTGACTCACATGACATGTTTTCTGCTCATCCCAAGTAACATATCAAACAAGTTTGAGGATTTTAGTTATAAGAAGAATATTGCAATAAGCTAAACTTAATGATTAGTTCATATTGGCTAACTTATAAAGGCTGAATTACATTTCATCTGGGAAACACTAAGTAAGATTAAGAAACTTGTATACACACAGTGGTCACTGCCCATCTTTTAACAGTAGGGAAGGAGCCAATTCTAGGAGCAGTGCTAGTTGGCCACCTCAATGAGGGCATTTCTGGACAAAGGTAATGCCTCAGCATCTTCCTGCATGCTAGAATGGCTCCAATGGTCCCTCTCGATGCTTCTGATAGAGACAGCAAGGGAAGGTGAAGCGAGTAGTCGACTGAAATATTTGCTTATTGGCTAGCTGACTAGTCACACCTTGTTTTCCACTGTGCATTTATTATTGATTTTCATCATCCATTTTGTTGCCCAGTTTTGAGAGACCCCTTAACTCTCCAGTCTGCTTTGGTCGCGAGTAACTGATTATCTACAAGTTTTGCCACATCACTATTTACGCCTTTTTTTAAATCATTTGATTATACTGAATAGCACTGGTCCTAGGACGGATCCTGCTATCTATCCATCTACACTGTTTAAAGAGTGGCTGTTGTCCCCCTCTCCTCCCCCCCCCCAAAAAAATCAAACAGTTACTGATCATTTAGAGAACCTTCCCTCTTATTCCATGACTTGTTAATTTGCTTTACAGCCTTTTGTGAGGTACATAGTCAACAGCTGAGGATTCAAGTACACTATATTCACTGGAATCACTTACACATGTTTGTTGACTCCCCTTAAAAAAAAAAACAACAACCTGATATTCCCCCCCCCCCCCATGGAAGTTAGATTGACTCTTCAACATAGTGTCAGTTTGTGTGTCTGATAATTCTGTTATTTATTCTAATTTAAACCAAGTTTACCTGGTACTGAGGTTAGGGTGTTTTCTAATGTGAAGCCTATCTATCAAGTAAGTGGCTGATTTCATAGTAAATGTCATAGTTATTTCTGCAGTTTTGTACTGTAGTTCCTTCAGAAGTCTTGGTCAATACCCTCTGGTGCTGGAGAATCTATGTTTGTTTCCAAATTCCTTCTATTACCCAACTAGAATCACCCAGAATTGTCACCTAAAAAAAAAAACCCACCACACACAGCAGCTCAGGTGCAGGCAACTCCCCTCACATCTTTTGCAGTGAGGATTGATGTAAAAAAGTTATTTAGCTTCTCCACAACAGCCTTGACTTTGAGTGTTCCCTTAGCACCTGGATTGTCCAGCAGCCCACTGTTTAGCCAGCTTCCAATGTGCTTAGTCTTTTGTTAGTTCCTCTT
The DNA here is from genome assembly GCF_052426305.1 of Pelodiscus sinensis. Lineage (NCBI taxonomy): Eukaryota > Metazoa > Chordata > Testudines > Trionychidae > Pelodiscus > Pelodiscus sinensis. Next base: position 67,454,371 of record NC_143052.1, on the reverse strand, counting down.
CAAAATTTTTGTGCCTGTCCAATTTAAACAAAAACACCGCCCCCCCAAAAAAACACTGACTTACCAGTGTTCTCTTGTTTTCTTCAGTAGTATACAACTTCCAATTATAAATGATGCTTTTCTACTCTAACATACCTTTTACTTCACTATTTAGCCACAATAGTGGGTTTTTATCTGGAATATATAGGTTTTAAAAACACTATATAGAGATTCAGTGCTTCCATGCAGCTTGCAAGAATCTCCTTCTCTCAATTAGTGATTTTAGTTTCCATTTAGCTAGCCTCTTCATTTTTGCATAGCTCCTTTTTGAAGTTAAAAAGGCACTGGAAGAGTTCTAGTATTTTTGGACACAAGGATGTCAAGTTTATATGCATTATGGTTGCTCTTATTGAAGAATTCAGTTAGTCATCTCTTCAACCAGATCCTGTGCACAGACTTTCCTCCTCTTGCAACTTCCAGGACTCGCTGCCCCAAAAAGCAGTCATTAATGGTGTCTAGAAATTTTCTTGGCATCCTGTCTTAAGCAGACAGATCCCCAGTTGATATGTATATACCTGACATTTTTAATTACTGGATTTTCTTTTTCTGTAGCTTCTCTGGTCTTCCTAAACATCCCACAATTACCATCCTAGTCAGTGGAATATTCCTTCTATTATATAAATATTTTTTAAGCATGGGATTTCTATTCCTAGAGACTCTGGACAGTTTGATTTATTTAACAAAGTTATATTTGACCCTCACACAGTGCCACTCCCCCCACCAGTGCAACCTACTCAGTCATTCCTATAGTAGCAGAGGTGGGGAGGACCAAGACTAGTGATATGCAAGCATATACACAGTTCCCAGAAGAGGTAGAGGGATGAAAGCACAAAACGAGTGGGGGGAGGGGGGGGGGGACACCCGTGGCTGGGGAGGGAGGAAAGGGGCAGAGCTCCTCCTATTCTCACATATGGGAAGTGCCAGAATGGGAGGTGAGAAAATAGAGACACAGTAAGCACAATTGGAGGGAGTTGCAGGTCATTCCCAAGTAAGAGGATGCAAGGGTAAAATACAAGGAGTTTGTGGGGTAGAATGAAGGATAAGGAACCCCTGATATTACCATACAAGTAGTGTACACACAAGCCAGAAAATGCAAGACCTCTTAGTTTAATCTACATGCATGACAATATAGGATCGTAGAGAACACTTTAAAATAGGATACAGGAAAACAACTCCAGAAAGCAAAGTTGCTTGGAAATATGAAGTATTCCTACAGCAACTGACCCTGAAGCCTAACATTTTTACAACTTGTGGGAAGAGAGAAGAACCACGAGCACTGGAGAGAGGTTATGTAGCAGGATGGACTAAAAGTGGCATGTTTCTGGACCTGTCACCTCAGTACAGGATGTCCAGATAAGTTTCTAGGCACCACTGATGACCACTTCTTGGAGCATCTAGTTCTGAAACCCACATGGGGAAAGGCAAGTCTTGATTTAGTCCTAAGTGGCCCAACGGAACTGTTTGAGAGAGATTATTGTAACAATAACTCTTCCAATTTTTGGTAAGTCTAGCAAAGTTACACCTCAACAAAGACAGCTCTTGGATATACAAAAATGAAACAAGGGTAGACCTCCATCCCCTTTCATGTGGGAACTGTGGTTCACAGAAGACAAACTAGAAAGCAAATGCAGACTTTTAAGCAATTAAGGCTTATAGAGCTGTTTTATTGCTGTGCAGATCTCCAGTCTCAGGCTACAATCCAGGGTCTAGGACAGTAGTGGATAATTTTTTATGGGGGAGGGAAGGGCTCGCACACGCACTCCAAAAATTTGGAAAGTGGTCAAGGCTCACATTCTATATTAATGGAGGAGGTACAAGATCTGGGATGGAGGTTGGGTGCAGAAAGAAGTTCATGGTAGTGAGTGCAGGAGGGGTGGGGGACCTGGGAGGGAGTTGTGATCAAGGACAGGAGTGCAGGAGGAGGTGGTATGGAAGGGTTGGGTTGTGACCTAGGTCAGGGAGTTGGGGGGGAGGGAGAAAGGGGTGGGGGGCCAGATGTGGATCTGAGCATGATGAGCCTACCCTAGGAGCTCTCTCTCAGCCGAGTGGGACCCTCAGGCAGCCTCCTTGCCTGCCACATCCCACTCAAAGCAGCCAGCTGCTTGTGCCATGTGCATCTCTGTACCATAACTCCTCCTTCTTTGCATTGTCCCCCTGCCCACCCTATAGGTTGTTTGGAGATAACTTTGGAAATTGCACACACCCACAATCTTAGCAGAGGCAGTTCCCAGTGGCTGGTTTCCTTATCAGTGACCAATAATTTGGTTAGACAGATTTATTCAAGCATTTTAGCTGTCAAGAACAATTACACTAAGTAACTTGCATGAATTTAGATGTTACCCTTTCTACAATGTGACACTTAAGCTAGTTTTGGCTAAATTTTCCCTGCTTTGTATTTGTTCGCATTTAAACCGCAATAATTTTTGGTATATGTTGACTTTTTAAAAAGCCAGAAGACAACATCTGAAGGCACACAATTTCTTTGAAGATGCTAGCCTTCCTTAATACTTAGCAGCTTAATTTCCACTTAGAACATTAGCCACAGCAATTCAAGCTGTAACTTGCACAGAAGACTTAGAAGTCACCCCCGTTGGGGAGAAGGAACTAACTCTTTCCGAGCACGTGTCCCCCTACCAAAATTGCAGAGGCCCACATGCAGAAAACCAAGAGCCGAATGAGTAGGTTATGGAAGTCAGAGAAGAGAGATGAAGTTTTAAAATCCCAACATTTGGGATAGAAGTGGAACTACAGCAGCCCCTGAAGCCTGAAAGCAGCCTTCAAAACACCCCCGCCCCGCTGCCAATTAACTAAGTAGGAAGAGGGAGAAGAGACTTAGGACGCATACGTCATGCTCCACATGGTACCAGGCTAGACTCAGCAGCAGCGATAGTATCACGAAGTGGCGGAGCCAGCCTAGCAACACTCAGGCGGCAGAAGCGAGCGGAGACACAGACTGGGGCCAGCACGGAACGGGCGTCTCCTCGAGAGCGCCCCGGGACCAGAAAACGCAACAGCCAGGCCGCCCCCCCCCATCCCGCGCCGCGCTCCCCCCCCCCCCCCCATCCCGCGCCGCGCTCCCCCCGCCCCCCCCAGCGCACCTGCAGGGTGGTGATGTGCTTGTCGTTGAACTTGTTCTCGCAGTAGCGCAGCACCAGGGAGGTTTTCCCCACGCAGCCCTCCCCGAGCAGCACCACCTTGAAAGAGAAGCTCCGGCCGCCTCCCCCCGCGCCGGAACCCGCCGCCGCCATCCGCAGCGAACCGCCCGCTCGCCGGGCCGCGGCCTCACATCAGCGGCGCAGCCGGACAGCGAGCCCGGGGGCGCAGGGACCGAGGGGGCAGCCGCGAGGAGAGTTCGGGACGGAAGCCGCGGGGACCTCAGCACTTGTCACGGCCGCTGGACCCGCTCTCTCTAATGGCGTCTTCTTCCTCCTACGTCACGCCCCGCTCGGTCACGCGACGTGCGGCAGCCAACGGGAAGGGCCGACGCTGAGGATGCCGAGGCCACGCCCAGAGCCCCGGGATGGGGTGGGGTGAGAAGGAGCGGGGGCGGGGCCTATTGAGCTTCCTAAGGGGCGGGGATAGATCAGATGATAGAATGGGGGGGGGGGGGAGGGGAGAGGAGTCTGATCAGCTGAAGCAAAATGCAGGACAATGTAGCACTTTAAAGACTAACAAGATGGTTTATTAGATGATGAGCTTTCGTGGGCCAGACCCACTTCCTCAGCTGAGGCTGTTGTGGCTGGCCCCGAGCCATAGGCAGCGCCTGCTCGGGTCCCAGGCTTGTGTGGTGAGAAGCAGCCACTGGGCAGGGCTGGAATGGCTCTGTATAAGGAAGGGGAAGGGCAGGATAGGAAGAGGGGGCAGGAGGCATCAGGGTGACAGCAAAACATCCCATGGACAAAACTCACCCAGGTATCCCACAGTGAGCCTCAGCTGGCCTGGCCAGCCAGGCACTCCTACACACTAGTGTTACAGCTTGGCTCTGAAAGGTGTCGTCATTTGGGCAATGGCCAACTAATGACACACACCCCTTATTTATTCTCAGATCTGGACGTCTGATACTCTAGTCATCTGAAGAAGTGGGTTGTGCCCATGAAAGCTCCTGATACCATCTACATCAGTGGTCTCCAACCTTTATACACCCAAGATCGCTTTTTAAATGACAGAACAGGCCAAAATCTACTGCCCTGCCCCTTCCTTGATGCCCCACCCCTTCCTCGAAGCCCTGCCCCTTCCTCTCTATTCTCCTCCTCTCCATCACTTGCTATCCCCAAGTTCACATACCCTATAACCCTATGTCTTACAGTGCCTTACCACTGTAGCTCCCATCCTGGGAGGCTCATAGTCAGCAAGCAGCACGCAGGTCAGATATTGAATGTCTGTGTGCTTAGACTGGCCTGGTTCAGTTTCTCTAATCCCAGCAGCCTTTACTCAACTTCACAGCTCTACTTTGGCTTCCAAGAGCTTTGGTTACAGCCAGCACGATTGGCAGGCAGCAGGCATAATATCTGCTTCCCTGGCACTGTCACAGCCACCAGACCCCCAGATACGGAGCCTGGGGGGCAGGTTTTTGCTTTGTTATGCCCCACGTAGGTTCTAGGGTGGCTTGAGAAGGGGTATGTGCTATTCAGCTTCCTGGGTTCACCAGTAATCTCCCTGGACTCCAGAGAGATTACTGATGAACCCAGGAAAACTGAGTAGCAAATACCACTTCCTCACCGCCCCCGAACCTGCACGGAACATATCAGAATCTTCCTAATGAGAATGCTATTACCTAGGGCCAGTGCCGTACTAGGTGTTTCTGTGCCCGGGGAAAAATATTGATCATGAGCCCCCTCTCCTTAGGTTAGCACACATTACTCTTTACTTTTGCAGCTTATTATTTTTACATACCGTGTCTTTGCGCCCCTGATTATGATGTGCCTGGGGCGAGTGCCCTGCTTGCCCCACTTTTGATATGGCCCTGCCTAGGATAGCTTGGCATCTAGAGAGAGGAGACATGGCATGACTTCAGCTGGCCAGGGCGCCTTCAGGTGGGAGGGTTTGTGTCTCCAGTCACATGTGTGTGTGTTTATATGTGTCCTCAGGGCTCCAGCTGAGGGGGTGCATTTGGGCCTCTGGTCAGCCTGGGGTTCCTCCTCATGAGGATGGGGTGGGGTGGGGTGGGGGGCAATCTTCAGGGCTCCAGCTGTGGAGGTGGTTCAGGAGAAAGGGGCAGAGTTGAGGGCTATCCTCCCTTAAAGGGTGGGAGGAGGCTCCTTCTACTGCTTATTATGATCAGCAAGAAGATTCCAAGCACACTCTTGGTTCCCACCCAGGAGGCTGAATTTTGCCATCATCTCCTAATAATGCAGGATGGAGTTATGCCTCGTGGAATGAGATTTACCAGAGCGGTCGACAGTGGCTTCCGTTGTCGACCGCAGAGTGTCCAGACTGCCCCGCTGTGTCGCCAAACAGCTGATCAGCACAGCGTGGCGGCCATTTTGATGTAAATGAAGTGACGATTATTTAAATCGCTGCTTCATTTCCCTATGTCTAGTAAACTCATCCACATGGCTCTGTCGATGGAGCCATGTAGTCTAGACATACCTTTAGTGTCTACACAGCCAAACCACTATTTTGAAATAAATTTGAAATAGTGGAGCACTTATTTCGAATTTGGTAAACCTCATTCTACAAGGAATAACGCCAAGTGCTGTGTAAACACTTATTTTGAAATAGGGGGCCTCCAGCCTTCCCATGGTGCACTGGTGGCCACTCCATCCTCAACCAAGAACATGTCTCTCCCTCTCCCGCTCCCCGGAGCCCTTAAAGGGATAGACTCTGGCCACAGTCCCTGTGCCAGCTCCAAGCCTGCCAGCCCAGAGCCAGCAGTCATGGCCCCTGACCCAATGGCCCCAAAACATGAGCCAGCAAGCCATGGCAGCCAGCCCTCCACCGCTCCCCAGGAGCAGTCTGCCAGCTCCCAGGAGCCTGCCAGGGCCTGGAGAATGCGGGCACCTTCCTGTCCAGGGAGGAGATCATGGACCTTATTCAGGTTTGGGGGGGATGCTCCCGATGTCCATGATCTCCCCAGTAGATGAAGGAACGCAGCCGTCTATGGCAGGATAGCTGCCAGCCTGACCACCAAAGGCCATGTGCAAACCCAGGAGCAGATTTGCATTAAAATTCAAGTTGGTCCGGCGACATCCCCACCCCTGAGCCCTGAGCTTCCCCTCCCCCTTCTTCCCCTTGCTTTCCCCTTCCAGCTCCCTCCTCCCAGGTTTCCCTCTCCCACCCTCTCTCCTCCCCTCTCCCTCCTCCTTTCCCCAGTCTCACCAGAGTTTCATCCCCCTGCCAGTTTTGTTAAATAAAGAGAGTTTGTGTTCATGAAAATATGTGTATTTTATGTGACATCAGAAAGAGGGGTTAGGGAGGGGTGAGTGGAAGGACGTGAGGGAGGAATTAGGCACAAGCCCCCAGTGGGGCAGACCAGGGAGGCTCTTAGTGCTCCTCAGGGTGGAAGCTCTCCCGCAGGGTCTCCTAGGGTATGTCTACACTACCCTCCTAGTTCGAACTAGGAGGGTAATGTAGGCATACCGCACTTGCTAATGAAGCCCGGGATTTGAATTTCCCGGGCTTCATTTGCATAAGCGGGGAGCCGCCATTTTTAAAACCCCGCTGGTTCGAACCCCATGCAGCGCGGCTACACTGGGCTCGAACTAGGTAGTTCGGACGAGGTGTACCGGTAGTTCGGAATAGGAAGCCTAGTCCGAACTACCTAGTTCGAGCCCCGTGGGTTCGAGCTGCACGGGGTTCGAACCAGCGGGGTTTTAAAAATGGCGGCTCCCCGCTTATGCAAATGAAGCCCGGGAAATTCAAATCCCGGGCTTCATTTGCAAGTGCGGTATGCCTACATTACCCCGCTAGTTCGAACTAGCGGGGTAGTGTAGACATACCCCTAGATACTGACAGCCCCCCAGTGGACCTCCCGAATGGCAGCCTTGCAGCAACATGTCCAAGAGAAGCACCAGAGTGCCCAGGGGCAGCTCTGGCTCCATGTTGCAGAGTGCTGTGGTGTCCCGAGTGAGAGCAACCAGAGAACGCAGCAACAAAATGCTTTGCTGTCCCTCATCGAGTACACAAACAAGCAGGGAAACCTGAGAACTGGCTGTTCGGGGTGGGGAGTCCCTTTAAGCACAGACCTCAGATAGCCTCAGGCAGCAGCCCCACACAGTAAGTCCTGACCTGGAGCCCTGCTGGAACTGGTTCTGGCTGGCCTGAAATGTGATTCAGAGTCCATTCAGTGTGGACATGCTATTTCGAAATAGCAAAATGCTATTTTGAAATGCATTTTGTGTGTAGACACGTTATTTTGAAATAAGCTATTTTGAAATGACGATTTTGAAATAAGATATTTTGAAATAACACTGTAGTGTAGTCATACCCTTTGTGAATAAACATGATTGCATCAAAGACATACCTGACTCATATTATCAATATCTCTTCCTAAAAGGAACAACCCAACAAGGCCCTGATTATTGTCTCAACTATTTAGCCAAGGAGCAACAGTATTTATAGGGATACAGGTTGTCTCCCAGTGTGAAAGGAGAAAAACTCCAGTTTCACTTGCCCCTCCCCTTGCACCAGTGCTGAGGAGAAGAGCTATCTGTGAGAGGGTCATACATTCTGAGTGGACCTACTGTTTATATCATAGTTGTGTAGATTATTTTAATGAGCAATATATTTTCATAAGAAAATTTGCCCTGCATCACTGTTGGATGGTAAATGCAGTTACAAAAGACAAAAACAGTATTTTGCCATTTCCTTTTGCCCTTTCTTGTTGTTTCATGGAATCAGTAATGATTGTTTATCTTATGTGGGAAATCTGTTTTACCACAGTACTGTCCAAACCCTTAAATATCAGTGTTAAATGAAACCAGAAGAATGGTCTTGTTGAGAGCAATTTTCTGTCTGACAGACCTATGAAAACATTTCTGCTCTGCCATATTCTTCTATGAGCAACTACAACATGCCAAACTTTTTATAACTATCTGTGATAAATAAAGTGTAGAATGATCAATCACTTCATTAAAAAGCCATTTTCCAAGTTCCAGTCATTTTATTAATATAGCTGATCGCATCTGGCAACTTTTTGGCTCATTTTGTTGCCAGCTTATTCCAAAGACAGAATCCATCTTTCATTAATGGTCTGTTTAATTTGGTGTGCTTCGAGTTTTGATGGTGAATTGTTAGCATATAGCTTTAGAAATAATGAATACTGCTTTTCTCTTCATTTTCGAATTCTTGGGCACTTGTTCACTTTACATGGGAACTGACAACACCGAGTCTGGCCAGGCTTTAGGCTCCTGCCTGCCCCCTTCATAGTCCCTCCAAAAATGTAAGGATTGCTTTGATACAGAATGAAAACAATTGCGCTTGGAACAGAAGAGCGTTTAACTCATTTTATTAAAAGTGAACAAATTTAGTCATGGTACAAAACTCCCCATTAAAGTGATATTCAATAACAATTATTTTATTATTTTTTCTTTTTCCTCTTCCCCAAAGCTGGGTCATACACAACTTTTTATATTCGTAGTTTTCAAACAGAACAACCAGTCAGACAAGGAAATCTAACGTATCAATATTTTCCAAACAAGCCTACTGCAGGATCAGCTTTGTAATTATAGTACCTAATCCTTTCTCTGATCTGAATCCTTTCTGATTCACCATGTTTTCTGTGGCAGGATGCTGGCATCAAATAGGTTTATTAGTATACTGAGCTCCTTGTAACTAACTTCCATTTAGACAGAATGTTGCAGTAACATAATCTTTACAGACAGAATCAGAGGGGAGCCACATTTTTGCAGCATAAGTTCTAGAACCATATACATCTTGCACAATAAACCTAGACAACTGGGCACAAGCACCATAGTCTTTTAAATGACTTACAAGAGATTATTGTCTCACTTGGTAACATATTTTTTCCACTCCTTTAGTGGGAAGAGCTTTATTCTGTTAGCTATTGTTCCTAATAGATGCAAAAATGGAAAAGTTCTCTGTGGGTATGTCTACATTGCATTCCTTCTTCGAGAAAGAAATGCAAATGCAGACAAGTGAAATTGCAAATGAAGAGCGGATTTGAATTTCCCATGCTTCATTTGCATAATTGTGTCTGGCCGCTATTTCGAAATACCCTATTTTGAGACAAAAACCACTGTGTAGACGCTGTTATTTTGAAAGAAACCCCTTCTTTTGAAATAACCGTTAAACCTCATTTTTTAAGGAGTAAGGGTTATTTCAAAAGAAGGGGTTTCTTTCAAAATAATCGCATCTACATGGCATTTTTTAATCTCGAAAAAGGGTATTTCAAAATAGCCGTTGGACGCGATTATGCAAATGAAGTGTGGGAAATTCAAATCCGCGCTTCATTTGCAGTTTCACTTGTCTGCATTTGCATTCCTCTCTCGAAAGAGGAATGCAGTGTAGATATACCCTGTGTTACTGATTTCATGAAAACAGCTTTTTTTAACATAAGTTTCCTACTCAGTAATACAGGTTGCACTTCCCAAAACTTGAACTCTCTTGTCTAGCAACATTTGTGGAACATCCAGGAGGACCGTGGATATTCCTGAATGAGAAAGCCCCAGGGCAAGAGTGTCAGCAGCTGAGAGCCCTGCACATGGTGAGGTTGGTGGTAGCAGGGCCAGGGCTTCAGCAGCCCAAAGGCAGTAGCAGGGCGGTGGTAGCAGGGCCGAGCTAAATTTTGTTGGGATTTTGTGGTTCCCAGAGAGTCAGGTGCTGGGCAGAATCAAGGGTATTCAATACTTCAATTCATTTCAACACGACTTTATTCAATGTGCACAAAGGGAGAGCCCCTGGTACTAAAATCAGCCAGAGCCCCTCCAGCAACGAACCCCTCCCCTTGCTGTTTTATAGCACATGGCAGTTACATAACAGGTTACATAACACAAAGTTCTAAACCAATCAGATTCATATATGGCTTTGTTTGTCACATGCTTGTACTTCTCCACTCCACATGTTGAGTTCACCCTCCTCCCCTTGGGCTTTTCTAGACTGTTCCTAGGGTGGTGAGCCACAGCATGCTTCTTTATGCATATCTACTTTCCAAACCACATTTTGTTTAAAATGAACACATGCATACCCTTCAATTTCTTCTTATGAAGTAGAAAAGCCCTTGAGAATCAAGTGGCAGTTGAAGCAGAGTGAAGGGTCTTACTATAGGCTTGGACATGAAGATTTTTGCAAGGTTAAACATTGCAGCATATAGGAACTGGCCTGATGGTATATTTTGATTGGACAAAGCAATAACTGCATCATCTCCCTTCATGACATGGGATGACCACATGAAACTGTGATAGCTGGAATGATTATGTGCTTATAAAATACAAGAATAGCTGCCATTTTGGAGATGTTGGCAGTTTTGTTTTTGCAGATGTGTGGGAATAGGGAGATGAGAGACTGTTTCCTTTTCATTCTGGGAAATATTTTTGCACCTGTTTCAGGTTCCTGGATGATCAATACGTATATGCTGTTCAGTACCATTCAGAAAATCTATGCCACATAAATAATTTATTTTTATATGTAAACTTGCACAGGATCTCAGGGATACTCCAGTGTCTTCCATATCTCTGATAGCACCATCTAGATGATCCCTAGTAAGTGTTTGTCTAACCTGCTCTTAAAAATTTCCCATGATGGAGATTCCACAGCCTCCCTCAGAATTTATTCTAGTGCTCAACCACTTTGCTAGTTAGGAAGTTTTTCCTAATATCGAATCTAAAGCTCCCATGCTGCAATTTAAACCCAATGCTTCTTGACCTGTCATTGGAAGTTAAGGAGAAAATTTCTTCTCCCTCCTCTTTTAAATACTTGAAAACTGTTATCATGTCCCCTCTCAGTCTTTTCTTTTCCAGACTAAACAAATCCAGTTCTTTTAGTCTTGTCTCATAGGTCATATTTTCTAGAGTTTTTATAATTTTTGTTGCTCTTCTCTGGATTTTCTTCAGTTTGTCCATATCTTTCCTGAAATGCGGTGGCCAAAACTGGACACAATACTCCAGTTGAGGCCTAATGAGCATGGAGTAGAGTTTAAATTACTTCTTGTGTCCTGCTTACAACACTCCTGTTTAGGCATCCCAGAATGTTTGCTTTTTTTGCAACAGTGTTACACCATTGACTCACATTTAGTTTGTGGTCACTATGACTCCTAGATCTCTCTAGGTATGTCTACATTGCCACCCTAGTTCGAACTAGGGTGGCTAATGTAGGCATTCGAAGTTGCAAATGAAGCCCAAGATTTAAATATCCCGGGCTTCATTTGCATCTTGCCGGGTGCCGCCATTTTTAAATCCCCCTTGGTGCGGACTCTGTGCCCGCGGCTACATGCGGCACAGAGTAGGTAGTTCGAATTAGACTCTCTAATTCGAATTACCAGTACACCACGAGAGCCTAATTCGAACTACCTACTCCATGCTGCGTGTAGCTGTGGGCACGGAGTCCGCACTAAGGGGGATTTTAAAATGGTGGCGCCCGGCAAGATGCAAATGAAGCGCGGGATATTTAAATCCCGGGCTTCATTTGGAACTTCGAATGCCTACATTAGCCACCCTAGTTCGAACTAGGGTGGCAGTGTAGACATACTCTCCCTGCAGTACTTCTTACTGGGTAGTCATTTCTTATTTTGTATACGTTCAACTCTTTGTTCCTTCCTACATGGAGAACTTTGCATTTGTCCTTATTTAATTCATCCTATTTACCTCAGACTATTTCTGCATTTTGTCCAGATCATTTTGAATTATAACCCTATTCAAAGCACATGCAATTATAACCCTATTCCTCCCAGCTTGGCATCATCTGCAAACATTATAAGTTACTCCCTGTACCGTTATTTAAATTATTAATTAAGATGTTGAACAGAACCAGTCCTAGTCCCAGAACTAATCCCTGCAGGACCCCACTTGATATGCCCTTCGAGCTTCACTGTGAATCACTGATAAATACTCTCTTGGGAATGGTTTTCCAATCAGTTGCACCCACCCTATAGTAGCTCCATCTAGGTTGTTTCCTCAGTTTGTTAATGAGACGGTCATGTGAGACTGAATCAAATGCCTCATCTTTGATCATTTTTCACCTAAATAATGTATGACATTCAGTAATATGGGATCAATGGACTTTTTAGAAAAATACGTGTCTAGAAAAACCAGAAAAGGGATTCTTTTTCTTTTTTTGTTTTGTGTTTTGAAGCTAGTAATAACTTTATGGCACAGATAAAATACAGAGATGGCTGGAATGGAAATGTGAGCTGTTGTATATCTATCTCTACTGATCAAGGTGAAAGTCAAGCTTAGGAGAAGGGATAGTAAACAAACACTTCTCAACGATCTGGGAGTCACAGGTAAAGCCATTGTTTTACTTGAATGATCCAAGTCTTATTTATCAAAAAGTAGTAGGCACTTTATCAAGAGATCAATACTTATAATTATTTAAAGAAGTGATAATTCAATGAAACATGAAATGTTCTTTGCAACAAATAAGGACTAATTTAAAAGATGTTCCAAAAAAGGAAAGATGTTCAGATACCACAGGGATGAGCATTGCATAACATCCTGAACAGAAAAGAACCAACTGTTCAGACCGTACATTCACCTCCCTGTCACTTTACTGAACAGTTTGCACACATTCTTGCAAATCTAAGAGCCACAAGTCACTCTTTGGGACTTATTCGTAAGGCTTTGTAATACTTTTTTGGGAGAAATTGTTCACAATGTACAAAATGAAGATGGACACTTTTTTTTTTAGTGAGGCTAGGAAACTGTTGACAAGTAAGGAATTTGTAAAAATGCCTGTCACTATAAAAGGGAAAACAGTTTGAAAGTTCTTTATTTTTAAGGTGAAGAGAAACTTCTTGTAAGCCTACTATATCTTCTAAGATCAGAAGATCTGAGTCCTTTACCACTATGTACCCCCTCCTCTCCAGCAGGCTGCATTTCAAGTTTTACAGCTTAAGACTTTGAAGCCCTTGCACTTGGTTTCCTAGCAACCACCGTCTTTGGCAGGGGGTTCCTGAACAACTGAAAAACAAGGAACTTTTGCCTCAACATAGTGTCTCAGCCCCACTCTTTTTCATTACAGGTCAAGCCTCTGCAGAGGTTAAAGACATGACTCAGGGTTTCCTTCTCAACAGCTATCCCCAACATGGTAAAATATCTCAAATCCTTTACTTCGGTGGGCTGAAAAGAGACCTGCCGGGGAAAGGAGAAATCAGGAAGCCGTGAGTGGAATGGAAGGGAACAGAGGGAGAAGGACAGAAAACACAGTAAAAAGGATTAGCAGAAAAGACTAAACAAGAAGCATCTGGGTAGAAATTGTTTTATGTCAATTGTCTATTGTAACTTGTCCCAATTTTATTGTGTGGGCAGGGGAAGCAAGTGAGCAGGTGCCCTTGGCAGAGAATAGGAAAGGGAAGGCTGGGCAAAATTTTCTCCTCAGCTGCCAAAGCTTTTCCTTTCTCCTCTAACTCTCTCAGCTTCTGTAAACTGTTTCCCTGACAAGTGTCTTGGTTTTTCACTTTGAATATGTGTTCAAACTCATAGAAAAGTTCCCTTGGCCGGTGGCCCTAGACTAGCTTCCAGCAACTGGCGCCCTTGGCGAACCATGCAATCAGCGCCCCCACCTCCAAACCCCTCAATGATATCGTGCCACCATTTGGTGCCCCATTTAACTTGGCGCCCTAGGCGACCACCTAGTTCACCTATATGGATGGGCCGCCCGTGTTTGTAAAATCACTTTGCCCATCTATAGCCTCCCACCCAAAGATCTAGTCTATTTAGGTACTTGTATCATTCGTATCACCATCAGAACTCTTTCCAGGAGAGCACTAAGCAACATGACTACACATCTGTCACATGTTGTATGATCTCCAATTCTTATTGTAGTATTATTAATAATTATTATCAGTTGTGCCCCACAAAGGAGTTTCTCAAGACAGCACTCTGGCATGTCTTATTTAGTACATAAAATAAATATTTAAAAGTTGACTTTTAAATTGGAAAATTATTGCCATGTGTAAAAAGATAGAGGGTATAACTGCATAACTCAGCTTGCAATGTAGCCACCAAAAGACATATTATATATAACTATACCCATACATTGATTTGAATAGCCCATTGGTAAGGTGTTCCACATTATTAACATGCAACAGGGATAATTACATTTACTTTCTCGAGGACACTGTGCCTAACTAATAATTGGCCTATCCTAGAACAGTTTTTAAAACTAGGAAAAGGGTAGATTAGAAACAATCTATTTTCAATCATCATTCTCAAGCAAAGTGGGTAGAGACATTGTCTAAATATTCTAACTGATTTGGAACAGAATTGAATTCAGTTTTATGTTTCTTTTGCAATCAGTGTTTCCTAAGGTGCTTATCAAACAATGAGTTGCAGCAGATACTGGTGCTGCAATGAGTATGTGGACAAATGAAAGCAACCATTATGTGCACACTAATAGCTCATGTGCAGCCTTGGGCTTTAAAATATTATGTTGAGAGAGAAGTTTGGACACTAAGATTATCATCTACCCCTTTTAAAAAGTGCTTTATCTTCCACTAGAAGCCTGGAAGAGACGCTAAAATTGAATCAACCAATCTTGTAAGACAGTTGGCCTTTTTCTTTTCTTTCATATGTCATATTTTGAGCAACATTGTGCTCTTAGTAACCCATTTTCAATGGAACAACATGGATGTGACCGAGAATAGACTCTGTCCCATTAAGAACAATTACCCCTTTCTGTCAAAGGGCAGCATGAATAAAAAAAATCATAATGCTGTCTACAAATATTTTACCTAGTGTTTTTAGAAGTAATGCTTACCATTACTAGAACTAGAGGGTAGCAGAGAAAAAAATATTGTCTCTATTTTTTTTTCAGTTTGTGTACTTTGGGCATAGGATAACATATTGTGACTAGTTAGTTCCACTCTTCCCCCTGCATCATCAGTCAGTTTTCTCTCCACAGATAGGATTTGTTTTCTCTCATAGCACAGCAGAAGAGAAAAAAAATTAAAACAGAAAACTCTGGTTATAAAACCACAAACTTTTGTACGTTGCTGTCAGACCAGGTGTAGTACCTGACATTGACTAAGGTTCAAATTGCTGGTGACCATTATATAAAGGGGAGTATAGGCAATTGCTGTAATGAGATAAATATCCTACATTTTCCATAATTTAACTTCAGGTAAAAGTAATTACAGAGAGGAGTCATTTTTACCAATGGTTTGATAAATTATGGAAGAGCTCTTTATACGGAGATGCTCTGTTCTTATTTTTTTTATTAATTTAGCCAATTACTTCTTTGTTCAAAATCTTTGCTTCTCTTTGTCCCTCACTCTCCTTTTATATTTTTTTAAACAAAGATAAAGAAGATCAGATTCAAATGCTTTGATCACTAACATTGAGATCTAAGTGGTAAGTTGTATTATTTCCATTAGTTTCTCTATCTTTCTTACAATATTCAAGATCAATGAGTCAGTGCATGTTTTGGTTTCCCCTTTTACAGCACCATCATGTGCATCTTATCTTTCAAGTGTTCCCTTCCATAACTCTGCTGCTGTAACTCATTGCTAGCAATGTGGAGTTACTATCTTTCTTTCATGGTCTAAACTTGATTTACCTTATTTTTTAACATATGGGAAGTGTAGCAAGGCAGAGTGGCCTGCCTCAGAACTGGGGAGAAAGGGACCTCTATATTCTGCATGGTGGGCAAAGCCAAATCTGTTCTGCCTCATTGCAGGAAGTATCAGGGCAGGACAGGAAGTATAAAAGGAGAGCCCTGGAGTTCATATGGGGCTGGGCCATGTGATGTATCAGACATAACTTCCAGTTAGTGAAGCCCTCTGCAGGGCCTGGATTAGCACCTTGCAATCTGTGGATATAAAAGACCTTGAGGAGAGACTGCAGTGGCTGCTGCCTGACTTTGAGGGAACAAGACTGTGCCCCCACTTGACAGAAGTCCAGTGATTAAATGGGGTAAGACGTAACCCAACAGAGCCAGAAGTTGAGCAGGTTTTCCAGTTGGGAAGCGAGGCAGTCCGGTTCAGTAGTTCTCCCCACTGACATGGTTGTGGCACTGCCTGCCACTAAGAGGACCTGTGCTGGTATGGTTGGTTTGGGTCCCTTTCCCCTTCCTCCCTTGCTGCCATCCTGCACCAATAGAAAGGCCAATAGAAAATAATTTGTATGACACAATTACTACACACTATTATTACATTATTATACATTCATTTTATTACACTATGAAAATGGCAATTCTCTTCCAAGTTTTCACTTGACACTCTTGATCACAAATGCAAGCATGTAAAGCCATATTTTATATAATCATCATCATATTTTCTTTTCTTCATAAGCGAATTTCCAGGACCATCATGATCATTTGACTTACATTTTCCACACTTTGGACTTGGCAAAACACAAGCTGATGTTGAATGTTCATTTTCTTGTGTCTTTTCACTTTATGTTTTTGCCACGTGTCAGTTATTGGGTTTAAAACAGTTCAAATAAAAATAACACACAGAGAACGCAAACATCAAGTTAATGAAAGAGAAGAATCACCCCTGTCTCACTAAAGCAAAACAGTAAACCACAGAGAATGACTATTGACTAAATGAGGACAGTTACTGCTGCTACATTGACTGCAGTGACTTGGGTTCCAGTTTCGCCATTATGGAATTTTTCTCCTGAGAACCCTCTAACATTTTTCAAATCTGCAAGGATTTGCAAATCAAACTTTGGTAACCACTGCCCTATATGTAAGTCAAGGCGGGGAGCATGTGACCCAAGATGTGTACATTTACTTAAATAAAAATCTTTTAAAAAATTCAGGATGTAGCAGGGGTGAGTGATCCGAGTAATTAAGAAGGCAGCACTCTTCCCCCTGAATCATTACAGAGCTGACACCCATGCATAATGTTAGCAGCCATTGTTCTGTTAGATGTGACATGTCACTTCCATAAGATAAGACATAAAATTGATTCATTGACCTCTGTAGTCATTAAATATTCTAAACGCTTTTCACATGAGCAGCCATGCTAATTTAGTCCATATTCTGGCTAAATTCCAGCTTGGCTAAGTACATTCTTCCTGTCTCATTGTCTTCAGTTTGGAGGAGTTCTCCATTTAAGAAAGTGTTGCATTGGTTTTTATTGTATTTCACTCAAGCTGATGCTGCATTTCAATGGTATGTGAAGAGACTTCTGGACAATGTATACACTGTATTATCTGTATTGACAACGATCATGGTACACCATGTGCAAGTCAAGCCAGAGTTTAGCACACTGTTTAAACAACAAAAACATTTAATGAGGGATCCATCTGGACAGTTATTAATTAAGAGGCTTCTTGGTACAAATAATTTGTGAAAACAAATCTGTTGGCAGATTTTCACATACAGTTGGGAGGAATCTTTCTACTGTTGGCAGGATATTTTTGACAGTTGTCCTTCCACTTCCTGATTACTTCTTCCAAACTGCTGTAACCCATGACCTGAGTAGAAAACAGAATCAACAAGCGTGGACTGGAGCAAAGCAGAACAGAACAGAGTATGGTCCTTCTAGATTTAGCATGAAAATCAAGCAAACCCTAGTACCTAATGAAAGAAATTGAATTGTTATGCTGTAAAACTCCCATTGACTTCAGTGGGAAGAGAATTAGGCCAATACTGAGTGCTTTTGCAAATCCCACCATTTATTTTCAATTACCTAGAATCAAATTCTGATTCGTACTTATGCTAAATAATATCTTACTCCACAAGTAGTCCCCATGAAGTCAGTAGGGCCATGTCTACACTAGGAGATTAGTCCGAATTTACTAAGTTTGACTTCTGGGTACCTGATTTTACACATTCCAAGTTCCGTGTCCTCACTATGGGGAAGAATTTAATGTAGTCCAAGGCAGGCTTCGTTAATGTGGATGCACTACCTCAGACTCAGAGCCCCAGCAAGCACTCTGGGGAGCTGCAGGAGGTCTCCCAGAGGTCAATAAGTTTGAATTAGTAGCACCAGAGCATCCACACTAATGTTATTTCAGACTTACAAGTTTGGGAATAGCGTTATTCCTCATGAAAAGCAGGACCACAGAGGACTACAACGTTCGAAGTCTGCGGCCCTTTATTTTGCAATAATAGGCTTGGTAATGTGGGTGCAGCACTTATAAATTAGACCTTGGGGGCTAATATTGGACTACGGTCCTAGTGTAGACCAAGCCTAGAAAGCAGAGTTGTTGACTCGAGTCCCACGACTTGAACTCGAGTCCGACTTAAGTCGCCTAGGTGACTCCACTTGAGACTCGACTCGGGTTCATTGTTTGTGATGTGAGACTCGACTTGAGACTTGCTAATTTTGTTAAATTGACTTGGTGAAAAAGTTGTCCGAAAATGCTGATATTGATGGCCTGTACAAAAGTGACTTGATATTTTTTAAATTAAGACTTGAGACTCGACTTGGAACTTGACTCGAAAGTGACTTTAGGGACTCGAGACTCGACTTGAGACTTGAACTGTAGTGACTTGAGACTCGACTTGGACTTGACAATGACGACTTGGAAACAGCACTTCTAGAAAGTACATTGAATGATGTGCTACCCATTGTAAGAACCTCAGTATCTGGCCCACAGAGGTCATAAGGGCCACCATCACTCAGGACATCAGTGCAGTACTTGAAATGCAGGCTGCTGTTCAAGAAAACTGCAGAAGTCAAAGCTTGTAATAGATTGGCTGTGGTACTATTGCTGCCCTATGCTGGACAGGATCAGTTCATTCATGGTTAAGTCCCCTCCTAGAGAAATGGTGTACACAGAATATCCAAGCCCTTAACGAAAGTGATGGAGGACTGGGTTTTGTGGTCGCCAGGCATCTGGTTTTCAACTGAAATGTCCCATCTAAAAGGGACATTGCAGACTGGACCATTAAAAGTCCATTCGCCTGTGCAGTGGAGGTAAGGCAGGCCACAGGATCCCTGCCTGCCCTGGCTTCGCACAGCTCCTGGAAGCAGCCGGCATGTTCCTGTAGCCCCTAGGTACGGGAGCAGCCAGGGAAGCTCCACGTGTTGTCCCTGCCCTGAGTGCCACATCGGCACCTCCCATTGGTATGAAATGGGAACTGCAGGGGCAGCACTTGCAGGCATGGGCAAGCATGCTCCACATACACTGCTGCTTATCCATCTACGGCCTGGATATGCCAGCCACTTCCAGGAGCAGCGCAGAGCCAGGAAAGGCAGAGAGCCTGCCTTAGCTCTGCTGTGCTGTGCTGCTGATCAGGAGCCACCTGAGGTAAGTGCTGCGCAGTTGGAGCCTGTACCTCAAACCCCCTGCCTCAGGTCAAACCCCCTTCCTGCACTCCAAACTCTGTCACCCCACCCCCCACACCAGAGCCCACACCCTCAGCTGAAGCCCACAACCCTCACCCCCCCCCAACCCTTTGTCACAGCCAACAGCCTCCTCCGGCACACCTCATTTCTGGCCCCATTCTGGAGCCTGCAGCCCCAGCTGGACTCTCACCCCCTGCTGCACCCCAATCCCTTGCCCCAGCCCTGTGAAAGTGAGTGAGGGGCAAGAGCATGGCAAGGGTGTTTTGTTTTGTGCAATTAGAAAGTTGGTAACACTACTGGGTTTGGAGCTATAGTTACCAGTTCTGTCCTGGGTGCAGGAGGTGTGCCGCTATTTTAGCTCCAAATATACATCTACAGATTTATTACCAGGAAGCTGAAACAGATCTAGATACTGATCTATACTATGTTACACTTAAATTTTATATTTTCTGTTCATTAGTCTGAAAAGCCAATGCAATAGTCATAATGCCATCATTATAAAATGCCTCTTATAGGAAAAACAATCCATTTAATTGACCTCATTCTAATTAATACAGTCAAAACTTAACTGTGTCAGCATAATTTGGATCTGGTCATCCATTCACATCAAAGAAGTTGTTAGCAAGGGTGGGCAATAAGAAGCCCGTGGGCCGGATATAGTTCACCAGAGTTAACTCCTGGCAGGCCACCAGATGCTTAATTTACCCGAGTATCTGCAGATGCAGACACTTGCAGCTCCCATTGGCTTCAGTTCTCTATTCCTGGCTAATAGGAGCTGTGGGATGTGGTGCAGGCCAGGCCAGGCCAGGCCACCACTTCCTGCAGCTCCCATTGCCCAGAAATGGTGAACCACAGCCAACAAGAGCTTTTTATGGCTGTAACTGTGGACACTCAACTAAATAAAGCTTCTGGTGGTCAGCCAGGGTTAACCTTGGTGAACTGCATCCAATCTGCAGCCAGTTCTTGCCCACCCTTGGTCTTTAGGCTTCTCTTTTCTGGAGCACTTCTCCGTCTGAAACTTGCAATTCATTGGAAGGATTGTCTTGTGGGAATTTCACTGGAATTTTAAAAGTACAGCTGATGTGATTAGCCTCATTCCTCTCACCTGACACTTCATCAGTTTTAACAGTCACTTCTCTGCCTGGTCTAACAGGATGGTAATGCCATACTATTAGCAATTTTAGTTCAGTTCATGTGCAGCTTGTAGGCAGGTACAAGGAGTCATGTTTTTCTGATTTTACACTTGAAAACTCTGGTTTTGGTTATCAAATGTTCTTGGGTTTCTTAAAAATAATTATTACAAGTCAGTAGTAAGTAACAAGAGGCGAGAGCAAGGGTAAGCAAAGCATTTTCTCAAGTAAGCTCTTTGGGGGCAGAAACCATGTTAGCCCAGTGGCTAGAAAACTGCACTTGTACTTCCAGATTCAAATCCTATCTTGGACATTGGCCTAGTGGGTGATCTTGAGAAAGTCAGGCCACATTCTTGTGCCTGTTTCCCTGTCTCCAAAAATCCGGAGAGTAATGGCTCCCACCTCTGTAAAATGCTTTGAGTGCTGCTGCTGAAAAGAAGTAGGTATTATTGCTGTGCATACAGCACTTACAACAGTGGGAGTCCATTTCTTATTGGGGCAGTGGGGGTCCATTTCTTATTGGGGGCTTTTGGATACTGCTGTAATAGAAATATTGGATCATATATAAAAAAACTACATGAAAAGACCCATATTTAAATTGCAACATCATGAAAGTGAAAGTTCAGCTTCCTTGTGTGTATGTATTATGATTCAGTCTTTAATCACGCATTCCACCTCCCTTATTTTTCCACTATCCTACACTGGGTAGAATTACAATTATTCAGCCTCGTTATTGGCATATGTTTCAGAAAAGAGATGAAAAATAAGATATGCCATGCTGCTGGCAGAACTTATAAACTATATGGAGAAAGTATAGCAATAGTGGTGACATGAAACCTAGAGTTACATGAGAGGTGTTTGTTAGTACATGCTGAGTTCCTAGTTGCTAGGAGATGTGCTGATTAAAGTAGATTTCCTGGGCAATCTCCACTACAGCGAGGAGCCTCCCTGAAAACAGCCACATGTATTTTAACTCCCAATACACATTGCACAAGTAGAGAAGTGGAAAAAATGTTACCCCACTGATGAAACTGACAGTAAGTGGTTTTGTTCTGCATTTGCTAAGGTCAAAGATGGTTTTAACTTTTCACTTAGTGGAGGAGTAATGCAAAGTACAGCTCAAACGTGAGGCTGCAGGTAAATTCTGAGCGGAGCTGAGTCACTGAGCAGAGTCACTGAGTCACTGAGCAGAGCAGAGTCATCTTCATCCTAGGCATGGTACTAGTCAGAAAGATACCTTGGGATAGCCTGCTAGCTCACTGGAGCAAACAAATGCCAGGGTTGTCCAACTTCCCCTGACCAAGCCTGACCTTTTTTTCTAAAATTTTCACTAGTTTGAGGCCTACAAAATCTGGGTCCCAGGTTGTTTTTCCAGACATTCTGTTTCCAAAACAAGAGCTTTACAAAATATCATTAGATGATAACTTTGACTAGTTCTTCCACTTTCTTCTTAGGGTATAACCTAGAACTGGGGTACCACTGAGCCCTTTGTCTTAGCAGTCTGGGCTCCCTTTTGCCCTGTGTTGCTTTGAGAAGCTGAAGACCTTTCCCAATGCTGCACTCCCACCAGCATTCACAAAGGCAGGGACACTGCGAAGGAAAGTTGAGTTGATGTGCACCAACATGTGTTCCTGAGTCTACCCCAAAGCAGTTCCCTCAAACTGTAGTGTTTTAGGTAAAATATAAAACAGGTGTATAAAACAAGAGCTTTTAAGTGTTTATAAGTGTGTGATCGGGCGAAGCAGCCCCCGTACTGAACTCGTAGGGTTCAGCCAGGGTATCCTGGATACAGAGGCCTTGCCCCCACAGCCCTACCAGGCATGCCCAGACTGCAGCACAGCCAGGCGTGGTCTGAGGCCGACTGCGGCAGCTGGCGCCCCAGGCAGAAGGCGCAATCAGCGCCCCCGCCTGCACAGCCGTCAATGACCGTGACGTAATCATTGGGCACCCGGGAACTCGTGACGTAATCATCAGGCACCCTGGGCTGGCAGCGCCCTAGGCGACCGCCTAGTCTGCCTAGGCTCACAGGCCGCCCCTGATCACAGCTATAAAAGCCTGGGGAGAGGCTCAGTCT
The DNA here is from genome assembly GCF_052426305.1 of Pelodiscus sinensis. Taxonomy (NCBI): domain Eukaryota; kingdom Metazoa; phylum Chordata; order Testudines; family Trionychidae; genus Pelodiscus; species Pelodiscus sinensis. Next base: position 67,431,771 of record NC_143052.1, on the reverse strand, counting down.
CAGCTGACTGCCACAGGGGAAGGACCTAGAAAGGGAGCGCCTGACCAGCATCAGCCAGAGGCCCCAGGAGAAGACAGCAAAGACACTGAGGCAAGCTGGGACGTCTCAATGGCCATCTAAAGAGGAGGAGTCACCTCTGGGAATGTGGAGGATCCCGTGCGTATGTGGGAAGAGATCCTGTTGGATCAGGTAGGAAGTGGGTGGGTGCCGGAGCCGCCTCTCCCACCTCAGGAACCTCTGCGCGTTGTGGTTGGATTCCCCTGCCGAGGGAGTGGTGGGCCATCGTTCCACTCACAGGGCCCTGGGCCAGGACCCAGTGGAATAGGGTGGGCTCGGGTCCCCTTATCAGGGGTGCAGCCCCATCCCACCTGTGACCTGCCTTAAAGGGCCAACCAGTGTCTGTGCATAAGAGACTCCGGCCAGTGGGCCAACCAGCCTTGCCTTAAAGGGCCAAACCAGTGACTTTATATAGAGACTCTGGGTCCTACTCCTGCCCTCCCAGCTGGGAGGCTGGGGGGTGGGGGAGTGGGAGAGACATGAGAGACAGCCCTGTGACAAAGTGATACAGATCAAAAATGCAATCTAAGCCTAATACACTAGATAGGATTTGAATGAAACAGTGTCTCACCCCATTAGCTAATAAAAACAGTCCACCAAGTTCTATACACGGGTAGGCTTCCTTCATTCCTGCCTGGAACGAGCACTTCCTCCAATTCCGTCTTTATTTCTCAGGTGTTCTTTTATGTATGGAGTCAGGCTACTTGTAATGTCACAGTCTACTTTTATAACTTCTCCTTTAGGGCAGGAAACCCCTCTGTTCCAAGCCAAGTTCCAAACCCAGTTTGTGAAAAACACAGGTACCAAAATAGAGTTCAGTATCATGTTGTCTATTAACATGCTCTTACATATGCCAGCATGTCATGCCAACCATTATCCATAAGCTGACTGAAGCTTCCCCAGGACAGTTCATTAAGTGAAGGTAAGCTTTCCCCATGGTCCATTGTCTTTGTTGATGGACCATTCAGCTTGAATAGGTCATGCTCAGTGTCCTGGACGACTCTGTGGAAAGGTTTGTAGCTTCTACTCAGGTGCAAGTGCATTTGAAATTCAGATACATTGTCGATATTCAAAACTCCAGATAGAAAAATGATACTTTCATACAAATAGGATAATCATATCCAGGAAACTATAACTTTTCCATTGGCACCTCATAAGACACATTTTGTACAAAATGCATCATAATTATGTCATAATCATATAATAATCTTATCACTATGATGCATATGGGGTTAAAATGTCTCAGAATGTTCATCCCACACTAGCCCAGAAAGGGTTAATGTGGCTCGGAAGGGATTAAGTAACCTGATAGGCCACACCTGAAGGTGGATTAGTCTTCATAAATAATAGACTGATAGAGGATGGAGCCCAGATGAACAGGAGCAAGCAAGGCTGTTATAAGGCCAAGTAGTGACAAGAGGGGGCTGCAGATAGGAACTTTGTTGTTGCTCCCTGGACAGAAAGAGTTGGGCAGGGCAGGATAGCAGGATAGGACTTTGCGGCCACACTTTGGACAGAGAGGTGAGTAGGAGGCAACGTGAGGGGAGCACGAGCCCAAGAATCCTGTTGCCCACAGATGTTTACCCAGAGGAGGTGTAGAGAAGAGAACCTGTAGAAGACAGAGTGGCTGTGTCTAGACTGCATCCCTTTTCCGTAAAAGAGATGCAAATTAGACACATCGCAATTGCAAATGAAGTGGGGATTTAAATCCCCGCTGCTTCATTTGCATAAACATGGCTGCCGCTTTTTTCCGGATCGGAGCTTTGCCGGAAAAAAGCGCCAGTCTAGACGCGGATCTTTTGGAAAATAAAGCCTTTTCCAAAAGATCCTTTATTCCTCTTAAAATAAGGAATAAGGGATCTTTCGGAAAAGGCTTTATTTTCTGAAAGATCCGCGTCTGGACTGGCGCTTTTTTCCAGCAAAGCTCCGAGCCGGAAAAAAGCGACAGCCATGTTTATGCAAATGAAGCGGGGGGGATTTAAATCACCGCTTCATTTGCAATTGCAATGTGTCTAATTTGCATCCCTTTTACGGAAAAGGGATGCAGTCTAGACACAGCCAATAGGAAGAAGCCCAGAGAAAGAGAAGTGAGGATTAAGACTGCAGAGACCTTTGCTGCTGCTGATTGGGTCCCTGGGATTGAAGATGGAGTACTAGGTGGGCCCAGGTTCCCTTCCTGGCCACTAGAGAAGTGGCACAGAATAGGAGCTGGGATGGAGGACTGCATGGGATGGTGTAGGGATAGTTGGTCTGGAGAGATTTAATACCCTAGCAAGGGGAAACTGTAATGAACCTGGCTAAGTACCCTCTTATCATGCTTGGGCCTCCGAGTCCCAAAAAAGAAGGATTGCAGCTCCGGGATTGTGAGAGGGCCACAGCACAAACTAGAGACTGGGACATCAGACTGAGCATAGCTATTCCTAGAGCCTTGTGTGGACACAAAATTCGTATCCGCATCCATGAGCTGTGGATATCTGCATCCACATTCATGGATGTGGATATAAAGCTGATATCCATGAATTTACAGGGCTCTAGCTATTCTCCAGGTACAGCTACCAGGAGATGTCCCAAGAGTAGGGTGACAAGGTGGCTAGCATTCAACTGTAACACCTGGTTGAAAAAGGATCATGGAGGCTCTGGTCAGCACCTCTGACCATGCTTTTGACTGTCTGGTTGGTGTTGCTGCACAATGGGGCTGATGGGCATAGCTCATGGGAAGCATCTGGCATCCCTCCTCCAGCTCCTACGCATAGGGGCTGCTAGGGGTCTCCACACGCTGCTTCCACCCCAAGTGCCACTCCCATTGCTTGCCATTGGCCAGGAACCATGGTCAATAGGAGCAGCAGGGGTGATGCCTTCCAATGGGACAGTATGCAGAGAGAGCTATGCAGCTACACCTTCATCTAGGAGCCAGAGGGGATGCATGCCGCTGCTTTCAGGAGCTGCTTGAGGTAAGTGCCACCCAAAGCCTACACTCCTGACTCCTTCCTGTGCCCAACCCTCTTCCCCAGCCTGTATTACCCTGCCTGCCCTCCAAACCCCTTAGTCCTAGCCCAACCCCAGAGCTAACACCCAGAGCTAGAGCCTTCATTCCCTCTCACATCCCAACCGACTGCCTCAGCCTGGAGCCCCCTCCCACACTCCGAACCCCTCATCCCTAGCCCCACCCCAGAGTCTGCACCTTGAACTGGAGCCTTCTGCTCCTTTGCACATCAGCCCCCTGAGCCAGCCTAGTGAAAATGAGTGAGAGGGGCAGGGCCACAGGGCAGGGGCTGGGATGAGGGTGTTTGGTTTTGTGTGAGTAGAAAGTTGGCAAACTCCCCAGCAGTGAGTAGATCTCCCCGTAACAATATCCTGGAGCTTTAAGTCCTTTTGGGAACCTTCTCCTTCTGATGGGAGGGGGGGAAAGTGTGTGAGAATTGATAATCCCCATAAAATCTGTAATAGTGAAGGGCTCAGATTCCTCCCCTGGTGAAAGGAAAGAACTCTTCTGTCTCTCCGCATCTACTAGGAATGGAGGCCCCCATTTGCAACAGGAATGCTCCATTAGGTGAGGAAATACTTGTTGTTAGGCAGGTTGTTTTAACCTGGCTTTCTTCTTTGGTGGTTTGTCTCATTACTAATTCAGCAGCCTGGGTCCCCAACAAGCAAGTGTTATGAGCCTGAGAGTCTTTTGTTACAAGCCTGAGAAGAGGGTAATTTTTATGTATTTCATCTTGGTCTGTTTTTATTGACTGAAAATAAACCACCAGAAATTCATTCAAAGCCCTGAACTTTTTTCACACAGTGGCTTTTGCCAACAGACACAGAGCCAACCAGTTAATGGGCTATATTTAATAATGCAGACAGATCACTTCTGGAGTGCTCTGGGATGAGTCTATTAATAAAAATTCTACTCTTAATGATACAGTCAAACTAGCTTAAACTTGCTCAGCCAGTTGTTGAAAATGTGTGCTAGTTACAAGATAGCATGTGCCTCTAAATTATACTTACATGTGTGAACTGCACCTTGGTTTTAAAGATTCATTGTATGACCCTATTTCTTTGCTAAGACTCTTGGATTCAAAATGGACGTGGCAGTAATCATCAATAAAAGTAAAATTACCAGTCTGACACCACTTCTCACCTTAAGTAATATCTTGTGCCATCAGCAATGGCACTGATATTAATAACAATGAGGAGTCCTTTAGCATCTTAAAGACTCAGGGTATGTCTACACTTGCCCCCTAGTTCGAACTAGGGAGGCAAATGAAGCATACCGAAGTTGCAAATCAAGCATGGGATTTAAATAGCCGCACTTGATTAGCATATTCGCAGCCAGTCACTATTTTAAAATGCCAGTCACCCGATGTAACTTGCTGCATGTAGACGCGGTAGTCCATCAGGCAACCAGCATTTTAAAATGGCAACCAGCTGCAAATATGCTAATCAAGCACAGGATATTTAAATCCTGTGCTTGATTTGCAACTTCGGTATGCTTCATTTGCCTCCCTAGTTCGAACTAGGGGGCAAGTGTAGACATACCCTAACAGATTTATTTGGGCATATGCTTTTGTGGGCTGGAACCCGCTTTGTCATAGGCATCTGACAAAGTGGTTTTTACCCAGGGAAGCTTATGCCCAAATAAATCTGTTAGGGTATGTCTACACTAGCTCATTAATTCGAGCTAGGTAGGCAAATGAGGAAACCGGAGTTGCAAATGAAGCCCGGGATTTAAATATCCCGGGCTTTATTTGCATGTTCCCGTCCGGTCGCCATTTTGAAATTTCACTAGCCCGAACTCACTGCCGCGCGGCTACACACGGCAGTGAAACGTTAATTCGAACTAAGTCAAAGAGAGTGCTGTCAGCATTTGGTTTAGTAAATTGAATGCCAGAAGATCAATCGGCAAAGGGCCAATTTTCTCTGTAGTCTAGACATGGCCTGACAGTAATGACAATTTTCTCCAGACATATTCTTCTTCCAGATTTCATGCCTTTGGGTGACATGTGTTAAACTACTTGTTGAGTAAAGTACTACACTCAAGGTAAGTAAGGGTGCCAAAATTGTTCCCAGTGTGAATATAGATTTCCAAAGCTGCTTGTGTGATGGCCAACATCAGTGATTGTCTATAGTGAAAAACATTAGTCTCTGCAGTTGGAATGAGAGATCCAGAATCTCAGGCTTAGATATAAAAGACCCTTCTTCTTTTATAATCAGGCACAGAGGAGGATGGGTAACACACTGATCAGTGGAAGCTCATCTGAGCCTCTGGGATATACAGCAGTTTGAATCCTTGACATGTTTCTACAAGGAATCCTTGATGTGTTTCTACAAAACAGTTTTGACACTAAAAGTCTTCATGAAAAGTATCTGCTTTTCGTGGAAAATTGATTCATTTATTGGGGAAAAAAACCACCCAAGAGCTAAATTATTTCAGTCAAAAAATGCTAATGTGAATATTTTGCTGTAATGCCATAACCTAGCAGGGGTACAATTCAGAAGGGGATAGGCATGTCAACCCTACCCTGCAACCTTGGATGGCTTCAATGCTTGGGCTGCTCGAAAACATAGTCACATAGAATCATAGAATCATAGAATAATAGGACTGGAAGGGACCTCAAGAGGTCATCGAGTCCAGCCCCCCCGCCCTCAAGGCAGGACCAAGCTCCGTCTACACCATCCCTGACAGATGTCTGTCTAACCTGTTCTTAAATATCTCCAGAGAGGGAGATTCCACCACCTCCCTTGGCAATGTGAATATTTTGCTGTAATGCCATAACCTAGCAGTTGTGTGTAATGTCTGTAATGCCATAACCCTGCTGAGTATGTGTGTGTATAACCACAGCCTTCCAGCCACACACTGGCTCTCGCCAGTTTTGGTTACAGTGAAGCATGACCCCAACGCCCAGCACAGACACCCACCACTGAAGTGAACACAGGTTAGGTTGACCAACTTTTCAAAAGGCAAAAGTAGGACATGTGGTGGGGTGAAAGTAATTTTAAAATCTTGCAGGTACGGGGGGCCTGACTCTGGGCTCCTGGAAGGGGAGGAGGCCTTAGGTGGAAAAGGCGGAACTGGGGCTAGCCTCCCCAGCCAGCCCTTCAGCTCAGTGGCAATGTAAAGGCTCTGGGGTTTCAGTCACTCCCACAATAGCAGCGCTGATAGCTGAGAGCCTGCTGGGCTCTGAAGCAGCTTCCACTTGTGTTGACCCCATTGGCAGCCTCTCCCCCTGTTGGTGGCCTGGGAGCGGGGGAGGGAAGGAACAGAGACATTAAAGTGCTGCTATTGCAGTGCATTAATGTCAGCTCTGTACAGACTCATACCAGTGGCCACTTTTTACCAGTATGCTGTACTGGCCCACTTTCTTCTCTGGCCCCACGCAGCAGCTACATTCTACTCTGCTCCTCCTTTTCCTCAGAACCTTTGCTCCCTTCTCCTGCTCTTCCTCTGAAGCCCTGGTCAGGCCAGAAGCCAGAGCTGGGAAATAGTAAAAGCTACCAGGGGTCTCTATGTGGAGTCCTGGACTTTCCACTGGCCCTGGAAAGGGTGCCTCAGAGAAGCCCCTGGCCCCTACCCCTCAGGTGCCCCGCTCAGGGCAGCTGGAAGGTTTGGAACTCCCTGCATCATCCTGGGTTCCCTGGGCATCTCCTACAGTTCTAGCTTCTGGCCTGGCCAGGGGACAGACCTTGGGGGAGAGGAGGAGCAGGAGGCAGGGCTTCATGGTGTAGGGGAGCTATGGCCTTCCACAACATCCCCCACAAACATTAGCAAAGGACAGGTGATGCTCCTGAGGCTTGGGCTAGCATGGAGTGGCACCCCAGGGAACCCAGGATGAATGCTGTCCTGGATTCATTCAGCAAAGGACCAGGGCTTGAACTCTGCGTTTTGGGGCTTTCCTGCCCAATTCAGGATGGATGGTTAGGCTAGTGCTGCCAGCAGTGATGAGGCATAGTGAGAGGAAGCAAACCAAACCCAGTGTGGCTGAATGGCAGAGCAGCTGTGTTGCAAGCAGAAGGGGAACGTTTGTAACCACACTCATAGGGCTGCAATACTTCCTGGTGCCAGGAGGCTAGGTGCTGAGTTCTCCCTGAAACCATAGTAGTATTCCTCTGCAGCCCCTCACCCCCAGTTGTCTGTCTAGAACAATTTTTTCCCCATGCAGACAAACATTAAGCCTCTCTCTCACTCTTTCTCGGAAAACAAACAAACCCTTCTGCTTCACTGCTTACACTGCATAGAGCTGATCAGTACAGTATATGAATTACCGGTTGTCATTTCCCTTCCCTTATCCTACATGTCCATGTCTGCCTGTTCTTTGATTTCTCACCACTCATTTAATGATTGGAGAGCATCTAGCACATTGCAGGGAAATATTGCTAATTAGCAATAATAGCAATCACAGAGCAGCAGTCACTCACCACCCATATACACACTGAAGTCCATTGCTGTTCCTTGCTACATTTACAGATGCATCACTACAAAAATATCCTTTGCTTTGCAAGATAGCAGGAGCACATGACAGTGGAAAGATGACAATATAAAGACTAGTATATTTAGTACAGTATATTAGTATATTTAACCTGGAACTGATAACTGAGGCAAGGTTTGAGGAAAAAACTGTAGCCTCTCTCCTTCTGTCATATGTTTCTGACTGTAAAATCAGGACTGTAAGAAATTATCTGATGGCTGTTCTACTCAGTGACCTATCTGTAGTGAGTTGGTAGACAAACTCCAGATGCCACATTAGTTTTGTTTGTGTCTTTTGAATAACCTTGAGAGAGGATTGAAGTAAGTGTTGTAGCTACTGCTCTTAAAAGTGATGACAAAGATGTATCAGGCGGGTCAGATGGCAGAGGAGAATCAGTGCCACACAATTTTCCTCAGACAGGCACAGTGATTCAAGTACTGCCACTTGACATAGTGGGTGAGGTGATAGTTGAAGCTACTCAATCTGTTTTTATTGCTAAAACTGGGGCATGTTTGTCACATAATGGATAAGATGCTTGTTGCAGGGATGATTTCATTAAGACAGGGCTCCTCAACATGTAGTCTTCCGTTGATATGCGTTTTAGTAGTTTAATGAACAATGACTGTCCAGGATTTTAAAATGCTGTCATATGGGTAGAAATCTGGTAAATATTGTATTTTAATAATATCAGCAGAACTGATTTAAATGGGGCCTATGTGTTGTGTAGTCTTGCCTTAATCTTTGTATATGTGCCTGTCAGTGTGAAAGAAGCTATTTGAATATATATTTGCACGTATATGCACCCACACTTAAGTTGCGGCCTTTGGCATGTGCTGTATCATTGTGGCCCTTGGAGCTTCCAAAGTTGAGTAGCCCTGAGTTAAGAGATGGTTGCTGTGGAATTCTTATCACACCTGAGTCTACTTAGTATAGTATATTAGTATATTTAACCTGGAACTGATAACTGAGGCAAGGTTTGAGGAAAAAACTATAGCCTCTCTCCTTCTGTCATATGTTTCTGACTGTAAAATCAGGACTGTAAGAAATTATCTGATGGCTGTTCTACTCAGTGACTTGAGGCTTGTTTTGGAGAAAGACGTAGTTGAATGGTGGTGAAAATGCTGCCAAACCACATGCTGAGTTTCAGCTCTCAAGTGCGTGCACACAAGCACCACATGGCTAGTTTTCTTTGTACTTGGTATTGGTGCTTTTATGCTTTGTTGTCCCATACTACCTGCAGCTGCTACTGCTGGCTGTGGAATAGCTTTCTCACCAACCCTGTCTTGTCAAAGAGCTGGATTGCTTTGTTCTCCCAAGGGAGAAAGCATAGGGGCCAGCTGCCAATCACTCCTATCCAGGAGAATTTCATGCAGCCCTCAGATGGTGAAAGGACTGGGGAGGTTTCAAATGGGAGCAGGGTGGGACAGTCAGCATTTCTCAGGGCTGGAACGGAGAGGGTGATCAGAAATTTTTTGAAGAACAAGAGGTAGCAGGACTTTAAGACACACAGTTCCAGAATTAGGGTGTGTCAACACTAGCATGTTTTGTTGCTAAAAACTGCTTTCTGGTGACAAAACAGTGAGAGCATTTACACTACAATGTGACATTTTTGTCAAGAAAAACACTAGTTTTGGCAACAAAAAATGTCCATCCATGTGAGACGTTTGTCTTTCCCCTCCCTTTATTTGTTGACAAAGAGCTAGTGTGGACTCTGCTGTTTGTTTTGTCAAAAGAACTGGCTTCCGCCAGTATCCCACAATGCCTGCCCTCAGTGTTTTGTGATCTCTGCTGCCCTGCAGGCATGCACCCTTTCCCCTTTCAAAGCTTTGGGAAGTATCTGACAGCTGAGTGAGCTGCTCCGTTTGGGGAACAAGGAACAAATCATTGGAATGCTTCTGTTCTGCCCTACACTAGGAACACAGCAGCAGACAGACTGCTGTTGCAGGGAGAGAGATGGACAGACTGCTGTGCTGCTTGGACATTCCTCAACACAGAGGGTATGTCTGGACTACATGGCTCTGTCGACGGAGCCATGTAGATGAGTTTACTAAACATAACAAAATCAAGTGGCGATTTAAATAATTGCCGCTTCATTTACATCAAAATGGCCACTGTGCTGTGCCGATCAGCTGATTGTCGGCACAGCACGGTAGTCTAGATCAGCCCCAGCACCCGTATGCATCGTGAAACGATGTTTACAGGGTCTGACGACAAAGGGTGCTGGGGTCGGCCGATCCCCGTCTAGACTACCGCACAGTGCCGACAATCAGCTGATTGGCACAGCGCGGTGGCTATTTTGATGTAAATGAAGCGGCGATTATTTAAATCGCCGCTTCATTTCCCTATGTCTAGTAAACTCACCTACATGGCTCTGTCGACGGAGCCATTTAGTCTAGACACACTCAGAGAGCTCACAGAGTTATGAGGGAATCCTAAGAAGTGCAGGGATTGGCTCTGCCTTCCCACATGGCTTTGCTCGATCTGTCAACAGGGTGCTAGCAATGTGGCCATAAAATGTCAACAACAGGAGGCAGAAAAACTGGTTTGACCGGTTTTCACTTTCGGAGACTTTTGCATGTTGACAGCAACAAAACTTGCCAAACTTTCCCAGTAGACTTATCCTATATTTTACTTTAAAATCATTATCAGTTCAGAAGCAAATTTAGGGTCAAATGAATTCTTATTGTATATTTCTTTGGAAATATGAGATTGCTATTTGATTATCCACTTGTTGGAATTAATCATTTAAATTATTACTATAGGAAACTACCAAACTCTAATTTAACCATAAATTATTTTATTAATTAGAAAGGCTGAATGGTATGCATACAATTGCTGTACACATGCCTAACTAATAAGCCATTTACTACACTAAACAGTAATATTACAGGCAAATAGTTATAGGCATTCAATCAAGATACTCACAAATTGGCTAAGACTAGGGGTACTTAGATTCTTATTGGTCAGCTCTAACATGAGCAGGCAGGCATTAGCAATGAACTCTTTATGAATTTACTTTTTATACCCTTTGTATCGGGGTGCGCATACCCCACACTAGAGCAGGAGGGGTAAAAACCCTGTGGGCGGAGGAAGTCCTGCCTCTTCAACCAGACTGGGAATGCTCCAAGTGCTGGGGCAGCATAAAAGGCAAGAGGGCAACTCAGTTTGGGCTGGCCAGTGAAGGAGAAGGACCTCCAGCCAGGGCTTCCAAACTGCAACAACAAGCAACATGGACAGAGGGAATTGAAGTTCTAGGACACTGCCTCTATACAGCCCCAGCAGAGCCCCAGGGAGAAGCCACTGCCAGGGAACCAGGAGACCCAGCTGTTACATGGGACAATGCCCCAGAAGCAGTGGTAGGAAGCAACCCAGGGAGGGCACAGGAGTGGCCTCTCCTGCCCAGATAAACTCGGCGTGTTTTGGCCAGATTCCCCGCTGAGGGAAAAGTAGACTGCTCTGCCGCTCACGTGGCTGTGGGGCAGGACCTGGGTCCTCCTACCAGGACGTTACCCCCCCAATCCTACTGACTCTCGCCCTTAGGCCACACTGCCCCGCGAAAAGAGCTGCCTACAGATTCTGGCTACTAGGTCGCACAGCCCTGAGACAAGGGCTGCTTACAGACTCTGGCTATTAGGCCATACTGCCCTACGACAAGGGTTACCAACTGACTCCCTGGCTGCCCTGAGACAGGCGCTATTTACTGACTTTGTCCAGTAGTCCATACTGCCTTGCAACAAGGGCTACTAACAGACACCTGTGCTGCCCTGAGACAAAGGCTATTTACTGTCTCTGGCTATTGAGCCATACTGGCCTGCGACCAGGGCTGCTTACAGATTCTGTGTTACCCTGGGTGTGTCTAGACTACATGCCTCCTTCGACGGAGGCATGTAGATTAGCCAGATCGGAAGAGGGAAATGAAGCCGCGATTAAAATAATCGCGGCTTCATTTAAATTTAAATGGCTGCCCCGATCTGCCGATCAGCTGTTTGTCGGCAGATCGGGGGAGTCTGGACGCGATGCCCCGACAAAGAAGCCTTTCTTCATCGACACAGGTAAGCCTGGTTTCACGAGGCTTACCTGTGTCGATGAAGAAAGGCTTCTTTGTCGGGGCATCGCGTCCAGACTCCCCCGATCTGCCGACAAACAGCTGATCGGCAGATCGGGGCAGCCATTTAAATTTAAATGAAGCCGCGATTATTTTAATCGCAGCTTCATTTCCCTCTTCCGATCTGGCTAATCTACATGCCTCCGTCGAAGGAGGCATGTAGTCTAGACACACCCCCTGAGACAAGGTGATATTAATGGACAATAGAGATGGCCGATGACCCTGCGGCCAATCAGGCGGCATCCTCACCCTGGAATATTTTCACCCTTGGGATGGGGTGTGCATATGCTGCCACACCCTTTAACAAGCAAGCAATGTCATTGTCAATTAATCACTTTATCTAAAAATCAATTGAATACTGCTCAATTATTTCCAGTCTTAATTCATGTACGATTTACACCTTCCTTTCTTCCCACCCCTCCTTCTTGACTCCCAACAGGGTTTTGTTTGTTTTTTTAATTGATTCTGACCTCACATATGCTTTAATACTAGTATGTGGGTTGGGAAGGACCCTGTTGGCTTATTTTAAGACAGTCATGTGATCCTCTCTAAACTTTCTCATACTGAAACAAAAGGGCCTTCAATGAAATTGGATTTAAAGGTAATTTTAGCACAAGGCATGATTAACCTGTAGACCTTGTTCTAGGGTACATCTACACAGCAGTGTTATTTAGAATAACATCAGTTATTCCAAAATAACAGTGTGCGTCTACACTACAAGCTGTAATTTCAAAAAATGTCGAGCTGGAGGACTTCTTACTCTGACTCCTGTAACCTCAGACTTCCTGCTGCGTAGACAGCTGAAATTAGCTATTTTGACTTAAGCTACACAATTGACATAGCTGAAGATGCGTAGCTTATTTCAGCTTTAGCCCTGCTTATAGACATGCCCATAATGGGTGTGAGGGAACAGAGTTTAGAATTATTTCCATATGAATTAGAAATGTATATGGATCAAAGGAACATCCAAAGTTGCATTAGAAAAAAATTAAAGAAACCATGTAAATTCTCATATTTCTGGGAATAGTTCAGCCACTAACTGATGGGTGTTGTTAGTAAACTTCCCATTTGAACAGATTACTCCCTAAGGACCATATTTTAAAAGGTATTTTGGCATTGCCATGTTTAAGCCTCATTTTTCAAGAATTAGGCACTTTTGCTATCAATGGGATTTTGGATCCTAAATGCCTAAAGCATTTGAAGATGAGACTTAGACTCCTAAGTCAGCTACATATTGCAATACCTAAATGCCTTTTAAAAATATGGGCTCTACTTCCCAATGGAATATGGGTATCTTGCAACTTCTTCTGAAGTTTTGCTACAGCCCATCTCCAAGGAAGGACACTGCGAACAAGAGGTATCACTCATCTGATCTTATATTATGCAGTTAATATGTTGCTAGAAAAGTTGGTATAGCATCTACAGTATGTTTAGCAAAGGAGCACTAGAAGATCCAGGAAAGCACAATAGTAACTGAGTAATTCCATAGATGAGAGCCAGTTATGGGCACTGAGCCAGTATCTTCCCGCATCAGGACAATTATGATGCTCTGCCCCAGTTTTGGGGTGGTGGACCCCTCTGTGTTCTGCTAAAAAATTCCCTATTACATCTCAAGATGTCAGTTCTGCTCACGGACCTGCATCCCTTTCATAGGAGGAGAGGGCTAGATTTGCAGCCCACCTGCCATTTGGTGTGATTTTTCCCACGAGGTCTGATCTACCTCATCCCCTGTCACTTCATTCTCATTCTGCAGGAAGAATTACAGTGGTTTTCCTGTGACCAAACTGTCTTCACAAACCACAGTATGTTTATTTTGGGACAACAGCATTAGAGAAAACATAAAACAATAAAAGGACTGATCATATACTTGAGCTCACAAGAGTTTCTTCATCTATTCTAGGGAGTTTCAGGCAGGTTTCCAGTCCTTCAAACCCGCCTAGTTGGGTTTGCCCCCATGGTCAGTTTGTTGGATCAAATTGAAAGCATTCAAGTCCATTTAAAGTCACTCTCTACTCCAAAGCTCTCTTCTTCCTCATCTCCTTAAACAGGTAAACCCAGTCACTGCCCCTTTCCCTAGGGGTGCAGCTTCAGAGAATGGGGAACTGCATAACTGGCATTGGGATTTTGCATTGATTACCCCTACATGATTGCAGATGCAGCATGAACACGCATACATAGGTAACCCTGCTTGCACATGGCATTGTCTCCCTCTTGTGGTGGTGGCTAGGCCAGAAGGAGATTGATGAGCCTTTCGCAGCTATGGCTAAGCAAGTGGCATTGTTTAGCTCATTCAGTATTTCACACAAAAGAGCCCAGGTTTGATCCTACCAGTGACATCAAAGTGATCAGTGTTACACGTGTATCAGTGCAAAGTTCTGTGAATATTCTGCATTCTCATTTGGCACACCTCAGTACAATAGCTTTTGAAGTTTTTATGCTTTTGAGGTCTAGTTCACCATCATGCAAACAACTTTTATGAAACAGAGGCAAATGTCTCAAACCTCTCCCTGTATTCCAATCGGGCAGGTTCCATGTTTGGTTAAAACCGTGTGACTGATCTTAGGGGAAGAGACGCTGAGAGGCAGAGAATGATCCCCCTTCAGTTTACCAGACTTAGACGACTCTAGGAAATCCGAGCCTTGAGGCACTGAGTGATGCCGGGGTCTCTCCACGGCACTAAGAATGTTGGGTTCTCTAATCCGAACCATTTCTTGGCTTCCTTTTTTTCAAACAATTTGATGACATTTTAAAGGCAGAGGGAGTTGGACCCCATCAGTGTCCACAGTTAATTTAAAAGGCAATTTCTGAAGCTGGCTCAACCTTAGCTGAGCTGCTTGTCCTTTGACTGTATGCATTACTGTGAGGTACAAATAGACTTCATTTTCAACAAGTCTCCTCTGAATTCCTTGATATCTTAGAATAATGTTTTCTACCCCACACAGGCAGTTTTCAAGCTTCCTGTGTTCCCAGCAATCAATGTGAATCCCACACATTTAATGAGCAAAGGTGAAGGACCTCAGGGAAGCAGCTCACCAGGGCAGCTCAAGGTTCAGGAATTCTGAGCAGGTCTGGAATGGTAGCTATACAAAAGGTTCTGTAAACCCCACCGTCTGTGGGTTTTGCAGAATGCTGAATGACTTCCTTTTCTGCAACTTTTCAGGGGACAATTTATACTTCAGGTAACACTTCATGTTGTTTTTCATCATGGTAAAGACTGTGATCGAAAACAAAACGGTTTTATTGTAACCCAGCAGATACTCCTAAATGCAAGCAACCAGGTTTGGAGGGTCAATGACCTACTGTGGCAAGAGGCCAGAGGATTCCAAGAGAGCTAGAGAAGTGAGAGAACACCATTTTGGCAGGGGTGGGAGCTTCAATGGAAGGAAGGAGGACTCCTGTTGCTCTAAGTGTTGGTATGTGAGAGCCCAAGGGAAAGGAGTGTGCTGGGCACTCCTAGACTGGAGCTGATGGTGAAGACTTTGGACCAGCAATAGGCAACCTAGGCTAATGACTGGGCTGCATTAGTGTCCCTCAACGGGCTGCAAGACTGTTGTAACCAAGATGGTCTTCCGGGATAGGCTAGTTTTGCTAACTGGGCTTGTGTTGTGTGCAATCAGTGTGCACCACACTTCATTTGCCCTTGCTTTACATGTGTGTCACTTCAGTAATATGAGGAGAAAAAAATACTAAGCGCATGGAAACCAGCAGAAACTGGCAACCCTACACATGGGCAATGGTAAACTAAATGTCTTGTGGTTCACATAAAGAACCCTGACAGGCCGCATGTGACCTATGGGCTGACGGTTGCCCACCACTGCTTTGGATTCAGACTTGCATGTCTCCTGAAGGCAGGTAAAAGATAAGTAGCTGAGGAGCAACATATCCCACCAGGCAAAGTCCAGACTGAGCAGCCACAAACAACTACCTTACCAGCCTAGTTCATCTGAGCTCTATATGTACCACTGGTGGGAGTAGAGCCCTTAGAGGTGAAGGGGGTAAAAGTTTGTGGCCACCTCCAGAGGTGGGGGAAGGGCTTGTAATTTAAAAACAAAAATGCCATTTTACAGTTGCTGTGAATTCCCTTCAGACCTCTGTCCCTTTTTTGGTCCATTGGTCTCAGAACTCCCTGTGTGCACTTGAGTGTTTGTGTCAGGAGCTTCTGGCTCCATGTAAGCAATGAGGGGGGACTGTGTCTACCCTGACAAGAAAGAGGTGCATGCTTACTGCCTCAGGACAGCTGTCAGCAGTTGTATCAGCTCAGGTGTGGGGTTGATACCATATTTATATAGCCAATTCTTTAAAGGATCTAAAGCTGCCTATTGTATTTGACTCAACTTTTTTACAAACATCATGTATATTAACCAATCTGCCCACCTGTGAAATTCAGACACCATTAAGGTATAGTAGATGCTAATACCCTGTTTACTATTCTACACAACTAATTACAGAAAATATTAGGACAGAAAATGAACAACGCTGCCACAAGTTCAAACTAAGTAGTCAAAAAAATTAAACAGTCACTCTGGATGATCAAGCTACTTGAGCTAAAACAAGGAGGCAAAGACCTTCACCTAAACTTCAAATGAAAATGTCCAAAGTTCAGGAAAGTTTGTATAACTTTCTCCCACTCCTCTCCATTATTTTATTTTCGTTCTGCACTTCCTGTTGCCTGCAGGACCAGAAACAGAAGTTTCTGAACTGAGAGAGGATGCTCTTACAGTATTTTCCATTTGACCTGAAGCAGGAAGTTGGAATCAAAACAGACCTATTGTGTTCCTAAGCTCAACCAGATAGAGATCACATTCGGGTGGATTTCTTTGTTACCATAATTAGATGGCACGCTCCTCAGAACAGACTGTCCTAGTTATTCTGTAAACAGCTGGCTTTGTAAAAATAAGTTTTTTTTAAATGCCAGGGTTCATCTGGCAGAAATCGATGGGTTCACTACAGAAATGCAAGCACAGTCCAGAACAATCTTAGTTTATAAAACTGGTGGGATATACACAACTCTCCAGCTTCGGATACAACCCTCTATTTCTGAAGCTAAATGGTTAGAAAAACTTTAGCACCTGTTGGAGGGGAGGAGACACATAGTGCTACTAGCAACAAAATGCAGATGTTCCATTTTTGTCTCACACTACAATAACTTGCAGTGGATTTGTATTTTTTGAATGTCAATAAATATAAATTTTGATGTCACTATGCTGCAGAATGGGTTGAGAGAGTGTTAAGAGAGGCCACTGCTTTGAAAAATTGGTGGTTGGATGTATATTTCTCACCACTGGTTATTCATTTAGAATGGGATCATCTTTTTTCAAGATGAAAAGGTAATTCTGATGTGTTAGCCAACATTTTCTTTACCAATAAAACAACTTCTGATATTGCTGAGCACTTGTTGGTCTGCTTCATCTGCCTCCAGTCCCTCTGATCTCCTTAGAAGTTGGAAGGTATCTACGACAATGGCACTGTACATTATGTTCCTGTACTATTGTTGCACATCTACTAATTGGCTAGAGCTGAACCTCTGATATTAATGATGGAAATAATTTCTATAACAATGTCTCAATATTTTCATTATTAAAAATATAGCCTTTAGAAAAATATCATTCCCAGAGCTGTGTGCAGTTAGTAGGAAGTATCTTTAGCAAGTTTGGACTCTCATAATAAACAAACTCTCAGTCATCCAAAAGTTAATTGTGGAAAATATTTAACTGGAGCAGTAGGAGTTTTGTTTGAAGACTACAGAATATGCTCTGAGGAGAAAGTCAAGAATATTATATTTTAACACACTTAAAACCATCTCCACTAAACAAAGATACTCCACTAGAGATGTAGATGTTAGTGCATAGCCAATATTCATATCTTCAGATACAAAAATAACGTTCATATAAACAGGATAATCATACTTAGCAAACCATAATTTTTCCATTAACACTTTACATGACATACTTTTTACAAGATTTGTTGAAGTTACATACCAGCAGCAATATAAATTATATAAATGTCCTCATTTAATCATACAGCATCGCAGTTGCCATACACACCCAAAGTGGATGAAAAATGTTTCCATTGATAACAATGAAAATGTACAGATAGACAAAGTAAGAAAAATATTGCTTAAGAAGAGTTTGATTTAAGGCAATTTATTGTGTATATTTTTATATCTGATGTGGGCCGTTAGTGTTTTGACTGATTTATAGCTTTAGCTTTTAAAATCTGAATATATACTATTATTACATAATTATATTCTGTCCCCCCTGCCTAGTTTCCTGCAACTATGAAAATTTAAATCAATACCAATTTCAAAAATGCTTAAAACTCATCATTTCGCAGAATAGTGAACATTCAAATAGATAAAAGTGGAAAAATGAATTGAACTGGTATCATCTATCAAAATCTTAAACAAATTAATATGGAACTCTGTCAAGCCTATATAAACTATATATCATCTGAAGAAATGGGCTGTGGCCAAGAAAGTTCATGTTACTAGCTATATGTTTTGTTAGTCTATAAAGTGCTATCAGACCATTTGTTGTTTTTTAAGTATAAACTATATGGCTGTGTCTAGACTGCATCCCTTTTCCGTAAAAGGGATGCAAATTAGACATATCCCAATTGCAAATGAAGCGGGGATTTAAATCCCCCCGCTTCATTAGCATAAAAATGGCTGCCGCTTTTTTCCAGCTCGGAGCTTTGCCGGAAAAAAGCGCCAGTCTAGACGCGGATCTTTCAGAAAATAAAGCCTTTTCCAAAAGATCCCTTATCCTTCATTTTAAGGGACAAGGGATCTTTTGGAAAAGGCTTTATTTTCTGAAAGATCCGCGTCTAGACTGGCGCTTTTTTCCGGCAAAGCTCCGAGCCGGAAAAAAGCGGCAGCCATTTTTATGCAAATGAAGCGGGGGGGATTTAAATCCCCCTTCATTTGCAATTGCGATATGTCTAATTTGCATCCCTTTTACGGAAAAGGGATGCAGTCTAGACACAGCCTATGAGTTTGCCACAAAGTGTCTTCCCCAGCCAGAGTTTAGGTGCAATATAACAGTGATTTTTTTCCTGCATAATCTAGCCAACGAGGTCCACCAGTGATATTCTTTTGTCTTGTGATTTGGCCCTCTAGCCAATTCACCTTTTAGCTCACCCCTTTTGGTGTAAATCAAGGCTTTTCACCAATACTTGCAGGACCTCATACCAGATCAACAACCCTGGTCCAGGCTCAATAGTTCTTCTGCCCCTTGTATCTGAGGTCTTCACATGAGACTTTAGGGAATCCATCCCTCGTTCTATCCTAGGCTCCAGCCAAGAACCGTTGTAGAAAGGGGTCAAGAGCTGTCTTGTCAGATCTCTTACTTCTTCCCTGGGCTCCCTCCTATATTGGCCCACCTTCTCAGAGAATGCATATTCTCAACAGGGAGGCTGCCACAGGCTCAACCCCTAGTCCCACTTTTCAAGGCAACAACAGAAAAGAAACAAATACAGAAAAGCAGCAGCTTCCCTGTTCTACTGCTCTATGCTCCTAGGCAAGTGGAGGAAGACTCTGCTGTGCTCTTTTCTGAGAGCTGAATATCAGAAGGTTGTCCACCTCCTCAGGCTTTCTGAATTGAGCAAGCCTCTCCCTTTGTAGGGCTCCTTCAAGACTGGCATGTGTTGCAAGTGCAGTGAGGCAGCGCTGCTTGAACCCAAAGCTGCTATTTAACCCCACTCTTGCTTGTTGTGTGCTTTGTACTCCCCATCTCTGTTTTGCTTAGGGATTTGAAAATGCCTTGTAGCAGTGTTTGGAGATCATGCAATAATCATTATTTGCTGTGTTGTCATTGTCTTAATCCTCTTTATCCAAATGCAAATGTGAAGCTATAAGGCTCTACAGATAGGAATGTTTTCATAGCTGATTTTGAAGAAATGTGAAACACTCAGGCTGTGTATACACTGGCCACTTATTCCGGAAAATCAGCTGCTTTTTACTGCTGCAGAGAGAATTTCTGGAAAAGCACTGACGATCTACTGTAAGAAATCAGCCGCTTTTCCGGAAATACTATGCTGCTCCCGTTTGGGCAAAAGTCCTTTTTCCGGAAAACTTTTCCGGAAAAGGGCCAGTGTAGACAGCACAGTAGTGTTTTCCGCAAAAAAGCCCCGATCGCGAAAATGACGATCAGGGCTTTTTTGCGGAAAAGCACGTCTAGATTGGCCACGGACGCCTTTCCCGAAAAAGTGCTTTTCTGGAAAAGCATCCTGCCAATGTAGACGCGCTTTTTCCGGAAATACTTAACGCAAAACTGTTCCGTTTTAAGCATTTCTGGAAAAGGGTGCCAGTGTAGAGGTAGCCTCATAGTATAATTTTAGATGCGATGGTAGGTTGCTAATGATAATGCCATTTTCACTATACACTCTTGCAGATGTTCTCCTTTTGGGCCAAAGTTTTTAGTATTTGCTTCTCAAGCAAAGGTAATTTTGGAATGTTTGAACAATTTGTAGCCATTTTTCCATTAACCATGTGAAGAAAAATATCCTAAACCCAATTTTCAAATAAACCAGGATATTCAGCACCTAAATATTTCAAGCCCAATAAAACTCTACATGGCTAGTCCTCAGAGACAGCAGTTTGAAATTTCTTTAAAATTTAATAAAGGCAGAAGTTATTAAAAATTCACTTTCATTGATGCCAACAGTTTCAAGTAGGATGTTGTCATTATGTCATTGGTGTGTACCTAGGGTAGTGCAGTACGAAACTTCTGCACACAACAGATGCATAGCTTCATAGCAAAGACACTAAGGAGATCTTTCTAAGACTAAAGCTACAAAGAAAATTAAATGCAGCATATATAACACAAAATCATTTGTTTTGTATATAACAGTTCAGTTAAAGCATTGCACATACATGGCTTTTTCAGTTAGTGTTTCTGCCCAGGAACATAGCTTATTGTACAACATGGCTAGGTTAACATTACAGTTAGAGGAGGCCAGCCAGGTGACCATGCCTGACAGCCAGGACCTACTCCTCACTCTGGAACCAGTCCTCCAGGATGTATTCCAGGCCTTGGACTAACCCGGGGAAGGCACTTCAGGGATAGGGCTGGGAGTGGGGCATGCCTCTGGTTGGTCAGGAGGCTTCGGCTGACCAAGAGATCCCACCGTCATGTGTTCTGGGACCCCAGCAGTCTCTGGGGGGGGGACTAGGAAAGGAAGCCATCAGTGGGGTGAGAAGGTGGCTGATGGCTTGCTCCATCCATGAGGCCATGCACTCCATCACCGAGGTGAGGGAACATAGCCACATACTAGTACACCAGCTGGACCCAGTTGGCCTTCCTCTGCTCCCGGTCAGCAGCCCACTCCCACTGCTCCTCCTCAAGCCCCAGGTGAGGGATTTGCAGGCAAGCCATCTGCTCCCACATGAGGTCCTCCCAGGTTCTCTTCTGCCTGCAGATCCTGTGGAGTCAGGTAGATGGCGTGGGAGGTAGGGGACGTGCCAAGCTTGCAGCTGGTCCAGCTGTGAAGAAAAGTTACAAGGGTGGGCATCCCAGGAAACACCGGGTGTGATGACGGATGTTTCCAGACCAGAGATTCTGAACTAGAGAGGTTCAACCTAGGGATGTAATAGTGTAGTCAATTAACTGATTAACCGATAAGCAAAAGCGTATAGGTTAATGCTATAAACTACACGCATTGCGCCCCTCCCCTTGCGAGTAAATTTTTTAGCAAGCTGGCCAGCAGCTTGGCTCAGTACTTGCTTTTGTCCAGTCCAGGACCTAGCCCTGCTGCGGCTCTGCATTTAAAGTATATTAGGAGCTAGGCAGGCAGGCAGCCCAGCTCAGTTCTGGCTCACGCCAGATCTGTCTCAGAGGCAGCAGCATGGGGCGACAGGCAGCTGATCCACAAGGGGAACTGTTTTTGAAACTGGTTCCCTTCACAGACCAGCTCCCATTTGGGCACCCTGCACTGCTGCCTTTAAGACAGAGGCAGCAGTGTAGAGTGGCAGGGGCTCCTTGGGAGTGGGGCTGGAGTGCACTGGCTCCTGGTCCTGCCCCTGGGGACTATAGAATAGTCAAGTAACCAATAAGAATTCATGAGGTTACTCGACTATTCAATTAACGGATATTTAACATCCCTAGTTGAAGGTGACAGACTCTTCAGAGAAGTTACTAGCCAAATTCTATCATATATCTACTGATGTGCATGCAAACTGCAATTCTGCAGAGAGACTTAATTTAGCCAAATTTTAGTTAATTTTCACAGGGACAGTTAAAAGCACTTCCCTGTCAGCAGGGCAACTTTGCTAAGTGACAAACCCTGCTGCAAAGAATGAAGGTACTAGATCAAAACAGCTGTAATAAAATATTTTTAACCTGAGCAAAAAACACGTCCCTGCAATCTCATATTGGAAACAATGAAAAAGATTTCAGTTGATACTTTCAAAAATGTTCAGGCTGAGGTGGGTTATGCTTTGGCAAAGCTAAAATTAGGGTCTTATAATGGAAAGTATCAGGAAACTACAACTATAGGTGGCACTAGCAGCTCCACCTATAATTTATCAAAAATTATACATGAACAATTAGTTCAACCATGCTGTCTGTATACATGCCTTTGTTGAATAATCTCAGTTTTGCTCCTGTGATCAGTCTTTGCTGCTCCATCCCTAACCTTTATTGTCCCTCAGTTGCATTATGTGTTAAATTATGACCTAATCCTGCAACTGACTCCATTTAAAGTAAGTGGGGATCTTTGTGACCAATGTTTCTCGACCAGTCATATGAGTACCCTTAGGCTATGTGTACACTCCCGGCTACTTTCTCAAGTATGGCCATTCTTGCACAAGAATCTGCAGAGCAGACTCACTGCTCACCCACTCTTGCGCAAGGAAATTTACAGTACCATGTGGTAAGAGAGGGCTTCTTGCGCAAGAGCTACACTCTTTTTTAACAGGTGTAAGCTCTCTTGCACAGCAGCTCTTGCGCAAGAGGGCAGTGTAGACGCTCAGCAGGGATTTCTTGCGCACGAAAGCCCTATGGCTAAAATAGCCATCGGAGCTTTCTTGTGCAAGAGAGCGTCCACACTGCCATGGGTGCTCTTGTGCAAAAGCACAGCTCGTACATGGCAGTGTGGACATTTTCTTGGGCAAGACTTCTTGCACAAGAAGTTCTTGCGCAAGAAGCAGCCACTGTAAACATAGCCTTAGGGGTACTCAAGAGAAGTCTGGGGGGTATGTCAGTGTAACCAGCACCAGGTGGATTTGACCTGGGACCTTTGAAGTGGAGTATAGGAGCCTCTACCCTTTGAGCTAAAAGTCAACTGGCTCCCAGCCCATCTTGTAGAGGTCTCTTGATCTTAACTGTTGCTGTGGTCTAGGTACCACTTGTATTGCTCAGTAACCATACTAGGTGTGTGGGTTACATACTTCCCCTAGGTGAGGAAGTGCATCCCGAGCTTCAGAGACCCAGTTGAGATTCTGGACAAGCCCCCACTTGTAACCACCTCCAGGTGGATTTGACTTGGGACCTCTGAAGTGGAATAGAGGAGCCTCTACCCTTTGAGCTAAAAGCCAGCTGGCTTCCAGTCCCTGCTGTAGAGGTCTCTTGATCTTAACTGTTGCTGTGGTCTAGGTACCACTTGCATTGCTCAGTAACCACACTAGGGCTATGTCTACACTGGCAGCTTCTTGTGCAAGAACTGTTTTGCAGAAGAGTCCTTGCACAAAAAGTCTTCCACAAGAGTGCGTCTACACTGGCATGTGCTTTTGCGCAAGAGCATCCATGGCAGCGTGGACGCTCTCTTGTGCAAGAAAGCTCTGAGGGCCATTTTAACCATAGGGGCTTCTTGCACAAGAAATTCATGTTGCCTGTCTACGCTGCCCTCTTGTGGAAGAGCTCTTGCACAAGAGGACTTCTTCCTCGTGGGGAGAGGAATAACTCTTCTGGAAGAAGCTTTGTTTTACAACGCTATATGGTAAATTTACTTGTGCAAGAACGCGCGTGCAGTGTAGACAGCAGGGAAGTTTTTGCACAAGAACAATTGTTCTTGCGCAAGAAGCTGCCAGTGTAGATATAACCTAGGTGTATAGGTTACATCAGCACAACTGAAATTTAGAGAAAAGTGAATTTTTGTTTTAAGTTTTACAGCGCTTTATTATTTTTGTACTTTCTACATCAAAAAATTTCATCACCTGCCTGGCTATGATTAAGTTGTTTAAACAAATGTGTTTCAATGGTAAAAAAAAAATGTGTGCTTGAAAACTGTAGGTACTGGGGGTAAGTTTTTGTTTTTTAAAAAAGGGTACTTTATAAAAAAAGGTTGAGAAACACTGTGACCAAAAAGGTTGAGAAACACTGTTTGTGACCACGGGATCTGTCCACATAAAGTCAGTTTTCAGTGCCTTACATTGTATCATAAACCCTGCACAGCAGTACCAATGTTCTAGTAACCAAATTTGGGGCAGCATAAAATATCGATGTTTTCATTTGCACCCTTCACATTGCACGAACAAATTTCTGCATTTTTTTCTAGTTGGTCATTTAAAAAGTCTTTTGTATATATGCACTGATTTTTTGCCTTGTTAGTGAAATACCTGAGATCTTTGTAGCCTGCAGGTGTTAGAGAGAGAGCTATATTTATTTTTAGCGTCTTGTCTTCAAGCTTCAACTCCATCAGGATTTTTTTTCAAGAGCTATTTGTCATGTTTCTAATGATGCTGCATAATCTATTGGCAGGGCTCCCACTCTAGCTTGTGTAGAGAAATACTTCCTCATTGTGAAACAATTATTAGCTAGTTCTAACATGTCACTTTCTTGTGATGAAAGCTTTTTGTGACATTTCTGTGAGATCTATTTAAAATCTCATTCAAATAACAATCTGACAGTCCTGTCTTAGTTGTTGGCATACAGCATTGAGGGACTATCTTCTCCCTTTACTAGAAAAATGTGTTTCCAA
Source organism: Pelodiscus sinensis (assembly GCF_052426305.1). Taxonomy (NCBI): domain Eukaryota; kingdom Metazoa; phylum Chordata; order Testudines; family Trionychidae; genus Pelodiscus; species Pelodiscus sinensis. The sequence continues at coordinate 67,407,243 of NC_143052.1, read as the reverse complement.
CTAACACAAGCACAAAAGGTAACAAGGAAAGGAAGAAAACAATGTTGTGCTCTTACAATGAAACAACTATGATTAAGAATATTGATCTCTCAGATACATCCACAGCTGACAAGAGTCTTTGCCAGGCTCTGTGGGGAATCAGCTCTAGATCCTCCAGAAGAGGCAAGGCCTTGGGCAGAACAAGTGGGGCTGAGAGCTAGCTTCTCCAACCAGCCCTTCTCCAGCAATGATTTAAAAGACCCAGAGCTCCGGCAACTCCCACAACCAAGGTAGCAGAGATGGCAGCTGGAAGCCCTGGGCCCTTTTAAATTGCCAGGCCCTGGAGCATTTGCCCCTTTTGCTCCTCTCCCTCACCAGTGATGACCCTGGATACATCACACTCCTAATTTCAAATGTCTCATACCAAAGAAATCTTCCCTGTAAACTTGGTCAGGTCAATCAAACTCTTTAGCCTTGATCAGGGCCTAACTTCCTCAGATCCTGATCTGTTAAATGAGAATACTACTACTTTACTTTATTGTGAATTGAGGAGGATAAATTAATACATTCAAGGCACTCCAGTGGTGATGGGCACTATCACAGATACTGGGTTAACAGAACTTCTGTTCTCTGCTGCTCTGAGTCCTTAGTTCCTGGGGGAGTTCACTGCATAGGCAGGGGCCAGCCACTCCCAAAGACAGTTCTATCTTCTGCACAGATGAACTTTGCTCTTACTGTTGAGATTGTGGCAGAGGAACAGAATTGTCAGGGTCTTCATCCCAGACCATCAAACATGTTGAAGAAAAGTTCAAATCTTGAACTCGATTTAGAATTCTATGGGCCCCTAGCGTGGTGGAGGGCAGATTTTGTTACCTCAGTTTGCAGTTAAGAGTTATAAGGTTGTGTGAAAGAAACTTGTGAGATGTTATGAGTGCTGACTATATCGAACTAAGATATTGGTTCAAATTAAGGGTATTCGAACTAGTAGTTAATTCGGACTATCTACATTAGTCTGGACTAAGGAAAGGGACTAGATAGAGGTCGTGAGCTCCTCATCTGTCTACACCACGTGATTGTAAAGTATACTCCCTGTGTATCTAGGGATCTTTTCTATTTTCTTAATTTTCAGGGATAGGGAGGGAACTGCTTAGAAAGTTATTACCTGCTGTTCTGTATTTCAAATTTTACAATATATGGTTGGGCCCCAAATTAAGTCTCTTGTGTCTTATTTCCGGGAAAATCCGTGCTGGTGATAGTTATCAGCCTCAGGCGAGCTCTCTTCTGGGACTTGGGACATTTAACATCAATCTCAAGTTAGAGCGCGTCCAAATTAGGTTTCAAAATTAATCGTTACTGCATCCCAGGGTAACAATTTGACATGAACATAAGAACATAAAAATGGCCGTACTGGGTCAGACCAAAGGTCCAGCTAGCCCAGTAGCCTGTCTCCCGACAGTGGCCAACACCAGGTGCCCCAGAGGAGGTGGACTGAAGACAACAATCAAGCGATTTGTCTCCTGCCATCCTTCTCCAGCCTCTGACAAACAGAGGCAAGGGACACCATTTTATCCCCTGGCTAATAGCCTTTTATGGACCTAACCTCCATGAAATTATCTAGCTTCTCTTTAAACTCTGTTATAGTTCTAGCCTTCACAACCTCCTCTGGCAAGGAGTTCCACAGGTTGACTATGTGCTGTGTGAAGAACTTTCTTTTATTAGTTTTAAACCTGCTACCCATTAACTTCATTTTTGTGTCCTCTAGTTCTTCTATTATGGGAACTAATAAATAACTTTTCTTTATTCACCCTCTTCACACCATTCATGATTTTATATACCTCTATCATATCCCCCCTTAGTCTCCTCTTTTCTAAACTGAAAAGTCCCAGTCGCTTTAACCTCTCTTCACATGTTTGCAGTAGCCTGTGTTGGAAGGAGGCCATAGTCTGGTATTTGTCCCCTGCAGCCTGCGGTGTTTGTTGGGAAGTTGCTCTTCAATATCCAATATGTTGCTTTCCTGGTTGTTTTTCTAATAGTCGCCTATTGAACTATACAAATACCTTTATACAGGAAAATCTAATAAATCTATATAACCATACAGTAACTTTACTTCCCTGACCAGGTCACATGTAGCCAGATCTAGCCTGGTGATTTTCCAAGAGCCTTGGATTCTATGGCAATATGGCTACTGGTGGAAGAGTAGGAGGATGAAACTGACAACTTACTTCTGTAGGATTTACCTGGTGCAGCTTTATTTAGTGGAGTGTCTGGGATTGGTTAGCTAGCACTGACTGGTGAGACTGGATGACCAGGCCTGGCTGCAGAACTGCTTCCCTAGAGATCTGTGTAAGGGTCACCCTGGAGCCGAAGCAGCATAGCACCAACATGAGCTTACCTGTGTGGAGACGTGTATGGCCATTGCCATCGGGAAGCTTGCCAACCCGATCTCTATAGGGCAGTAGCTAACTGGTTTGGTGCTGCTAGATCAACTGCTGGGGTTCTTTTCATAGAGGTTTGTGGTGCTATTTAGGGGGTGCTGTTGTGCTGAGTCATAAAATCTAGCAATGCATAGCAAGAGATTGGCAATTTTGCACAGTTGGGATTCCCATACTGTATAGGAGCTATTAATGGGATCTCCCTGTCTATTCTTTGCTACCCACATCAGGTGTTGAAGTTTATCAGTAGAAAAGGGTATTTTTCCATGGTGCTGAAAGGCTTGTGATTACTGTGGAAGGTTCATCAATAGTTACTAGCTGACCAGATTTTGTATTGCCTTGCTACACCTGCCATGAAGATGCTGGTGTCTTTTGCCATTTCCCTATTTCCCCACCCTGAAGTGGAAGGGAATGTTCAGCAAAGATTTCCCATGGGACAGTCCCTTGTAATAACCAACCCTCCCTCTACTTTCTGCTCTTTCCCAATAGAAGGGCCCCAACAGTGGACTTTCCCACGCCAAACTGGTTGCCCAGACCAGTAACTTTTGTCTGGTGTGGTGAGATTCCAGATGGAAATGGCGACCTGCTTCTCCAGGGGGATGGCGGGTCACATCTGGGTGTCACATTGACGGTGGGCAGGAGCGAGCCAGGCACACAGTTCCATGAACGTCTCCTTCCTCATTCGGAAGTTATGGAGACACTGCTGGTCATCCCACTGCTTCATCACCAGCTGGAACTGGTGTCCAGCTCCAGAACCCTCTCTCTATCGTGTGGTGTGGTTGCCAGGGCCTTGTTCCCACACACAGGCAGAGGTTCTCAAATATGAGCTCAGAGTTGAGCTCACATAGGAACATGAAGGCAGCCTGCAGAAACTGCTGCAGAAAAAGCAGCATCGTAGTGTGGGGCCATCACATACCCAGAGGCAGCTCCAGCTCCATAACAAGGAGTGCTGTGGCATCCTGAAGCAGGGCAACCAGAGCATGCACGGCAAATGCTTTGCTGTCCCTCAGAGAGGTAGGCAAGCTAACAGAAAAAGCTGAGAAACTTCTGTCTAGGGGAGTCCCTTTAAGCACACGTCTCAGGTAGCCTTAGGCAGCAGCACCTGGAAGCAACTGCTGACCAATGCCCTGCTTCTTTCCAGGTGGCCTTAAATGTGAGAGAGCATCAAATCAGTGTGGATCTATATTTCGAAATAGCACATCACTATTTTGTTGTGGGTTTTTGTGTGTAGACGTACTATTTCAAAATAAGCTTTTCCAGAAGATCTCTTCCGGAAACACTTATTTCAAAAGAAGCTTGCAGTGTAGACGAAGCCTAAGGGTATGAAACTGAGGCACAACACTTTGGCTATTTCTGTTATTCTGTGGATACAATAAAGACAACAGTCATACAAAATGTATGGACCAATTCAAAAAGGGGATTGTGGAGCTAACAAGTGTGGCCAGTGGTACTGCAGGGAAATAATATTTTTTAACTTTTAGTGTGGTTAAAAGCTAAGCAGGAGGGGAAAGGCTCTTGTACCACAACAGCAGATGATTGACAGATTTAAATAACGCTTTTTCCTCTCCGTACACTTGTATTGCAATCCAGCACAAAAAACTGACTTGTGTATCTCCCCTCTGCAGCATTTCCAGGCTCATTTTTGTAGAGCTCTTATCCATAGCAATTTCAGGCTGCCTAGCTGTCTGATGTTCTTGTGTATGCTCTAAATGTGATGCATAATATCAGTTTTGGCTGCTTAGAAAAAATCTATCAGACTTCATAGTATACATGGGGTCAAGGACACTTGTTATGCTGCAGAAACACAGACCAGTTTCTCATAGCACAGGCAACCAGTGAAAGCTTTATTAAAAATCCCATTAGTGTCTCTTGCCTTCAGCTACTTCAGCCTTTCTTTTGACTCGGCATTGGGAGCAAGCAGGGAGGGCCCTGCTCTTCACTGTGTTAATCAGTCAACTGGTTAAAGAATATGTATAAACGTTAACGAATTAAATGGGATTTTTACGGCCCTACTCCAAAGCAGTGCAAACCGACACATGCTCATTTTCATCATCTGAGTCAGATAGCACCAGCAGAAGGTTGATTTTCTTTTTTGGTTATTCTAGTTCTGTAGTTTCCACATCAAAGTGTTGCTCTTTAAAGACTTCTGAAAGCATGCTGCACACTTCACATTCTTAAACCCTGGGAAGAGCACTTTAGTGATACTTTCTTTGCAGATCTACAGTGAAAAAGTTCTTAAAACGAATGCGTGCTGAGTCATTATCCGAGACTGCTAAAACATAAAATATATGGCAAAATATAGGTATAACAAAGGAGACATAATTCTCCACAAAGTCCAGTCAAATTAAATTAACACTTTTTTTGACAAACAATATCAGCATAGAAGTAAGTTTTCTGGAATGGTGACTGAAGCACGAAGAGGCATATGAATGCCATCTCCAAAACAGGGATGTGAATAGGTAGCCAGTTACCCAGTAAGCATCACTTACCAGCTGTGGCCTGGCATGGTCAGAGGGAGGCTTCAGCCTTGAAGGGTTATTGGGTCCCAGCTTGCACGGGATCAGAAGCAGCTGGACTAGAGCAGCTCCCGCCCGTGGGCTACTCCAGTCTGTCTGACCCTGTACTAACCGGTTAAACTTACATCACTACTCCAAAAGTGCCATGCGAACACACTTGTTCTCACTTTCTGGTGACATAAATAAGAGGGCAGCATTATGTCCTGTAAACGTCAACAAACTTGTTCCTCTTAACAAGAATTAGGACTGAATAGACTTGTAGGTGCTAAAGTTTTGCATTTTTTTGTTTGAAGACAGTTATGTAACAGTGTTGGAGCAATTGTCTTGAGCTTGGATTAAATTTTGATTAAAATGTGGTCATCAAAATGCAGTATCGCTTAGCCTGGGGTCTAAATACTGCCATGCATTACCGTAAATAACCTGCGCACAAGTATTACCTGCACCTGTGTATAACCTGTGGTTTTCCCTGATTGAGTAAAAAAAATCTTGTCTACCCTGCACACGTGTATAGCCCGCAGGAGATGAACCATGGGTAATGTTAATGCAAAGCACCTGTAATCAAGTGTTAATGAGCCACAGCTGATAACGCCAAGCACTAAGTAGGCTACAACCCTTATCACTGGTATCTAACCCCTTTGAACCACACCACTTTTCCATTCATTTATTCCTTCAGTGGTTTTAACTTTAAACTTTTTAAACCTTTTAAACATGTCTAAGTACAAGCCGATTTTAAATTGTATGTAGTAGCATTTGCAAAGGACAATGGAAACAGAACCTCGGAGAAAATACTCTGAACGAAAAGTCTGTTCAGGAGTGGAATAAGGAAGAAACAGAGCTTGAAAAATTACACCTGAGGAAAAGAGCGAAATTCTTCCCGACACTGACTCCTCAAGCTCTGATTCCAAGTATGACAGCTACTCTGATTCTGCACCACAGACCTCAACTGTCACCGAAGCCGACCTAGCCTTGGCTATGGATTGTATGGATGTTTTTAAAGACAGTGACTATGATGAGAGTTTTGATTGTTTTGAGAACTCAGACGCCGAGGAGGATGCTGCTGGCGCTGATTCTAGAGATCAGAGTGAATGAGAATGCGAAGAAGGCTTTTTTTAAAATTGTTTTTATTCTTTTACTAGTTGTACAGTAAACTAATGAATTTTAATGAATTTTAAGAAACTGCCTCTAATATTAAATTAAAATATGCTGCTTTTCTCAAGTAAGAGTCAGTCTTGTCTTCCTTTCAGTAAAAAAAAAAAAAAAAAAAAAAAAAAAAAAAAAAACCCAAAACCTGTATTACATGCGGACGAGTATAGCCCACGGGGGGGGGGGGGGGGGGGGGAGAAGAAAGAGGGGGTATGTAAAACTTTGCATAACCTGCGGGTTATATTCACTGAAGTACGGTATATTAGTTTCACAGTCTTGAGCAGAGAGGTTTTGCCAGCAGAGTATGCAAATGAAGCATTGATTAGTATTTTGTCATGCATTTGTATAATCTATTCGTGCTGTTTTTGCGCAAGGAATTTTTTGTGCAAAAATGGCTCAAATAGATTATGCAAATAAGCGTGACAAAATGCTAATCAGCACTTCATTTGTATAATCTCTGCCGGCAAAAGCCGGCAGCATAGACATAGCCTAACAATGTAGTTCCTTGTGCGTAAAATTGCTTGTATTCTGTATTGTGAAATAAATATATTTGAAAATGTAGAAAAACGTCCAAATATTTAATAAATTTAAATTGGTGTTCTATTATTTAACAGTGCAATTAAAACAGATTTTTTTATTTTAATGGTTAATTTTTTTTAGTCAGTCATTTGAGTTAGCTGCAATTAAGCAATAGCCCCATTGTGTATGGATGAAAACTTGTAAGATAATTGGATATAAACATATATGTATAGACAAATCTCTATTACCAATCCTGAGCCATCCAGTCCCAAAACTTTTTCCATTTAGGAAGGGGACCAGTTCATTAGATGTGCTAATTTGGCATCCAGGTTCAGGTTCAACAGAATGCAAATGTTCATTTTTTAAAAAGTTTCTGCCCTTTGTTGTGAAAACAATCATCTGAACATGAATTAGTGTGGTCATTTCCTGAACAGCAAATAGGTGCAAACTCTCCCATTCATTTTCAACTGTTAACTCTGAAGCCAATAATGGCTACTTAGGAATCACATTTGAAATTAATGTAGGTGTGCAATTTGCCTATAAATATAACAACTGTAGAGTCACATCAATTTACTGCATGAAAAAAATGGCCAAACAAAGGACAGAAGTAATAGTGATCCAAAAAGGGCCATGTATCACCCAATAAATATCCCATTATTTCATCTCTGCTCACTAGTTTATTTAGACTAGAGCAGTAACTTGAAAATCCAAGTCCTGGGCCACATTTTTACACGCAATTGGACTGACTCCCATGACTTCTAATTTAGTGGTTTTAGCTAAACATGTCTCAATGTACTGTAGTTTAGCACTGAAGTGCTGGCACACTTTACTATAGTGGATCTATCAGGCACATTCAATGTACATTTATGACACTTAGTAAATTAATTCAACTGTAAAGCTGTATTTTATAAATAAATGATTGATTTGCTGTATCTTTAAAAATGCTTCAGATCAAGATACTAGAAAGTGAATTTTTTTCAGCTAGACACACACAAATTAACTGCATTATATGTTAAGAAAAATTACTTTATAGTGAAAAATAGCCATTTCTTGAATATAGACAATCAATAAAACCACATGCATAAGGCTCAGCTGATTTTCTGCTGGATTTTTAAGTGTAAGGAAATCTAATCAGATTTGTGAATTTTCATGCTATTTCAGGAAGAAACAAATAAATTAGTGCCAGGTTAATGTCACATTTTAATGTACAGATTAGATTAATCTCTAATACCAATTCACATACTGACATTGAGGGAAAATAAATTTTCAAATGTTTAAAATAAAGTGTAATGTAATTTGCTTACTATGGAAAAAAAATCTATGTACCCTCAGTTCATTTCGATTAATATCTTGCCTCCTTCCCTTTTACTTTAATCTATTTTCTCTTTGCATATCCAGACATTTTCTAATGCTCTCAAGTGATAACATTCCTTAAGCGTCTTTCTGGTCCCAAGAACTGCTCTTAGTGATATGCAGTGATTTACACGCACTAAGTCACATACAATTTCCTTATATTTCTCCTCTTCTCAGACACAAGGGCTACCCTTTCTGTATAGCTACTGCATAAAATAAAAAAAAAAGTCAAAATAACATGCACTATGTTTTGTTTAATTTAATAACATTGTGTCCAGTGTAATGGTATCCTGCCCAGAGCTATTTTAATAGAGCTAATGGTACAAAAGAGGGGAGAATCATTCTTTAAATAGCATTGTTTGCACACTTTTAGATTTAATGGTGGGAAATTTAAAAACTCAATGTTGGCACAACTCTGCTATTACTAACCATGCCAATACCCTGCACTTTTGAAAATCCTACCCTTATACTTGCTAGGTGCAAAACTGCTTGTTTAAAACTTATTAATTTAACAGCAATTAAGGCATTTTATACTGCTATGCAAAGTGATTTTTAATGTTACGGATATATGTTCAGTGTTGTATGGTGCTTTAGTTTTGGGATCCACAATAAATGGCAATGGAAACTTGGCTAAAACTCTCTTTAATCCCTGAAAAGATACTCTTGATTCATTCTACATAATATACTAGACAATACGAATATTTAAATGAAAAGCTAAACTCTGTTAAAGTATTTTGTTATCACTCTTTCCTACTGAACTCACCATTATCTACTTTTTTCTGAGAGCCTTCCTCTAATGAAGGGGTGAGCAAAGGGGCCGCCCGTGGGCCGGATCTGGTCCACCAGCTGGTGGGTCTGGCCTGCAGCTGCCCTGTCGCTTCCCCACCTCTGGGCCAATTGAGACTGGGGGAGCATGCAAAGTCTCTTCCCCCCGCCAAGGGCACATGGCAGCTAGCAAGAAACACCAGCAGCTTTAAAATAGCTGGTGTTTCTCTCTAGCTATCACATGGCCCTTGAAGGCAGGGGGTAAGAGACCTCAAACTCCACCACACCCCAGGTCCTGACTGACCTGAGGACGGGGGAGCTCACGTTCCAGGGGCGCACTGCAACAGAGGGAATCGCCAGCTGTTTTATAACAGTCAGTGGCTCTCTTTAGCTGCCACGCGCCTTTGGCAGGGCAGGAGCAGGGAGTGAGAGATTTTACGTGCTCCCCTGTCCCCAGGCCCAGACTGGGCTGGGCACAGGGGGAGCATGCAAGGTCTCCTCCCATTGCAGCACCTAGAGGGAACCACCACCTGTTTTAAATCAGCTGGCGATTCTCTCTAGGTAATGGGGAGAGGGACTCACATGCTCCCCCACTCCAGGCCAATCACAGTCAAGGGGAGGAGCACAAGAAAGCTCCTGGCCCTGGCTCTGCCCTTTCCTGGGTGGCCCGGGGCCACTTAAGAAAGTGGACCTCTTTTAAAAATTATTGTCCCCCCACTCTAATGTCTAATGGCATTAACATAAAAATGTGCTAGCACAAAATCCTAACAAAATTATAAAGTAAAGTAGGTTTATTTACAGTTAAATATAATAAGGGCACATACGCCTTTCATGTTACAGTGCTCTTTAACAAGAACATTAAGGTGCAGTGGTCATACTTAGGTTCTGCCAAGTTTCCCATGCTTAAAACTGGGGATAATCACTAGAACTGATATTCACTCTCAAACTGGATGGATTTTTTTTATGGGTCACATTCTGCAAGTGGATCCAGTTGGAAAATTTCTGCATGACCACAAGAGTACACACATGCAATCCAGTTGCAGGATCTGATCCTATATAATAACTTAAAACTGTTTACTGAAATTTTAGCCTGTCATTTTTTGACAAAAGTGAAAATCTTGTAATAGTTTATCAACAATAAAGGCCCCAACACCTTAACATCTCCAGTGAACGGTAATTTCTAAAACAAAAAAGGGAGTATTACTGAAAAGGAACATGACCATCTCCAGTTGGTGAACGTGCTACCATTAAATTCAGACTATTGAAGAGTAATTCCACAGTTACAGAACAAGCTACATCTTTTCTAAACAGTTGATTTATGAATTAAAAAATTGTTACTTTACTTTTAGATATCAGTAATTTAATCTAATAAGTACCTTATGATGCTGCTTATTATGTAAGCTGCATATTTCTATTTCATAAAAAGGAAGACTTTCAGAAAACAAAGTCAGAAAACTGTTTTGCTTATTGAAAAAAGGTTAGTTTTGATTTTAAATTTAGCCATATGCCTGAGATATTGTTAGTGTCACTTTTTCTTACCCATCATCAAAAGCATGGAAAAGGCAACAATGCTCATTAAAGAACAATTTTTTAAAGACTTCCATGAATATTCATTCTGCAATATTGTCCAAGACAATGAGAAATATACACCAAACTAGAATTCAGTGATTTCATCAATACTTCTGTGATCTACATTACAGAAAATATACAGTATTTTGTGTGTGGCTCAGTGAACAGTGTTGGTTGTATGGCAGATCCAGGTTTGATTTCTAGTTGTATTTTCTCATCCCGCTTCCCCCCCCCTTCTTCTATGAGGGGCTGGAAATTATTTGGAGTCCAAGCATGAAGCTTCAGAGGGGAAAATACTTTGTTGCCCGGTGATGATGTGTGTCCATTTAAGGAATAGCACTGACAGGTTATTAGCAGAGCCTCATTTGGTCCTCAATACCCAGAAAGATGGTATTTGCCCATGAAACATACAGGCTAAGGAAGTTAAGATGGTGAATCCTTCTGGCTTTGCAAAGGATACAAAGGACTCACTCCCTCAAGCAAGGTAAAAACGGTGCTTTGAGAAGAAACCTTTGATTCACATTAAGTGCATTTGAACTATGTATGAAAAGATTTAAGAAGTTTCACCCTCTTGGCCAGAAACCCCATGCCACACCAGGAAGTAATAAAGCAATGACTACAGAAGAAAAGAGGTTCACTGCATTGTTGTCCAGTATAGGTTTTCCAGATATGTGCTTTGAGTCTTTTGTTTGGTGGTTGACAACCATGCCAATACGCTTGTCAAAACCTAGGGAAAGTAAACAAAAGATAAATGTTCATAGTTGAGAGGAAAGCCATTACCAAGATCTCAAATAAGCATGACTGCCTACAAGTGTTTAGTATTTGGCTGTGGAGCTAAACAAGTGTGTTTATTCCAAACCAATACTACCATATATACTTGATAAAATAAACCTAATTTTTTGGGTAAAAAATAATGCAGTAGAGAGCAGGGGTTAAACTTATATAAAGGTCATTGCATTTTACTATTTTTTAATGGGGAGAGGGGGGAAGGGAGGTCAGCAGACAAAGTTCCCAGCTCAGCAGAGCAAACTGCTTGCCTGTTGAGAGGTTTTATGTACCTGGAATGTCTGCAGGCATGAAGCCCCTCAGCTCCCAGTGGCTGATATTTGCCGTTCCAGGTCAATGGGAGTGATGGGAAGTAGCAGCCAGCACATCCCTTGGCCTGCACTGCTTCCCACAGCTCCCATTGGCTGGGAATAGCAAATAGCAGCCAATGGGAGCTGAGAGGCTCTGTGCCTGCAGATACTCCAAGTAAACAAAACATCCTGATGTGCCAGCATCTTACACTGATGAGCTAGGACTGGAAGTTTGCAAACCACTGATAGTTGGCTTATGTACAGGTCATTGTGATTTTTACAATTTTTTTTTTAAATTTGGGAGTTGGGGCATTGGCTTATGAACAAATGGGCTTATATGATGGAGTAGATATGGTAATTATTCTAAACTATTATTCTAAACTAACACTAATCGCCTAAAAGAAAGTAATCTAGATTCTATACTTTTAATTACTGCCATTGAGATGCTTTTAAAAAAAAAAAGTAGTTACTGTATGAAATCTACATATGCAGTTCTATAGTAAGTTAATGATAGTGGTAATGTAGAAAAAAACTCAAGCTAAAAATTGTTCTGATAGGAAGGCTGTTGTTTAACAGACAAATGATTAGAAAGAAATGTCTGTCAAAGCAAGAATTACTTTTCAGTGATAAACACTATAAACAAAATGGCAAGTCTACTCCTCTTAGGGCTAGTCAACACTATAAGCTTAGCTCAACGTATTCAGTGTTAGGTTGTATTTGCAGTGGTATATCTACACTGCCAGTCCTTCCCGTCCAACCTAGAGGGTCTTTCAAAATTGACCCTTGTACTCCACCTGAACAAGTGGAGTAAAGCCTAAGGCAATATTCATGCTTCAAACTAAGAACAGTGAAAACACTGTGTATTGTAATTTAGAGTTACTGGCTTCCAGAGGCTGATTGAACTCTAATAATCATGAGTCAGGTGAGCAGGAAAAGCCCTGGAAACTTTTGCATGTTCCTTTCCCATTGGAGCAGTATGGAGAGTTCATTAGCACAGCTGAGTATACATGCCCAGGGTCACACAGCCTCCATCATGGAGTGTTCAGGAGACAGTTCATTTGTTTGCTGGGTGGAGGGAGGAGGAGAATCTGTGCAGACAGAGCTCTGACCAGCAAAAATAAATACTATTATCAATGCCAAAATTGTCCAAAGTTTGGTGGATACAGGCTACACCAGACACACAGCAATGCTGTGTGAAAATAAAGGAGCTTAGAAAAGCATACCACAGCATAAGGCTGGTTCTGAGCCACAGACATGGGAGGCTGACAACATGCACCCACCATAATGACCCACAACAATGTTTTAATTCCATGGGACACTGGGTCCCAGAATTCCAATCTGCTGTTGGGACTATGAGACAGAGCACAGTGTATCACTTCTTGAGTCCATGTAACCCCTGGCAGTGAAGATTATGCTTTGTTAACCACAGCCACCTAGTGGGGACATGCATTTGTTAATTTGGATGCTCAAAAAAAAATTGACTTAATTTTGTAGTGTAGACATGCCCTTTGATCAGTGGAAGAACATTTGGGAGGACATGTAGAAGGGCCTGGGCCAGCCCCATGGGGAAAACAGAGTGAGCACCACCTAGTCCCGCTTTAGCCCCAAATGCAGCTCTGCTCCTGGCCCGGCCCAATTTTGACTCCAGTCACAGCTCCACTCCACCTCATGCCCCACCTCCAGCCCAGTTCTGCCCTCATGCCAGTGGGGCTGGGGTGGGCAGAGCAGCAGTGGTGCTCATGTGGGAGCAGGGGCTTAATCCCATGGGGCGAGGGGGAGCAGTCACGACTCTTCACGGGGTTCCCTATGCTGCCTGGTGCAGGCGGGTGGGGAGCTGGGGTGGCTCTCAGGGACACCTGGAACAGATGCGAGTTGGGGCTTTCTTCACCTCCCTCCTTCTGTGCTCCTGGAAGCCAGAGCTGGTGTTCCAAGCCTCGCACCTGCACAGGCTCTGGAGGGGTTGGGCCTGAGCTCCCGTTGCGGACCTCACGTGCAACTGAAAATCAGCTCACGTGCCACAGGTTGCTGACTCCTGATTTAGTTGTATTGGCTTTCCCTCCACCAGCCTCGCCACTCTACCTTTTTATTAGTGGTGTTTTAACATTGTCTTTCTTTAGCTACCAGTGGGCTCTCCCTGCCACTCCATTGTTGTGTGTACCAGGAGAAATGCCCATTTCTAGAAAACTGACATATGAAGTATGTGGGGGCAGGGAAGAAGGAAGGGAAGGGGAGAAGGAAGAAACACCTCGGAGTAGGCCAATATAATATATGCCAGTATTTCGCTTTGAGGCTCTCTTAATGCCTGTATGTTAAAAAATAAAAATATTCATCTTGAACTTCTGTTTTATTGTAAAGAGATGCCTGCAAAACACACCAAAAATAATTTTTAGGAAAAGCTATTTGGAAACCAAATAGGTGGCAACATTGCTGCCTCCCAATCACTTAATAAACTTAGACCAAAACCAGAATTCAGTGGTAACTGAATGTGACTAGAGAGGCACTAAGTTCACACTGAGGTAGCTTAACTTTTACTTAAAACTTACTATAAAAAGCCAGACCTTGTGTCCATTTTCTAGACAACTCACCAAACCTACACCAAAGTTTCCCTGGAACAGAGAAAGACTTTCTACTTCCCACATAAACTCCTTTAGAAAGAGTCACAATAAAAACCCAATGTGCCATACACAAGGCCAAATTCTGTCACCCTTAATTACAAGTAGTTAGTGACTATATGATTAATCCCACTCAAATCAATGTGACTATTTCCAAAATAAGGTATTAACCCATGTGAGTAAGGCATGACAATCCAACCCTAACTTTATTATATTTGTCCTAGAATAATAGAAAGTAAAAGTAAAATATTGTCAAACAGTATTACACATGCTTCGGTTTGACTAATTCGGTGGAGCATGCATGAAAAAAAAAGTACAGAAAGCCAGAGTGCAATGCTATGATCTGACATAGTCAAGCAAGACCAGATGAAAAAAAAAATGTTTTTCTCCGATCATACCACTTTACATCCATTTTAATGATACAAAAAGGACAGCGGACTCAGAGATTTTTAAAATGCCAAAATCTAAAAGCAAGGAGAAGAACGAAGATGGAAGAGGATAAGGATGAAGATGAATTTCCTTTACTACCATCTTCTTTCTGAGCTCCATCATTCCACTTACCTTCCTTTAACCACTGTGGTAATTCCTCCATTCTTGCCCCATTTTCAAAATCTTCTTCCCAGGCCTTTCTGAAGTTAAAAGGGAGCTTTTAAGCTAATCAGAAAAATATGCAGAAAATGTCTTACCAGTGTATTGCATTGTAGCTCCTAAATAGGAGTCAATAATCGATCCCAGTAAACCAGCCATTGCACCAAACACAACAATTGGCCACTGAGGAGCAGATATATCCAGATCACTCACAAAAACAAGTTGAGTGATAAAGTAAGCCACACCTACTAACATGCCACCAATGAGACTTGAAATTAGGCCCACTAATGTAACACCTCCATGAGTACCTAAAAGAAACAGAAACAGAGTGGCATTATAAACCATTTCAGAAGATGTATTAATTGGCTTTACTGGTGTACTTGAGTGTGAAGACAGAACTACTCTCTCAATCCCAGAGGCTTTATTACACTAGCCTTTGTTTCCCTAAAATTTCTAGTCATGGCCAAAACCTTGTCTAAACTGATGCTGAATCTGCAAAGTTGCTGCCAAAGAACTATCACTTCAATAATTGGATGACTTCAAGTCTCCATGGCTATTAAGCCAGAAAATTTCACAAACAATAAGTTAAACTAATATTAAGCAAAACTGGAAAGAAAAAAGTTTCAGTTTAGGGGTAGAGAGGGAGGAAGATAAAGATATCCTTCCAACCTGTACACATATAACTATTCAGTCAAAGCGTCTACCATTCAAACTTTCAGAAGTAGTTCACCAAGACATGTTTTGCCAAAAAGATACTTAAAAGAAATTATCTAAAAAAGCAATATGTTTAACAATTTATTCAAAAGGAGCTCTGATGGTGAAAAAATACTTGAGGCAAACTATTATTCTCACAAGATTTAGAAGTCAACAATCACTAACTCTCAAATGTAGGAATCTAGAGTTTTTTGCTTCAAGGAAACTGCATTGCTTAAAGAAATTAGCAATGTCATGTTACAGGACATAGGGAATATGAATGCCAGTCTTGGTAAGACAGCCAAGCAGGAAATGAAATGACTATTTGGTTTAAAAATGTATTTTTGTAATCTATATTTAAGACATACATCCTGCTAATGATTAGAAACCTTATCTAGCTTAATTTTAAAAAAGCGTTTCCATTTCCTTTTGTTAAAACAAGTCAGATGACAGTTACTATCCTTTAAATTACATCTACTTGAAAATTACCACATTAATGGTATTTAAAAAAAAAAGCAGTCTCAATTTTTTAAGATGGGTTTTATCTCACAGGAAGCTGTCTAACTGCAGCTATTTGAATTTTTTTTCCAGAAAAATACATTTGAGAGTATTCAATGCATTTTCATGTCACCAAAACTATTAAAAAAATCAGGTCAAATTAGATTATTAGTTTTGGATAAGAAAGCTGGTATTCTTTTTTTAAATCATCAAGACAATTTATTGTGCCTATTTCAAAACAAAACATTTAGTTTTGACCATTTGACCATTTTATAATTTAGATTTTTTAAACAAAAAGGGCTAAAATCACCTAAAAATGAAAAACAACAAACAAACAAAATTGTTTCAGAACAAAATGTTTTGTTGAACCCAAAATGAAATGTCTTTTTTTTGGGGGGGGGGGGGGGGGGGGGGAATGTAACAGTTTCCCTTTCAACCAAACCAAACCAAGTTATTTTTGGAATTTTTTTGACCCTGCGTGTAGAAACGAAACAAAAAACAAAACAAAACAAAAACAAAAAACAACTTCCCTTCCCCCATCCCCAATTATCTGCTTAGCTCTCTCTCAATCCAATCTTTTTTGAAAATGATTACTGCCAGTGACAAACAGAATGTAGTAAATACTATGTCAAAATACATATTTTACTACACAAAACTTCATATTATGTGTTAAGGGTCCCAGAAGAAAATGATGCATTAAAGACACCAATGTGCAAATCAGCAAGGTCTTACCTATTGGCACCTTTTCCCAGGTTGTTATTAACCTTGGCTCACTTTTACTCCAGACACTGCCAATCTCTGAAGACCAGGTATCACCAGCAGAGCAGGCCAGAGCTCCCAAAAGGGATAAACACATCCACGATGCAGTGTACTGCTTGGAAAAATCTATTGGAATTTCACCTGGTCCATTTTCTATCATATACAGAAGAGCTAGCTCTGTAGGGACACCACCATTACAGAATACTTGCACCCAATTCCTCTGCCCACCTGCATTAAAACAAAAACATTTGAGTATTTTCATCTGTAACAGAGAGACCTGACAGTCACATCATATAGTACCAAAAGCAAATAAAGCGCAAATCCCCCCAAAATACACACAGCCTAAAAACCAACATGAATATCTAAGCTACAATCACTATTTTTAGTTTATTACTATTAAATGATTCACTAGCTAGCACCTTGCTTGTAGTCCAGGATGGGGATAAAAGGATAAGAATGCTTCACTTGGTATTCTCTATTCTGTGCGTATGTCTAGACTGCATCTCTGTTGGCAGAGGGATGCAGATTAGGCAGGTCGACATTGCAAATGAGGCAGGGATTTAAATATCCCATGTTAATTTGCATAAAAATGGTCACTGCGTTTTGCCAACTCAGCACCTTGTCGGCAAAAAGCGGCAGTCTAGAGGGGGATCGGTTGAGAAAGAAAGCCTTTTTCGACAGATCCCGTAAACCTCCTTGCTAGACGCATAAGGGATCTGTCGAAAAAGGCTTTTTTTCCTCGACAGATCCCCCTCTAGACTGCCGCTTTTTGCCAACAAAGTGCTGAGTCGGCAAAACGTGGTGGCCATTTTTATGCAAATTAGGTGTGGGATATTTAAATCCCTGCCTCATTTGCAATGTCGATTTGCCTAATCTGCATCCCTCTGCCAACAGAGAGGTGCAGTCTAGACATACCCTGTCTGTGCATGTACCCCTGGATATAGATATTTGCCAAGTTTTACAACAAGCTACATACAAAGACCTAGCGAAATAAGTCCAAATTAAATTTTCATACAAACTATTACTTTATACCTCTCTATATACTGAAATGCAAGTATAGTATTTATATTCCAATTGATTTACTTCATGTAGTCGAAATGAGGCAGTAAGCATGTTTTCAGTAATAGCGTACTGTGGCACTTTGATTTTTATGCCTGATTTTGTAAGCAAGTAGTTTATAAGTGAAACTTGGGGGTGTACAAGACAAATCAGACTAATGAAATGGGTAGAGTAGCCTGGAAAGGCTGACATCTCTAACTGTAACATCTCTAACTTTCAAGTACCAGGCAAAATACAGTATCTTCTTTACAGGTTGTCTCTTAGAATAGTTCTTAGTGTTTACCTTCTTTGAATTCTGAATCTATCTGCTTCTTTACATCTTCTTTCCATTTAGTAAGTTTTGAAGAAGTAAGAAAAAACATGAGCAGGGCAGTGAAGAAGCTGAAATTTGCAACTGATAGGATAAACCCAACCACTAATCCTGAAAAGGGGAGAGAAGGGAGAGAAACAAAAAATTAAGTTAGTTCATGCAATCATCTGCTCAAAACAATTAACAAATTATTGTGAAATCTTAAAAATGCTCAATTACTTCTTCATGATAAATCTACAATAAAATGACAGGGCGATTAGCAAGATCATTTCAGTAGAACCTGAAAAGTGTATGCACAATTTTAAGAGCCAACCATTTTAACTGAAAAATAAATTGGCCTTCTTTGCTTTGATGTTTTCCTTTAACATTCCTTAATTTTCCACTAAGTATTTTGGACAGCATATAGTCATATGATATTGCCAGGAAACAGTATTAGTCATCTATGCAAGAACCAAAGAAAATTAAGCTAAGAGGCCAAATGACATCTAAGGGATATACCCTGGCTGAAATATTGTATTGGTTTTGGTCAGAAAGCAGAAAAAGCTATTGTTATGTTTCCAGTCACTCTTTTTAAATGCTAACTTTAAACACATTTTTTATGGACTGGGCGTTTTTTTTTTTAAATTGAGTCACCTCATCTAACAGGTTGGGCATTCCTCCTCTATCTATTCATATCATGTCCTGACAGTTGCTACCATCTCTTTTTTTTTCTGTTCATTTTTTCACTTTTTTTCCTTCTGTCTATTCTATTTCCTTTTCTCTGTCCTTCTCTTTGCCCATTTTTAAACTGTTGCTTTTTCACATGTTAGTTTTTTTACTTTTCTCCTGCTCACTGGGTACTTCTGATTTCCCCTACATACACAACTGCTCATCAGAAGCCCCAGAGTGCTAGTAAAAGCAAACATTGAGGCTCAAGTAGCTCAATGTCACTAGAGTACAGAAGCTTAGCCTGATGGCCTGTTTTTCTAGATAAGTGAGCTACTCTTCTTCTTCGAGTGGTTGCTCATGTCCATTCGAAGTAGGTGTGCGCGCCGCGTGCACCATGTCTTCCGGAGCGTTTTCCCTAGCAGTACCCGTAGCAACAGCGGGGTGCCCCCTGGAGTGGCACCGCCATGGCAGGGCATAAGTACCCTTGCCGGCGCTGCCCCATCTCAGTTCCTTCTTACCGCCGTGCTGGTCGTTGGAGCATCTCTCTCTCTCTCTATAGCTGTTAGGCTTAGATAGTTAATGGTTCCCGTTTCTCACATTGTAAATAGTTGTGTAGTTAGATAGTTAGGTTTGTTGTTTTTTGTTCCTTCCCCCCTTGGGGGTAAGGAATGCCAGGGCCGCAAGGCTTCAAGACGTGGGCTGACTGCGGGAAGTTTATGCCCAGGGGCGACCCACACAACAGTTGTCTTAAGTGTCTGGGTGAGGCTCATTTGGCAATCGCCTGCAAAATCTGCAAGTCTTTCAAGCCTTGTATGAGGAAAGAAAGAGTTTCCCGCTTGAAGCTTCTCCTCATGGAGACGGCGCTTCAACCGGCACCGCCGGACCATCCTGCGGTGCACAGCGCACCAGCCTCCACGCGCGAGGCCGCACACCGGCACCGATGTCAAGATCCCGGCACCGGTCTCACTCTCCACCACCTAAGAGGGTGAAGAAGTCCCGGGGCAGGTCTCCGTCTAAGAAGCCCATGTCGGCTGGACACCACACCAGCAGTTCACCGGTACATGTTTCCCCTCCGGTGCACCGTCGGCACCGAGGGGGTCTAGTGAGCCCTGGTCGCCTGCCCTCTCATCGCCCGTCTACGCCGGACACCTTTGAAGCGGCGCAGGACCTAATAAGACTTACGACCTCCCCGCCATCGTCGGTTGACTCGGACGGGTCGAGGTCGCCCACGGTGCAAGCTCGGAGGGCACCGCCATTGCCCATGCATGGCCAGGGTCGGCATGCTACAGTGGCTTATGCGTCGGGACCAACCCCGGTGGGGTCGGCTCCCGCTACTACTACGGCACTCTTCACAACGCCGAATCGTCATTCTCAGGGAGCTTCGAGCCATGGCAGGTCATTGCTCTCCAAGTTGCCAGAGCCCCACATGGCTGTACCGGTGCCATACCCCCACGGCCATGTGGCCTACCAGGAGTCGGCGTCCGTCTCCGTGCCGTCATTGGCACCGGCATCGACCCAGTGGTCTACCCCGATACCGGGCCTGGGCACCCCGGTACCGTTCCTGTTGGGCACGACTCAGTCGGCATCGAGCCTGAGCACCTCGGTGCCAGACCTGCTGGCCACGTAATCGGCACCAGGCCTAAGTACCCCGGCGCCGCAGCTGCTAGCCACTCTATTGACACCGGGCCTGAGCACCCCGGTGCCGCAGCTTCAGTTGGCGCAACCAGCACCGGGCCTCGGCACCCCGGTGCCGCA